>NC_089221.1:100694531-101294531 GCF_963924675.1 Phocoena phocoena | reverse complement strand
CTGACAGAGCCGTGTCCTCTAGATGCCCCTGTTCCAAAGGACTCCCTCTACTCTGATCTCAAAGCGCAAGTCACCGACAGCCCTCACTGGCCTCTCCTCCTGACATTCTCCCCTCCAGATGACTGCGTGAGTCAGGGGTGTCCTCTTGTGAAGCCAGGGGCCCAGGCCAGCCTCTCTCAGCAGTCGTGACTGAGTGAGAACACGCTATGCTCAGCCTGCTGGCTCCACTCTTGGGAGCACAAAGTATGTGTTACAGCAACAAGCACGAGAATTCTGACCACACTCTTTCCTATCTTGAGATCTGTAATGAGAACACTTAAAGCAAATGCACACAATCAGGAAACAGGGCTGAAAGTCAGAACACTAACGGAGTTTCAGATTTGTGGCTCTAAGACATGGATTCTTTTTCTCACTGGATCCAGACCCCACACGTTTTGGAAGAAAAGCAACAGCCAGAAGATGAGAAAAACAGTTCATGTTTATGAGACCAGCCTGAAGCCCATGCCACACTTATGAGTTTGGGTTTTCATTCGGCAAAGAAACTAGCTGTTCTTTTTCCATTTCATCGGAAAATATGCCCATTAGTCTGACTCTTCAGCTTTAAGATCATTGTCTTGGAACCTTCTAAACCAGTAAGTGAAAGATCTCACTTAAAGATTTCATTTTAAACATAGAAGTTAGGGAAAAGTACCCGACATTTGCCAAAGTAATGCAATAAAAGAAGTAACGAAGAAAAACTGGGTAAAAAATGAAGTATGGCTATCCATCCCCCAATCCCTCTGGTTTAATTTTTGCAATAGCTTGGGTAACCTTAGTTTCCTGAGAACAGTTCGTTTAAAAAACTCCTGCAGGTGGGACATTTCAAGTAGCAAGTCACAGAGAAAAGCCTTTGACCACCTCCTATTTCTCACGACTTGATGTTCTGTAAGGTGTGACACATGGCAGCACAACCACTTCCCTGGCTTCATGGAAGGACAAAACACATGGACCACACTCTATCTTGCATCCTTCCCCGTCCTGGCTGAGGATGAAATTTCAGGTGAAGGCCCAACAACATTTCACCATACAGGTTGGGGATCCCTGGGGTCATGCTTATTTACAACTGCCCAAGTCATGGCCTGGTGTTTGACCCAAACACAGGGTACAGAGCAGCAGCAGAAACTGAGCACTTCCTAGATCCAAGAACACACCTAGTTGGCTTTGGGTCTGCACTGGGGTTAATCCCCCAGATACTACAACCATATAAGTGTTAAAAGAAAACATGCTGCATTTTAAAGCATGTTTATTTCTGCAAGTGCTCCAGTGTTTAATTATGCTAAAGTCATTTGGGGTTTTTGACACAGATTTTATTTTAGTACGATAAACTCAGTATAACCAGCATGGCCAAAAATGAATTCCTAAGGTAGATGACTAAAATAAACCAGTAATAAATATTGGCTGTTGGAATGGGAATTATTTCTCTGTAATGTAGACACAGCATTACTGACTCATTTTCAAATACCAGTCTCTCCCAAGGATTATTGGTATGAGGGATCAAGGAAGAAAGAAGTCCTTCTCTCTTTTAGGTGCACTGAGGCAGAAATAAGGCATTGAAAGAAACCATCCTAAGAGTTGAGGGAGCTGATTCTGGGGACATTTTTCTCTCATTCCCCTGGAGGCAGAATGTACCCCCAGACCCACCCAGTGCATATCATGTGGCACGAATTACCTTATCAGTCACAGTGGGTACTGCCGTGCTCCTTTGCTGCTTGGAATTAGTGGACTCTTTGAGGCCACCTTTACTCCATAATGTCAAATCTTGAACTTTTGGCCCGCTAGGTTGAGCTGTACAACTTCTCTGGTGCACCAGAAAGCTGTCAGGGGCAAAGGTCCGGCTACAATTTGGGCAGGGTATGAACTTGAGCTTGACTCGGCCCCTCTTGGTTGGACTGTCCAGTTGGAAGGGGCTGAGGCTTTCACGGTAGTGCCTGGCAGAACTCGCTGGGGAGCCGGTCATTTTCTCTTTTCCAGGCATTTGGGCTGATGTATAGGAAGGGACAGAGTGCCAAATTCCCTACCACAGACGTAGCAGATGAGAGCCCTTGGTCGGGTTGTGATGTCACCGGAAGCTTTCTTGAGAGCAGCAAGATTATCAGAACTGTTGGGGTTTGGTGCCTTGGGCCCCTCACCCTTTGGCTTGCAGCTTCTCTAATGAACAAGAAGCGGATCTGGCAAGAACTTGCGACCACAGGATTCACAGGGCAGTAGCTGAGCCTGGGAACTCTGGAATGCTGCCTGAAGATTGTAGGATCCACTTCCACTGAGAGGCAGTGGTTTGGAAGGTTCTGGCCTCCTCAGGTGCTTGGGCAACTTGCTGTTTTCAGTACGCCACTTCTCCAAGCACTGGGGCTCGTGAATGCCAAGCGATTGGGACCCAAATTCTCGGCCACAGATATGGCACACCTGGAACGCGGGCCTGCGGGATGGGATCACAGAGGGGCTGGGCTGACTTTCCGACCTAATCCTCCTACTGGACCGTTTTAGGAGTATTACAGTTCCAGGTCTGTTTTTCTGAGGGTCCGTCTTTATTTTTTCACCAGGATTGACATGCTCAATTTCTGGCAAAAAGCTAGAAAGGGATGCACTAGATAGAACAGCTTGGTTTATAAGGAAGGTAGGCTCTTTAGAATGGTGGAAAGATTGTTGCAACGTGTTGGAAACCGTTTTCTCCTTTCCTCTTTCCATTAACAAAGAAGTCTTTCTCTAGTGCTTGCTCTGATTTCAGGCCAGACATATTTTGGGCTTCTGCTTAGAGAGAAGGTTAGTCAGGTTGGCTGTTCTGGGGTTCCACATTGTAGCCAGTACCTTAGACCCAAAGACAATGACTCAGAGCTTCATTGCAAGGCAGCAGTCTGGAATGCTGGAAAGTCCCCATGAAACCTCAGATGCCTCCAAGATCTGCAGGGGAAACATAAATCAAGAAGTTATTACATACACACACACAGACACACACTTAGATTTTAAGTTGATAAAGAACAGTGTTATTTTTTTTTTTTTTTTTTGACCTAGTATCCTCTTTGGCTAGCATAGTAACTAGCACTTAGGAGTTGTTCAGTAAATGTTGAAATAAGTACGAAAAAAAATTCCATTATGAATTGCACTGTTACTGTGGTGAAAGTAGTGTTCTGCCCAAAGGAAGATGGACATTAATAGCACATCACAGACATATATGGCACAAACCAAGAGGCATGGTGGTGAGATCATGGAGGAGAGAACCAAGGCCTCTGAAAATTAGATTAATGAAACTGCAGATCATGTAAAAAGACCTCCTTCCACTACCTTAGGGATTCTTTTTAGTGCCATGGATTCCTCTGTCAGTTCTTTGAAGCCTAGGGACCTCTTCCCAGAATAATAATTTTAAAAGCAAAAAATAAAATTCTTACTAGTACAAGTGAAACTAATTTTATTGAAATAATTTATCAAATATTTTTAGTTGTGATTTACTTGAGCTACAGTAATATGCTAGAAATTTTGAGTGTCCATGGGCCTAGGGTTAAGAACTGGCAGAAGAAGTAATTCAATAGTGAATAGGAGGATTACCAGGGAAACCATCAGAGAGAGGTAAACTTCTTGTAACCTACCAGATATCCACTCTTCTTCATCATGGGACGGGAGTATTATTAAATTGTGGCCATAACTGTCAAGCCAAGATGCAACCCAGGGCTATACCCTTCCTGGCAGTATATCTGTACATCTTTCCTGGGATGAAGATGCTCAGACTTCACTTGATGCTCTTTTTATAGCTATTGTGTTCACGTTCTTGTTTTATATAGATATATCTCTATAGAGATATTATCTATCTATCTATGTATCTTCAAAATACCTTTTGTAAAAAACATGGCCAACAATTTTATTAAACCAGAAGAAAGGGCTGATAAGATCTCATTATGGTCAGAAGCCAAAGGAGTTTTTACCTTGGGTAAAGGCATGAGTCAGTTTTATCCCAGGTCTACAATCTAGCTCAAGAAAGGTAATTTTCAAAAGTCTTAGGACCTTCTTCATTTCCTGAAGGATGACCTCACTCCGGATTAGAGGCTCCTATTCACAGAGGGAGAAGCACCTGATCTGAGGCTGGACCCTGCAGACCACAGCAGACACGGCTTCAGGCACAGCAAGGACAGCTGTGCTGGTAATATCAAAACACTGTTTGGGCATTGCGGTTGATAAGGGACAAAAAGAGCTGTGAGATATGCACCCAGTTCCCATATTTTGGTGCCAAGAAAGGTCTACATCTTTGCAATTAAGGCTATCAAATCAGGTCTGGCACAGAAAAGGAAGTTATTCTTCATTTTGACAGATCCTAGGACAGTGATATTAACACATGTGACAAAAGAATGTGTTGGCCCCAAACAGAATGACCAACACAGAAAATGAAGTTTGAAGGAACAAAATTTATCACTTGATCATCACCATCCAAAGAGAAAATGGCTCTAGAGAACACAAAGAATCCAGTAAAATTATTTCATCAGGTTTTAAACAGCACATGACTGAAATAATCCTCCAAACCACTCTTGCTTTTTTGGTTCTGATTTCTTGTTCACCAAGGATCTCCTGGTTCAGTTTCCCATTTTCCTTGATACCAGGAAGTTGCAGACAGCAAAAGTACTTAAGGAGACAAATTGGAAAAATCAATGCGATCAAATGAGCTTATTTCCCTAGACTTGCCTGCAGTCTCCCCCCCTCCCCACACTGCTCCCTGGAGGTGAGAATTCTGAGAAAGCCCCATGACTTGCTCCAACACCTCCTGCATCTTTCCCTAATCATAAAGTAAGAGAACTAATATTTACTGAGTGCCAACTATGCATCAGATATTGTACTAATTTTTATTTACATAATTTCATTTAATTCTCAAATGATTATGAGGCAGGTATTATTATTTTCTTTTTACAAATGAAGAAACTGTGACTCAGAAGAGACAAGTAACTTGCCCAAGACAGTCAGTTTCTAAATGACAGAACTGGGAATCAATTCCAGCTCTCTTTGGCTCCAATGCTCGACTCTTTCCATTATTCATTCTGCCTAAAATTCCACCGGCAGAGCTTCTTCTCTTAAGTTTTTTTATCCCTGTTTTAATGTACGATTCATATGCCCCATGGGAAGGTAACTAAGCTCTCACCTGCTTTTATGCTCCCTTTTAGAAGAAGGAAGAGGTGAAAGGGAGGAGGGGAATAGGACACAGAAGAAGAGAAATCTCCAAGATGGAAAAAGCAGGTGAGAAACTGAGGTTACTGAAGACAGCGTTTTTCCTTAAGCGATAGGGATCACTTTATTTTGCTGTGAATGGTTTTCTAGATGAAGTTTTTCCCTGTGTGGTGTGCAATACATAATCCTTTCCTGATCTCACCAGTATCCTTAATAAAAATCTACACTACTACCTGCAGGTGGCGGGTGAGAGGAATTGGCTGCAGGGTGAAAGTGAAGGCTTCCCAAAGAGGTCAGAGGGCATTCCGTTTGCAGCCCTGTCACTATTTTGATTAGGGATGGATCTTTATGCATGCAGGTGCTTGTGCACTACAAATATTTTCTCTGCAGCAAAAATGACAAAGCATCATAAAATTCCCATTGAATCTTCATCGGTTCTTTTTTAATCATCCTCTTTCTTCCTCCAGTGTCCTCCTGAAAATGGTCTTATTGTGATTAAATGTATCAATGTATGGAAGATGAGGTAGCTAGAAGCCAGTGAAGTTTTGGGGAACTGGAGAAATTTATGATGTTTCTGCCAGTGATTCTGCTAAGGCAATGTGACAAGGCACAGCACAGTCAGCTGCTCTATCCTATAAGTTAGTTCTAAAAGTGAGAGTGCTGGAAAATACTAAATACATATACTTAAATCACTTAAGAATTTGGCCTGTCACCCAGATACATCGTAAAGCAACGTTGCTAGTTTATAAAGAGAACCACTTTGCAAAGCCAGCCAGTTTCACCCCAAGCATCCATGGAGAAATGTTCACTCCAACTGGCCTGAATTATTCATTTTGACCATATTTGCAAATAGACTGTTTAAAGAATGTCTTGGAAGGCATCACGTTTTATCAATATGATGCCATTTTTCCATGCCCTTTGGTGTTCATGGGAAGGGAGAGACAAACTCACAAAGATGAATATAATAACCATGAAAATCCAAAACTCATCTTAGCATTAGGAGGTGTTTCTCTATAAAAGAGGGGAAAGAACACAAGCAGAAGTGTGATGAAGTCTTTTGAAAAATAATTTAGCTCTTTGAAACAAAATAAACATGGATACATGACATTTTCTCTGTTAGTATAGAATCCAAATTCTTTAAATGGACAAATGAATAAATAAGAAAGGTGGAGTTGGGACTTATGCTGGCTCTGAGTAAAATTATAAAATAGAGGAGGTTTGTCTTCAATATCTTCCATCCATCCCATTCAGTAGCCTCCCCTGCCTGGTATCCTCATATACACTCCAGTCTTCCTTACCAATGAAATCTTGCTTTCAGAAAAGAGCTGATAGACTCTTTTACACCAAGAATTATGATTGATGAGGTAATATCCCTCCCAGAGTCTGGCAGAGACAGCTAGTTCCCTACCAATAGTTACTCTGTGCAAATTCTCTCAAGTTAACAGAGCCTCACTTTCTAGCTGGGCACATGATTTCCCAGCCAAAAGTCTACAGGTTTCTTTGTAGCTAGTGGAAATATTATGTGGCACTTGTAAAAACTCCTATTGAAAAGTAGGGGACACAACCTGCTCCTCTGCCCTTCCTTCATACTGATAACTGATGGCTGGAGCTCTAGCAGCCATCTTGGGCCAGATTACATTCATGTAACCCTTGACATGACAGAGTAGAGATGCTGATGAACTTCGGTCCCTGATAATATTAGAGCCATCATAGAAGCTCTGGAGTGTCTTCCTTGGGCCTTATTTACATAAGAGAAATAAATGTTTATTTGTATCTTAGCCAATTTTTAAGAGTCTTTTACTCATGTGAAAACCTAACACTGAGTTATAGTTTAATAGTTGTCATTATCTAGGCACAAAATGAATTCTAATAGTGACATTTCAAATTTCAGGAGATTTTTTTGATGAGGAAAAAAATTGAGAGGTTTTATGAGGCAAAACTGACTTATTAAATATACAGTTTTTCCTAAAAATCAGAAATAAAAAAGCTTGAAACTTTAAATACTGAGCCAATGGTTCTTAAGAAACTGATTCACAATACCTCCTTTCCTGGAATTTTTTTTTTTTTTTAAGAAAAAAATTAATTGACATTTTGCTTCAGAAGGATAGAATCCTATTTTTTTTCCATGAGATTTTGAAAGAGCTAGGAGGCATCATTGTTGTGCCAGTTATTAATGCATTGTCTCTGTATTCCATACTCTCTTTCCTATATCCATCTTTGTGATGCTGGCACCGAGACTCTGCACACCCCATTTCTGCTTTGCCAGCCAGCCTTGCATTATGATTTACCAATACTGGTAATGGGGGAAGAATGTGAGGTTAGAGGAGAGAGAAGACTTGTGTCTTTTTAAAGGGTTTCCTGCCTGCTTTTGGTTCTTGTGAGTATCACCCCAGCAATACTTCTTTATCTCAGCAAAAGCGGTTCTTTCATATAGCAGTAGCTGAAACCAGTTTACAGTTTTTGCAACATTTGCAAATCAGATTGATTTCCCCTCCCCCAGCAGAAAGCACCATCAGCCAGTCTGCTCTTCCTCTTTGGAAATCGGATTTTCAGCTCCACGGGGTGCTTCTTCTAAGTTGCTAAGTCTTAATAATTCAAACCTTTTCCCTCTGATCCTTCAGCCCTAGGAATGGTAGCTGCCACCTCCCTTATACAACAGTTCTCTCTTTTTACTTTGCTAGTTACCTAGGTAACAACTTCATTCCTGGTTAACAACTCTTTATATTCTCTCTGTTTAAATAACTGGTATGGTTTCTGTCTCTTGACTGATACAGCCACTCTCAGAATATAAGCAATAAAAATCTGTGATATTCAAGCTGCATATTACCTTACTATTGCAATAAACTCAAATGAATTATTTCATAGCAACTTAGAAAATAATATGATGCTTAATATTCAACCCCCAACTCATTCAGACCACTGAAAACATATCTTTATAATGTTTACACCATCACTAGCCTTCAAGAGCTAGAAAATGTTGCTCTTCCATTGTGATCAACTGAATTATATCATAAGGGGAAACCTGCCATTTTAGGCATATTCATATTCTTCTTAATTTTATATGATACTCTTCCTGTACTGACTACGCAGCCATATGGTCACCACAGCCACAGAGGGAGTCAGAGTAAGGTAATCCCATTCATAGATAAGAGATGACCAGGAAGTGTTGAGGGGAGCTGGTCCAGTCACCCTGGTTGGTTCTCTCACTCCCTTCTGGGTAGCTCCTGGGCCAGTAGCATTTGCAGTCCTCAGTAATTCTGATATGCATGGACAAAAGAGCAACTGGGAACTGGAGGTGGTTGGGCTTGGGAAAGACAGGAGCAGTGTTTGAAAGGTAAAAAATGGAAACACTTTCAGAAAAGCCATTTAGCCTGAGGCATGACTTCTAGGGAATCTGGGTGTCCATACTGACATTCCCAGGCTGATTTTGAATAGCTAATGAAAAATTTCCCCTTCCTTGTCTCTCCTTCACTGTGAAGAATTTTAAAACAAGATATAAGTTCTTTCACTTTTATTCCATCTAATTGTCAGGTGTAGACATAATAGTCTACGGTGTTAGGAAAGCTATGAAAACCAAAAATGGGAGAAATGCACCTTTATGCTTCTAAGTAGAGCCTTCTGCAAGGGCATTTTATGTTAAGGCTCATAATATCACCCTATGAAAGCTATTATTAGATCGAGCCTGTAATTTTCACTCTATATTGAGTATCCAAATCACAGAGTACTCAAGAGTCATAAATGCCACACAGGTATGACTGTGTAATTGTAATATTGACATTTGGAGCGATGGAGAACTGGTTATGGAAACCACCAGGATAGTAGCGTTAGAGGCCTCTAATGTATAGAAATTCAAAGGATAGACAAAAAACCGGGAGAGTCAGCCATTGAATAACAAACAAATCTACATGCCATATTTTCTGACATCTGGGATAGTTCGATTCCAATAAAATAACTCTATTCCAATAGCTCTTTTTTAAGACTTTAAAGAAATGTTTCATAAGCCAGACCTGGCTCAGAGATATGCCCCTTTTGGCCTGCATAGAGTTAAAAATGTTTGAATTAGTTGCCATTATTTTAAAATTGAGAGATGTGACACAAAATTGGGATTTTTGGTTTCTTTTGAAAAATTGGAAGATCAGGCCTAGAGCCCATCTTCCAACGTGGCAACATCGAACATAAGCTGGGATATTGAGTAAGGGCTGAACCTATAGATCGGACAGCCAATCTGCACTCTTGCAAAGTTTCTCATCAGCCCCTTGTTCAATTCAAAATTCATGCTTGGGGCTTCCCTGGTGGCGCAGTGGTTGAGAGTCCGCCTGCCGATGTAGGGGACACGGGTTCGTACCCCGGTCTGGAAAGATCCCACATGCCGCGGAGCGGCTGGGCCCGTGAGCCATGGCCGCCGAGCCTGTGCGTCCGGAGCCTGTGCTCCGCAACGGGTGAGGCCACAACAGTGAGAGGCCCGCGTACCGAAAGAAAAAAAAAAAAATTCATGCTTGATTCTCAAACTCAATTGAGTTTGTGATCTTTTGTGATTCTAGCTTTAAAATGCCCTTTTCCTCCATTTTTCTCCTCCGTTAAATATTTGAAAATCACTATAAAGAGCACTTGCCCTCGGAAGACTGAGAACCCAGTTGAAGTCTTTTCTCTGGGAGACAACTACTAAAAACATGACGTACTCATTGGTAAAAACTCAGAAGGGAAACTTCCTAATGAAAGTTGAGTCAGGATGAAATATTTGGTTCAAGGAAGGAGAGAAATATCCAAGGCAAAAAAGAAAAGAACCAGTGACCTGAGAAAGAATTTTCATACATTATTAAAGGGTAATAGGAAATGATGAACCTAATTTCAGAAAGAAAAAAAAAAAAAATCAAGCAGCCTGTGTTTAGATCAGCCACAGGAGAGATGATAGAAGGAAAAAAAAAAAAAAAAAGGAAGAAAGAAAGAAAGGAAAAAGAAAAACACAAACAGGCAAGAAATGTGTTTTGGAAACCATCTGAACTTTTTGGAAGCATTCCCATAATTATTTAGTTATCCATTGATATAATAAGAGCTACTCTTCTGTTCTAGTCAGGGCCCTTGATTAACCATTAAATGATTTCCCAAATGAAGAATGTTGGATATCTTAAGTTATTAGATTAAGAAAGAACCAGTCAATAAAAAGAACCATAAATAAGCTATTAATAATATAGAATATTGTTACATTTCCAAGATTTGGGCTGGAAATACTTCCTAAGAGACTTATGCTTCCTTGCAGGGATTATAGAATTTGGTGAACTTTTTCTTTCTGCCAAGCTGACCATTTTCTCAAGTACCACCTATGTTAGTTTAAACTGAAAATGTATAAGAACAGCACAGTACAGTAATTCCTTCTCATAAAGAATGAGATATCCAATATCCATTAAGTGTCTAAATTTGATGTATTATGATAAAAAATAATGGGGGAAAAAACTACAGATACCCTTGTTTCAGTATTAAATTTTAAAAAGAATTACAAATAGATTCATTGTTTACCAGTTCCCATTATGTGATATGCTTGCACAGAGTTCCCACCGTCTTCACACTCTTGATTTACTGTCTCAGAGCTAACTCAGTGCAATATCTTTGGCAAAGACTTCCAAGCCACAGAGTATTCGTGTCAGAAGTGCAGTTACTAGACTAGTGCCTCCAGGTTAAAACAAACACAATGAAGAATATAGCTGCCTTTGATGGGATCTTCTTGGCCAAGATAGATTGGCATAAGAGAGATGGGCCTCACTGTATTCTGAAGGAACCTTTTTTAACCACATCACCCACTTGTCCTACAAGAGCCTCAAAGTTGTGCCTTAGCTCTACCCACCTCCAGGAGGTCGGTGCCTCCCAAAGCCTGGTTAACACTTAAACTGATCATCATTACCATTCGTTACAGACATCAACACCCTTTGTTAATAATGCTCTTTCCACGCAAAGCTGTTTCTGAGGAAAGTCCCTGGGAAGAAAGTCAAAACCAGGATGGAGCCCAAAAGGCAAGGCTGGGTTTCTGCTGTGTGTAAATGAATGTGCCTCTTATTTCCTGGTACATTTAGCATGTCTTCTCTGGTGGTGACCCTGGAGTCTCGGTCGTTTGGGTACACCCACCAGCTGAAGGCTGTTTCCCAACAGGGGCTTTCTGTTGCTCTTCTCCCCACATCTCTCATCCTCCTATGTAAATAAGTCATTAAAAAGCTATTGTCATTCATTCATCTCTGAATTTTGTGAACAAGGAACTCTTTCACAGGCCAGATGGTTTGAACTTGTCGATGGTTAGAATCCTCCACTACAACCTCTCATTGCTCAGGAAATCTTACAAAGGCTATCCCCTGCTTGAGAAAACCACTGAAAGGAGTCTCTTGGTGTCTAGGAGAAACTTGTTCATTCTCCAGGTCCCCAGAGCCCAGGCCAAACATAAAATGTGGTGACAGCTCTTTATTTGCAAACGTTCTTAGTTTGTACTTTAAATTTTTTGTAGTTTAAACTTTACTGAAAACCTCCTTCCAGCCCATGCCCAATAAGTGTCAAATAGCAAGGAAGTCAGTGAGAGTATCAACTGCATTGTTCTCTTTTCCTTTAACAAACAAAAGGAAGATCTGTGTGTATTTTAAGTCACACCTAGGATCGGAAAGATTGGAGTATTTGATTGGAAGAACTCAATTTAAAATCAATTCTGTGAATGCTGTTTTTTACTGTTTCTTGTGTTTTCAGCAGGCTTTTTTTCTCCCACTGCCTGTGCTCTCTTTCTCTTTGTTTCATTGTTCCCATTGTCTGTCTGTCTCCACTTTAAGTCTAGAAGGACAACCCAACACATTAAGGACAAGGTGCCATCTGCAAGGGAGTGAAGAATGCGGCATCCTGTGGTTGACCTCACTGCTAATTTGCTCTGAAGACACAGACCAGCTCACCACTAGAAAAGTGTGTCTTATATTTCAACTCCATTATATTCTGGAGAAAGCAGGATGAGAAGTGACGGGCCCAATCTAATCACATGAGTTCTCAAAAGTAGAGAACCTTTCCCCCATCTAGTGAAAGAGATGGGACAACTGAAGGAAAAAGGGATTCAAGTAGCCATTGCTGACTTTAAAAGAAGTGGAGGGAAGAGGCTGTGTGCAAGCAATGTGGGTGGCTCTAGAAGCTGGGAAGGACAAGGAAACAAACACAGGGTCTTCAAAAAGGGACACAGTCTGCTGACACCTTGATTTTACCCCAGGATACCCATGTTGGACTTCTGACATAGAATGATAAGATAATGGATTGGGGTTCTTTTAAGCTGCTTATTTTATGGTATTTTGCTAAGGCAGTAATAGAAGACCAAAACACCCCAAAAGAAAGAGATCAGCATTGTGAATGGAGCCTTCTGCAAAAATGTTGCTCAACTACTTTTGGCCCCCCTGTGACCCAGAATCTTAATAGTCAGCTCAGGGTCACCCAGCTCTAGTCTCCATTGGAAACCCCACCAGGGTGACTCCATCCCAGAGGCCTTGCTGAGAAGCCCCAGTCAGCCCTCTACAATGAGAATTATAATTCAATTTACTCTATAGTAACGAAAACATAAATATTCACATAACATTATAGAATGGGTTCCAGTATCTCTCTTTAGCTCTTGTGAGAATCCTCAACCAGTGTGACTGAAGAAATAATCCTTCAGATTTTGCATTCTCCTCTGTGTGGTCTATGTGTCTTTCCCATACACACTTCAAGCTTGCTCTCCCGTCCTCTTTGACTGTATTCTTTGTTTCTGTATCTGCATATTTACAACTGGTAAAGCCTTTATTAACTATTATCTTCAGAAACTTGACTTTAATACACTCTGCTCTTGGTTAACTGACTATATTTCTTGTCAAAGTGCTGCATGCATAATATTTTCCTTCTCTCCTTTTGACTCTGTCCTCAGGACCTCAGTCAGCCTTCTCTAACAATTGGAGGTGGATGTTTAAACCCTTCCTGGGTGGAAAAGGTTACTTCCAGTTTTGAGTCTGAGCTGAAAACACATTTCCATTTTGTAGAGTCATTTCCTATTTAGAATTGTAGGAATCAGAATATGCCACTTTGACATAAGGATTACTTTGAGCAAATGGGAAGGCAGATGGGTGAGATTATAGGTATATATATGAATGTATGTGTACGAGTGTGAGCGTATGTATATGTGAGTGTGTAGATGGTGAGTGGTTAGGTGTGGGTATGTACATGACTGTGAGTGGATGGGTGTGATATGAGTGTATGGATAGAGGTGTGAATTGTTAGATGTGGTATGTGTATGGATGGAAGTGAATGTGTATAGGTACATGGATGTCAGTGATTGGGGGGTGTGTGAATATGTGTGAGTGGAAGAGTGTGAGTGTGTATGTATATGGATGTGTATATATGAGTGTAGATGGATGTGAGTGGTTTTGTGTGTGTGTGCGTGTGTGTAGATGGGCAGTAAGGTGGGTAGCGGGTAAAGTGAGAAAGGGAAAAGAATGGTGAATAATTTATATAAGTAACTGAGAAGGTATACTGGGAACAAATTATGAAAAGCCTTATAATGAATCGCAAGAATTTTGACTTCCCTATAGGAAATGGGGAACTTTTATAGAGTTTCTTATATATAACATACAACTGAAAAAAGACCATGAGTGTGGAAATCTGGAGAACATCAACATTTAACATCTAAAGACCAGGCAAAGGAAGTTCTTTGGTTTCCTAAAAGGATCCATTGCAGACCTTACTCTGCAAGTAAACTTTTAGTAGGAAAATAGATCCCTCTGGTTTATTAAATGCAATTTGTACCTAACTTCTTGAGACTGTGTATACTACACAGAGCCAGACTTGTATGCTCCTTCCAATTCTGAAATTCTGTTTAATGTTGCTTCAGGCAGTTAGCTCCATGTTCCATCTTATGTTACTAGTAGTAGCTGACATATGTCTAAACATTTTTGCTAAAAATCTTGACAAATACTTCTGGACTAGCAAGTGAACTTCTGCTGTAGAATTTTGCTGCATTTAGACAGAGCTTCAAGAATGAAAGAGTTTATTTACAACAGCATCTTCCCTTTGGATGCTAAATCAATTCCCATGCCTCTTTCTGTGTGTCATGGGCTCAGGTCATTAAAATCTTAATCAAGATTTCACTAACACGTCTGGGAAATAGAGTCCAAGTTCAAGCAAGCTCTCAAATACATTGGTACAGTCTAATTTGCTGAGTAAAAGCAGAAAAAGTAGCTTACACCAAGAACCCAGTAATACTCTGTTAATCTCCACTTTAAAGTACTTTTGCAATAAACTCAGGTCTATTTTAAACACTTGCTCCAAAATGTCTATCAGCTACAGAATCTTGGGATAGGTAACCTCTCTGTGCCTCAATTTCACCTTATGTTTGGTAGGATGATAATACCTTGCAGAGTTATTATGAGGATTAAAAGTAAGAAAAAATGCTTAGCACACTGTCTGGTAGGTGGTATGATATCATAATTGTTATTATATGGTTCTAATAGGTCTTCTGCCCCATATTTTCATAAATAATCCTGTAGGCTGAAAAACGTAATTAGAAGACTAACTATAGATTTTTAAAATTATTCTTCCTTTTAAAAAATATTCTGATGAATTCCAAAATTTTCATTCTGCAGCTAATTCAAATAACATTTTATTCATATTTCATTAAAAGACAATCCAACCTGTAGTCCTGAAAAGGAAAAAAAAAATACTGAAAAGTTATGGGAAATATGAGTACATTTTTAAAAATTATCAGATCAAAGCAGTATGAAATATTATAATTATGGTGCTTGTCATACTCAGCCCCTGCTAAGGAAATCTGCCCCACCCCCTCAGCGGATAGGTGGCCCTGGGTGGTCATGTTCTGTAGCATATTATTCAACTCCTGATCCCCAACCCAAGCTGATTGTGTCAGAACTTGGACATTGGACAAGGGCTATCCATCATAGGCTCACCAGTAGTCTATGACATGAACACATGAACTGGTTCAATCACAATTCCTCTCTTGGAAAAGATAACAGCAATGGTTGCTAAAGCAGAAAGGACACTGAGAAAGAGTTGTGAAGCTGAAGAACAGCAGCATGAAACATCACAACAAATAAATTATGCCTAAGAAGAAGACAGACTATGTAGAAGAGCTAAATATTTCTCCAAAGAAGACATACACAGATGGCCAAAAGGCACATGAAAAGATGCTCAGCATCACAAATTATTAGAGGAATGCAAATCAAAACTACAATGAGGTATCACCTCACACAAATAAGAATGGCCATCATCAAAAAGAGCACAAATAATAAATGCTAAAGAGGGTGTGGAGAAAAGGGAACCCTCCTACACCATTGGTGGGAATGTATATTGGTGCAGCCACTGTGGAGAACAGTATGGAGGTTCTCTAAAAAAATTAAAATAGAGTTACCATAGGATCCCGCAATACCACTCCTGAGCATATACCCGGAGAAAACTCTAATTTGAAAAGATATGTGTACCCCAGTGATCACAGCAGCATTATTTACAATAGCCAGACATGGAAGCAACCTAAATGTCCACAGACAGATGAATGGATAACGAAGATGTGGTACATATATACAATGGAATATTACTCAGCCATAAAAAGTTTAAAAAATTGGGTCATTTGTAGAGACATGGATGGACCTAGAGAGTGTCATACAGAGTGAAGTACCTCAGAAAGAGAAAAGCTAATAATGTATAATAATGCATATACGTAGAATCTAGAAAAATGGTACAGATGATTTTATTTGCAAAGCAGAAACAGAGACAAAGACATAGAGAACAATTGTATGGATACCAAGGGGGAAAGAGGTGGGGTGGGAGGAATTGGGAGATTGGGATTGACACATATACATTATTGAAACTATGTATAAAACAGGCAACTGATGGGAACATACTGTATAGCACAGGGAACTCTACCTAATGCACTGTGGTAACCTAAACAGGAGGGAAGTCCAAAAGGGAGGGGATATTTGTATGTGTATGGCTGATTCATTTTGTTGTGTAGTGGAGGCTAACACAACATTGTAAAGCAACCATACTCCAATAAAAATTAATAAAAAGTAAAATAAAATAAAATAAAATAAAAAAGGAGATGTGGAATATATATACAATGGAATATTACTCAGCCATAAAAAGAATGAAATAATGCCATTTGCAGCAACATGGATGGACCTAGAGATTATCATACTAAGTGAAGTAAGTCAGACAAAGACAAATATCATATGATATAACTTGCATGTGGATTCTACAAAAAAATGATACAAATGAACTTATTTACAAAACAGAAACAGACCCACAGACATAGAAAACAAACTTATGGTTACTAAAGGGGAAAGCTGGGGAGGGAGATGGTGGATAAATTAGGAGTTTGGGATTAACAGATATAAACTACTGTATATAAAATAGATAAACAGTAAGGACCTACTGCATAGCACAGAGAACTATATTCAATATCTTATAATAACCTAATGGAAAAGTATCTGAAAAAGAATATATATACTTGTGTATATATATATATATATATATGTGTGTGTGTGTGTGTGTATATATACACACACACACACATATCACCTTGCTGTACACCTGAAACTAACACAACATTGTAAATCAACTACACTTCAATTTTTAAAAATTAGAAAAAAAAGAAGATAGAAAAGAAGGAGATGGAGTGACTGTGGGTGAAACAGGGTAGAGCATGGGAACAGGCCAATGTTGGAACACTCAGGTGAGCAACCATGAGGGGCTGTCACTACTGCCTGGGTGCAGAAGATATACAATGTTCTTTAGTCTTTATATCTTGCACTATTTCTAGAGAATATCTGCACTCCTGGAGATTTGTGATAATTCTATTAGAAAATGGAAGAAGCTTGTCACAATGTTCCAAATAAGAAATGAGAAATTATATTCAGATGTTACTAATGTCTGTAATGTCAAATATAAAAGAGGAAGTGGGCCACCTCACAGGTGGAAAAGCAGTGACCAGGTCAGGCTTGCAGAGCTTGATTGTGGATAGGGCTCTTTCTTCACCTCTCCTAAAAAGGAAAGCAGGGTCGGGTCTCTAGTTCTATGCAGGCTTTTGAAACAATTCAAGAAAGAGACCTAATGAGTATAGAACTGAAAAGCCAATGGGGATAATACCTGATTATTAACACTGAATAATCAGCAGAAATTAAAAAGAACTTGGTTTAAAATTCCTTTGATTTCCCTCTAGAATTCTGAAGCTTTTATAAAAATTACCTATTCATTATTTTGGTGTTTGGTCTGGAGAACAGAGTCCACTCAACTCTTTGGCTAGGAATTCCCCTGAACAGGTAGTTCTTGAGCTTCCTGAGGCCTGGCTGTTTGATTCCCCTGTGTTTCCATGCACAAGTATCCTTATAATAAATGCCCTAAGTACACTTGAGTCCACTAAGAAGGCCTGGCTGGAGCTGGATTTATTTAATAATTCATTCAGCCCAGAATGCTGCCTCTGGCAGTGGGGCCTGGAACAGATATTTTGGACATAATTTTTGAGTTCCCATTACCACGACCACCATTAGAGATATTTCCAAATAATCCAACCCTTCCATCTATGAGTTAATAGGCTATTACAGTACGTTTACTTCACGTATGTATCTGTTAGGATTGTGTGTCACTACAAATAAAAAGAATCCTACTCTAGTCACTTAAAGAAAGAGAGGCATATCTTTTTATCAAAGTAAGAAGTGTTTTTTGAAAAGAAGCAATCAGATTCTCAATAATACCAATGCTTCAGTGATGGTCTTGGCCTTTCCTTCATGGATGCAACTACTGTACTATTACTATGGCATTATTTGAATTATGTGATTCTACTATCTTCATATAGGACAGATGGACCAATCCTAGGGTCTAGCAGAGCTCTTTTCCTTTGTAGTTTTTCTGTAAAGGTTTGTGGTTATCCTAGCCTCCAGGTGAACTTTTCAGAGAATGCCATCAGCCAAGGTCCATGGGACACCAACAAGAGTCATTGTGAGCATCCTCTTCCTTTCATTCTCCTCCTTTACCTTTCCTGTCCTTTTAGGCCCAGAAGTCCCATTTGCAAAGGCTACTCCACTAAAAGACATATATGGCAATTAACTCCTAGGTGACGAAAAAGGCTTTTCCTTTCTCTCTGTCTTGAGAATTATTTCATTATTCTGGATCCCAGGGTGGGAAGGTGTAGATGAGATGCATTTAGTAAGTTCACATTTACTTTCAGTGGGCTTTATAAATTTCTTGTTTTCACTTTTTCTGTTCACTGTTCTTTTCTCACAGCTGTCTTCTGAAGCTTCCATTTAAGTGTTATAACTATTTGTTCATAGCTTTTCTAGTTTTCTGATTTTTTGAATACCAGAATCTTATAATACCACAATTATATGGGAGAAGTAGAATAAGCTGAACTATCTTAAGACATTATGAAATCACTATTTGAAAATGTATAGATTTTAAATCTGTCTTGTAAATATCATATGGAAGGATGACACAATTTTAGGCTACAAATTTTTGTCTCTCTTGATTAATTATAAAATTCCAGTTACAAAATTAAGATTGAAATAGATTCAGTTACACTATATGTTATTAAATTGTTGGTGAATCACAACCTAACCTATTTTATTTAGTCACACAATGGATAGTGTCCATTTCAGTAATTACAGCTAGAACAGTGTTCCTGTGCTACTTATCAGTAAGCATTTCCTGAGAGTCTCTGTTGAAAAGTTTATTTGGAAACTTCTTGTTACCCATAACCACCCCAATAGTTAAAATAATTAAACTCCACTTGACATGGTATTTGACATAGGAAATAGGCTAACTGAAGAGGAAAATGTGATTTTAATTTTTGTTGATTGAAATGTTATGTGTTTCATATATAATATGGTTCACTTGGAACTGAACAGATAAAGCAATCCAAGATTTATCTTATTTTAATATTGCACAATCATTTGGTATTTTTGAGAGAAAATGCCTTGAAGTGATTCAAATAATATGAAAACTACTTACTTACTACACATTTCTGATTTTAAAAAGAGCCACAATATAAATTTTTCACAAACTATAGGTATTTCCATCCTTTCAATGAATATATACACTTGGCGAGAAGCTGGAATCTTATTAGTTATATTTATTATCACTTTGGTGAGCACTCTGCTTCTAGTTGCGCGCGCACGCGCGCGCGCGCACACACACACACACACACACACACACACACCCCCCTCCATACATTTCTCTCCAAATTCCTTCTAGGACAAGAGAACAGACTGATAATCATTGTCAAAATCTTCATTTGGCAGTGAATCCATGCCAAGATTCCAGTCCATCTAGCATGTATTTGGTAATGATATGCTGGATTGTAACTAGGTCAGATGGTACTAATAAGGACAATTGTTGGCTAAACATTGAATTCTGAGTCTTTCTCCAGCCGTGTATTTCTTCTATCTCCAATCCTCAATACTTTTCACTTTGTTCTTTGTTCATTTCACGGTAATTTTACTAAAATAAACTTTGACCACATCTTTCAACTTGGGAGAAGTCATACTGATAGTGAAGGCAGGTGAGATGATCACGAGGATGCCTTCCTTTGCTCCAGCTCTCCAACTAAGTTCTTGATCTTCTTGTGGGCTTGCATGGGAGATGTGGGGTTGGGAGAGGAGAGCAAAAGGTAAAAGGGACTAGTAGACAGTCTAAAAAAAGGATTTAGTATTTTTTAATCCCTGTATAAGTGCATTTGAATGATTTCACAGAAAAGTAAACATTTTATTTTACCCTAGTCATCTTCTTGTATTTTCTTTCTGCTCACTTTCTCCTCTCCTATCTTTTTTGCTTTTTGCGTCTTAATGCCTCTCCTTTCCCATATTCTTTCACACCTGTCTCCATTCTTCCAGTGATGTTGAAAAACTTCTTGTGATGTTTTGCCTGCCCTCCTAAGTGTACTGCCACGCAGGTGAATGGGGGTGCCTCGCCATCCACGTGCTGTTTCAGGCATAATGGGTGAATAACCACTCCCACTGCCTAATCTTTCTTTTTTTCAGAGCAGTCATATTCACCTACTTAAGTTATAAAACAAATCCTATACCTCCCCTGACTAAATGTTCCGTGGTTGTTGCACTATTCTCAAAATAAAATCCAAAATCTTGAACTTCTGTAACCTGGTGTGTCCCTAAGCCTCTGCTTTGGTCTCCATTTACTCTCTCCCACCTGTACTGTGCTTCATCCATGTTCACCTTTTGGTTCCTCAAATAAACCGAACTCGTTCTCACTCTGGGGTAGGTTAGGGGGGTGAGTGAAAAGGAGCTTTGCACACGCTCTTGCCACTGCCTAGAATCTTCCCCGTCTTTGCATAGCTTTCTCATTTCATTTTCCAGATCTCTGTTAAAATATCATTGACTCAAACAGACAGACCCTTCCTGACTACTCTTTCTCAAGTGATTTCTTTGTTTCTTCCTAAAACACAGAAACACACACATACACATGCAACATACAGAAACATGTGTGTGAACACATGCACACACATGAACATACACATGCACACATGTACCACTGCCACCACCACTATCACAGTTATGTGCACAGTTATGACAATGCTGTTTATTTTCTTCACAGCTCTTACAGCATGTTTTTACCTTGTTTGTTTGTTTACTTGTGTAGTATTCTTTTCCTTCACTTGGATGTAACCTCCATGAATATTAGGGGCTCATCTGCTCTCTACATAGTTAGATGCCCAGCACCTAGTCCAGTGCCAGGCACTTTGTAGGCACTGACAAAATATGTTGAATGTTGAATGAGCTGAGTAAGATTAGCTTAATTTTAACCTAAATTTTTAAACAAGTATCAAGCTCATTAATTAAATAGATGAATAAAAACAGAAAAGGACTTTTGGAAAGAAAGGATTCAAAGCTAGTTTTGTGGTATTTTCTCAAGTCTTAGGAATATCTGACCATCTAACCCTTGTTTAATATTCCTAACAATATTAACTCAAGGGATTAGTAATCTGCAGCAATATCTTTTTGGATCCACCTTCTAGAGTAATGAAAATTAAAACAAAAATAAACAAATGGGACCTAATGAAATTAAAAGCTTTTGCACAGCAAAGGAAATAATAAACAAAATGAAAAGACAACCAACAGAGTGGGAGAAAATATTTGCAAACAAAGTGAGTGAAAGGGTTTAATCACCAAAATATACAAACAGCTCATGCAGCTCAATATCAAAAAAACAAACAACCCAATCAAAAAATGGGCAGAAGATCTAAATAGACATTTCTCCAAAGAAGACATATGATGGCCAAAAAACACATGAAAAGATGCTCAACATCACTAATTATCAGAGAAATGCAAATCAAAACTACCATGAGGTACCACCTCACCCTGGTCAGAATGGCCATCATCAAATAGTCTACAAACAATAAATGCTGGAGAGGGTATGGAGAAATGGGACCCCAGCTACACCATTGGTGGGAATGTAAACTGGTACAACCACTATAGAGAACAGTATGCAGGTTCCTTAAAACTAAAAATAGAGTTACCATATGATACAGCAATCCCAACCCTGGGCACACATCTGGAGAAAACCATGCTTTGAAAAGATATGTGTACCCCAATGTTCATAGCAGCACTATTTACAATAGTCAAGACATGCAAGCAACCTAAATGACTATTGACAGATGAATGGATAAAGCCAATGTGGTACATATATACAACGGAATATTACTCAGACATATAAAAGAATGAAACAATGCCATTTGCAGCAACATGGATGGACCTAGTGATTATCATACTAAGTGAAGTATGTCAGACAGAGAAAGACAAACATATCACTCATATGTGGAATCTAATTTTAAAACATGATACAAATGCACTCATTTATAAAACAGAAACAGATTAACAGATTTCAAAAACAAAGTCACGGTTACCAAAGGGGAAACGCTGGGGTGGGGTGAGGAATAAACTAGGAGCTTGGCATTAACATATACACCTACTATATATAAAATAGATAACCAACAAGGACCTACTGTATAGCACAGGGAACTCTACCCAATATTTTGTAATAACCTATATGGGTAAAGAATTTGAAAAAGAGTGAATGTATGTATAACTGAATCATGTTGCTGTACACTTGAAACTAACACAACATTGTAAATAAACTATATTACAATAATTTTTTAAAAAGGGATTATCATTCTAGATTTAGAAGCATAACTACAGTCAGTCACTCATATCTGTGTGCAGAATCAACCAACATCAGATCAAAAATATTTTTTAAATGTCCAGAAAGTTAAAAAAAAAAAACTTGAATTTTCCATACACTGGGAACTATTTACATATTATTTACATTGTATTTACAACTATTTACATAGCATTTACTTTGTATTAGGTATTACAAGTAATCTAGAGAGGATTTAAAAGTATACTGGAGGATATGCATAGGCCATATGCAAATATTACACCATTTTGTATAAGGGACTTGAGCATCCATGAATTTTGGTTCCCACAGGAGGTCCTGGATCCAAACACCCAAGGATACTGAAGGAAGACTATCTATTTACCAAATCTAAGAGAAAAGAGAATCCAGTCATTGGCTTGGACCAAGCCCTGGACCTTATGGTAAAGACTGCTCATCAAGTAATGAGCAACGAGCATCTACGGCATAGAGCTCCCCCCAAGAACAAAGCTAGACAAGCACACCAGAGGTAGCCTTATGATTAGGTAGACACATGTATCAGGTGCTGTATGACTAGGTAGAAAACTGAAGGAAAAACACAGAGTTAGGCTTTCCTGAGCTGAGCTTATTCATATATTGTCTTTCTTGACCACATGCATTTTGAATACATACTACTTTCAAAGTTTAATTCTCCTTTGAAGTCATATTTCTTCTGAAGAGAGCCCCCCAAAGTACTGAGCACTCTGAGGAAGAACAGTTTCAAGGTCACAGCTCTTTAAATGTCAATGTATAATTTTGGAAGATATTTTATCAGAATTCCTTGAAGATTAGAACAAGTGTCAACAAACTAGGGCTCACTGGTCAAACCTGGCCAGCCGCCCACCTCTTTTTGTAAATCAGGTTTTACTGGAACAGAGCCATGCTTGTTCATTTATGTATTTGTCTTGACTGTTTTTGCCTATGAGGGCTAAATTATTTACTACGTGGCCATCTATAGGAAAAGTTTCCTAACCCCTGAATTAGAGTATACAAATGAGACTCCATTTTATTTTAACAGTGAAACATCCAATTATTAATCAATGTGAATCTACAAAATAGCACTCAGCGCAACCAGAATCCTACTAAATTTTGTTTGCAGAGAACTCCATTAGCCTCCTCTTAGAGGCTTCTCTGAAATAAATGTTTGGTTGCACTGCACTGTGGAAATTCTATTTGCAGCTTGTCATCACTTTTGAACTGTTAGCAACTTGCCTCCTTTACATTTTCCTTTCCTGTTGCCCCCAACACTGTGTGTGCCTCCTGCTGTACTTGTATACTGTACTATTTAGAAAAGCTTTCTCTATGTTTTTAAGACTCCATGGGAATCTCCACTGCTGCCTCAGGAAGGGTGCTCTGGAATCATTCACATTCTTCACCACTCACAACTTATTTCTTGAATTGCATATATGCCTGAAAATGTTTCATTCACCAGAGAGTTTGGGGAAATTACTTAAAATAATAATACTGATCAGAAAATCTACACAAGCCTCTTAGATAGCCTCATCCACCAGAGGGCAGACAGCAGAAGCAAGAACTACAATCCCGCAGCCTGTGGATGAAAAACTACATTCACAGAAAGATAGGCAAGATGAAATGGCAGAGGGTTATATACCAGATGAAGGAACAAGATAAAGCCCCAGAAAAACAACTAATGAAGTGGAGATAGGCAACCTTCCAGAAAAAGAATTCAGAATAATGATAGAGAAGATGATCCAGGACCTCGGGAAAAGAATGGAGCCAAAGATCGAGAAGATGCAAGAAATGTTTAACAAAGACCTAGAAGAATAAAAGAACAAACAAACAGAGATGAAAAATATAATAACTGAAATGAAAACTAAACTAGAATGAATCAATAGCAGAATAACTGAGGCAGAAGAACAGATAAGTGACCTGGAAGACAGAATGGTGGAATTCACTGCTGCGGAACAGAATAAAGAAAAAAGAATGAAGACAGCCCGAGAGACCTCTGGGACAACATTAAACACAACAACATTCGTATTATAGGGGTCCCAGTAGGAGAAGAGAGAGAGAAAGGACCCGAGAAAATATTTGGAGAGATTATAGTTGAAAACTTCCCTAACATGGGAAAGGAAATAACCACCCAAGTCCAGGAAGCACAGAGAGTCCCATACAGGATAAACCCAAGAAGAAACATGTAAAGACACATAGGAATCAAATTGGCAAAAATTAAAGACAAAGAAAAATTATTGAAAGCAGCAAGGGAAAAACGACAAATAACATACAAAGGAACTCCTGTAAGGTTAACAGCTGATTTCTCAGCAGAAACTCTACAAGCCAGAAGGGAGTGCCATGATATACTTAAAGTGATGAAAGGGAAGAACCTACAACCAGGATTACTCTACCCAGCAAGGATCTCATTCAGATTCGATGGAGAAATCAAAAGCTTTACAGACAAGCAAAAGCTAAGAGAATTTAGCACCACCAAACCAGCTCTAGAACAAATGCTAAAGGAGCTTCCTTAACTGGAAAACACAAGAGAAGAAAAGGACCTACAAAAACAGAAACAAAACAATTAAGAAAATGGTCATAGGAATATACCTTAAACGTGAATGGATTAAATGCTCCAACCAAAAGACACAGGCTTGCTGAATGGATACAAAAACAAGACCCATATATATGCTGTCTACAAGAGACCCACTTAAGATCTAGGGACACATACAGACTGAAAGTGAGGGGATGGAAAAAGATATTCCATGTGAATGGAAATCAAAAGAAAGCTGGAGTAGCAATACTCATATCCAATAAAATAGACTTTAAAATAAAAAATGTTACAAGAGACAAGGAAGGACACTACATAATGATCAAGGGATCAATCCAAGAAGAAGATATAACAATTATAAATATATATGCACCCAACACAGGAACACCTCGATATATAAGGCAACTACTAACAGCTATAAAAGAGCAAATCGACAGTAACACAATAATAGTGGGGGACGTTAACACCTCACTTACACCAATGGACAGATAATCCAAAGTGAAAATAAATAAGGAAACAGAAGCTTTAAATGACACAATAGACCAGATAGATTTAATTGATATTTAGAGGACATTCCATCCAAAAACAGGAGATTACACTTTCTTCTCAAATGCGCATGGAACATTCTCCAGGATAGATCACATCTTGGGTCACAAATCAAGCCTCAGTAAATTTAAGAAAATTGAAATCATATCAAGCATCTTTTCTGACCACAACGCTATGAGATTAGAAATAAATTACAGGGAAAAAAAACATAAAAAACACAAACACATGAAGGCTAAACAATACGTTACTAAATAACCAAGAGACCACTGAAGAAATCAAAGAGGAAATGAAAAAATACCTAGAGACAGATGACAATGAAAACACGATGATCCAAAACCTATGGGATGCAGTGTAAGCATTCTAAGAGGGAAGTTTATAGCTATATAAGCCTACCTCAAGAAATAATAAAAACCTCAAATAAACAATCTAACCTTACACCTAAAGGAACTAGAGAAAGAAGAACAAACAAAACCCAAAGTAGCAGAAGGAAATAAATCATAAAGATCAGAGCAGAAATAAATGAAATAGAAACAAAGAAAACAATAGCAAAGTTCAGTAAAATTAAAAGCTGGTCTTTGAAAATATAAACAAAATTGATAAACCATTAGCCAGACTCAACAAGAAAAAAAGGGAGAGGACTCAAATCAATAAAATTAGAAATGAAAAAGGAGAAGTTACAACAGACACCACAGAAATACAAAGCATCCTAAGAGACTACTACAAGCAGCTCTATGCCAATAAAATGGACAACCTAGAAGAAATGGACAAATTCTTAGAAAGGTACAATCTTCCAAGACTGAACCAGGAAGAAATAGAAAATATGAACAGACCAATCACTCATACTGATATTGAAACTGTGATTAAAAATCTTCCAACAAACAAAAATCCAGGGCCAGATGGCTTCACAGGTGAATTCTATCAAACATTTAGCGAAGAGCTAACACCCATCCTTCTCAAACTCTTCCAAAAAATTGCAGAGGAAGGAACACTCCCAAACTCATTCTATGAGGCCACCATCACCCTGATACAAAACCAGACAAAGATACTACAAAAAAAGAAAATTACAGACCAATATTACTGATGAATATAGATGCAAAAATCCTCAACAAAGTACTAGCAAACAGAATTCAACAGCACATTAAAAGGATCATACAGCATGATCAAGTGGGATTTATCCCAGGGATGCAACGATTCTTCAATATACGCAAATCAATCAATGTGATACACTATATTAACAAATTGAAGAATGAAAACCATATGATCAACTCAATAGATGCAGAAAAAGCTTTCGACAAAATTCAACACCCACTTATGATAAAAACTCTCTAGAAAGTGGGCATAGAGGGAAACTACCTCAACATAATAAAGGCCATATATGACAAACCCACAGCAAACATCATTCTCAATGGTGAAAAACTGAAAGCATTTCCTCTAAGATCAGGAACAAGACAAGGATGTCCAATCTTACCACTGTTATTCAACATAGTTTTGGAAATCCGAGCCACGGCAATCAGAGACGAAAAAGAAATAAAAGAAATACAAATTGGAAAAGAAGAAGTAAAACTGTCACTGTTTGCAGATGACATGATACTATACATAGAGAATCCTAAAAATGCCACCAGAAAACTACTAGAGCTAATCAATGAAGTTGGTAAAGTTGCAGGATACAAAATTAATGCACAGAAATCTCTTGCATTCCTATACACTGATGATGAAAAATCTGAAAGAGAAATTACGAAAACACTTCCATTTACCATTACAACAAAATGAATAAAAAACGTAGGAATAAACCTACTTAGGTAGACAAAAGACCTGTATGCAGAAAACTATAAGACACTGATGAAAGAAATTAAAGATGATAAAAACAGATGGAGAGATATACCATTTTCTTGGATTGGAAGAGTCAATATTGTGAAAATGACTATACTACCCAAAGCAATCTACAGATTCAATGCAATCCCTATCAAATTACCAATGGCATTTTTTACAGAACTAGAACAAAAAATCTTAAAATTTGTATGGAGACACAAAAGACTCCGAATAGCCAAAGCAGTCTTGAGGGAAAAAAATGGAGCAGGAGGAATCAGACTCCCTGATTTCAGAGTATACTACAAGGCCACAGTAATCAAGACAATATAGTACTGGCACAAAAACAGAAACATAGATCAATGGATCAAGATAGAAAGCCCAGAGATAAACCCGCACACCTATGGTCAACTAATCTATGACAAAGGAGGCAAGGATATACAAGGGAGAAAAGACAGTCTCTTCAATAAGTGGTCCTGGGAAAACTGGACAGCTATATGTAAAAGAATAAAATTAGAACACTCCCTAATACCATACACAACAATAAACTCAAAATGGATTCAAGACCTAAATATAAGACTGGACACTATAAAACTCTTAGAGGAAAACATAGGAAGAACACTCTATGACATAAATCACAGCAAGATCTTTTTTGACCCACCTCCTACAGTAATGGAAATAAAAACAAAAATAAACAAATGGGACCTAATGAAACTTCAAAGCTTTTGCACAGCAAAGGAAACCATAAACAAGACGAATAGACAACCCTCAGAATGGGAGAAAATATTTACAAATGAATCAACAGACAAAGGATTAATCTCCAAAATATGTAAACAGCTCATGCAGCTCAATATTAAAGAAACAAACAACCCAATCCAAAAATGGGCAGCAGACCTAAATAGACATTTCTCCAAAGAAGACATACAGATGGCCAAGAAGCACATGAAAAGCTGCCCAACATCACTAAGTATTAGAGAAATGCAAATTAAAACTAAATGAGGTATCACCTCACACCAGTTAGAATGGGCATCATCAGAAAATCTACAAACAACAAATGTTGGAGAGGGTGTGGAGAAAAGGGAACCCTCTTGCACTGTTGGTGGGAATGTAAATTGATACAGACACTATGGAGAACAGTATGGAGGTTCCTTAAAAAACTAAAAATAGAATTACCATATGATCCAGCAATTCCACTACTGGGCATATACCCAGAGAAAACCATAATTCAAAAAGACACATGCACCCCAATGTTCATTGCAGCACTATTTACAATAGCCAGGTCATGGAAGCTACCAAAATGCCCATCAACAGATGAATGGATAAAGAAGTTGTGGTACATATACACAATGGAATATTACTCAGCCATAAAAAGGAACCAAATTGGGTCATTTGTTGAGACGTGGATGTATCTAGAGACGATCATACAGAGTGAAGTAAGTCAGAAAGAGAAAAATATCGTATATTAACACATGTGTGTGGAACCTAGAAAAAAGGTACAGATAAACCGGTTTGCAGGGCAGAAGTTGAGATACAGATGTAGAGAACAAACATATGGACACAAAGGGGGGAAAACCACGGGGTGTGGGGATAGTGGAGTGATGAATTGGGTGATTGGAATTGACATGTATACACTGATGTGTATAAAATTGATGACTAATAAGAACCTGCTGTATAAAAATAAAATTAAATTAAATTAAAAAAATTTTTAAATAGAATAAAATAATATTCATTTAAATTATATAGATCCAGAGAAGAAACAGCCATATTAAGGTCCAGTTTGTGAACCAAGTTCTCTTAGAAATAATATATAAGATTCAATTTCTAAAACAAGTTGGAAAATGCAACTGACAGAAATGATAGCTTACATTCTCAGGCTCAAAAGAAATGTATATTTATGACGGTGATAGCAAACTTGGAAAGACTGAGGAAATGTTTTTCCTTATTAAACATTTGAGTGCTGATAATTTTCTGTCAATTCATAGGAATGCATAAAAACTTTTAATCTGATGCTTGTTTTATCAGGCATAGGGTTTCTTTTCTCTGTAATTGTGAGACATACACTGTTAAACAGGCAATAGAGTAGAGATTATATTAAGTATTGTTTCCTTACAGAAATTACAAACAAAGAAATATTTTCCTCCCACTTTCCTTGTCTAGAACAGTGCCTGGAATACAGTAGACAATCAATAAATTATTGAACGAATGAAAATTAAGTTCAAGCTACATTCTGTGTAAATGGGTTTGAAAAATACATCCCTTTTCCTGGGATTATCATTCTTGATTAAATTTATAACTGCATATTTTTGGCTTTTGCTTATTACAGAATTGCTTAAAGTCAGATTACTTCCTAGGTAAAGATTTGGACAACATACAAGACAGAATGCCCAACCTGATTCAAACTCTTGTGCGTGGTTCCACTGGCAAGCAGTCATGGAAGGACTCAACTCGTATATCTGTTTTGAATATTTGTTTCATTACATGCAAGCCAAGATGAGCTGGCTTATTAAAAATTAATGATGCCAATAAAGACAAATAGATAGATTAATGTAGCCGAATAGAGTCCAGAAATATGGCTGATTCACATATGTGATCAATTCTTTTTTGACAAAGATGCCAAGACAATTCAATAGAGCGAGGAAAATCTTTTAAACAAATGATGGTGGAACCACTGGATTCATGTAGCAGAAAAATGAATATCAACCATCTACTGTCACCAAACACAAAAATTAACTCGAGGTGGATCATAGAACTACATATAAAAATTAAAACTATAAAGCTTCTAGAAGAAAGTATAGGAAAATACTTTATGACCTCAATATTTTCAGAGTTCTTAGACAAAACACAAAAAGCACTAAACATAAAAGAAAAAGAATTTAAAATTTTACTTCATATAAATTAGAAACTTCTACTCTTTAAAAAATACCATTAAGAAAATTAAAAGATAAGCCACAGATTGGGAAGAAATGTTTTCAATACATATATTTGACACATATATGGCAAGCAACATAATATGGGTTGCCTAATTCGGGCAAAAGCTTTGAATAGATTATTCACAACAGAAAACGTATAAAATAGCAACAAGCTCATGAAACAATAGTATATATCATTAGTTGTTGTTTGTCAAGAAAATGCAAAATAAAACCACAGAGATACCACTGTACACACACTAGAATGGATAAAATTTTTAAAATTACCAATACCAAGTGTTAGGATGTGAAAAAACCAAAACTCCCATATATGCCTGGTGGGCATGTGAAACATTGCAACCACTCTGGAGAACCATCTGGCAATTTCTCATAAAGTTAAATATATACCTACCTAATGATATGGACATTCTGTCCCTAAATAATTATCCTAGAGAAATGAAAATATATGTCCACAAATAGAATATAAAACAAATGTTCATAACAGCTCTTAACAGTGAAAAACTGGAAACAACATAAATACACATTAACAGGTAAATGGATAAACCAATTATGGCACATTCATACAACAGAATATTACTCCACAATAAAAATGAACAAATTACACACAATGACATAGATCTCTTTCAAACATATTATACTGAATAAAAGAAATCATATGCAAAAGAGAATATACTGAATTATTTCATTTATATGAAATTCTAAACAGGCAAAGCTAATCTGTGACAGAAAGTAGATCAGTGATTACTTGGTGGGTAGGTGGGTGGAGAATGAAATACAAAGTTAATGGACATATTCTTATATTTTATCATTGGTGGTAAAATGGATGTAATCACTTGCAAAACTCATCAGATTGTGTACTTAAAATGGGTGCATTTTATTGTATGTGAATTATGTATCAATAAAGATGATATAAAAATAAAAACATTTAAAACGGGCAAGAAATATGAATAGATACTTAACAAAAAAGAGATGCAAATCTCCAACAAGCTTGTGTAAAAATGCTTAACTTCATTAGTCATGAAGGAAATGCAAATTATAACCACAATGACATATCATTTCATGCTCCTTATAAAGATAAACATATGTCTACCCTATCATCCATCAGTTTTAGTCCTAGGTCTGAACCCAAGATAAATGAAAACATATGCCCACCAAAAGACTTGTGCAAGAATGTTTAAATCAACTTTAATTATAGGAGACCCAAACTGGAAACAAACCAAATATCAATCAATAGGAAAATAGATAAACAGATGTGGAATAATTCTATACTGCATTAATACTCACCTATAAAAGGAATCGAACTACTTATATACACAGCAACAGGAACAATCTCAAAAACATTCTGCTGAGCCAATGAAGTCAGATACAAGAATACATACTGTATGATTCTACTCATATAGAATTCATGAACAGCCAAATTATTCTCTAGTAATAGAAATCAGAACAGTGGTTGCCTATGGAGGGGAGACTGACTGGAAGGGATGTGAGGAAACTTTCTGAGTGATAGAAATGTCCTATGTCTTGATTAAGGTGATGGTTTACATGGTTGCATATATATATCAAATTCATTGTTTTTTTAGGAACTTGAATTTAAACTTAAGATCAGTTACATTTCACTCCATGTGAATTTTATCTCAATTAAAAAAAAACTACCAAGTCAACTGAGTAACTATAGCCTTTATCACCCCTTTTCTTTCATGGATAATCTGGCTTATAAACATATAATTCTGAATTTATGTTAAAAATATATTTTATCAACTTTTCTTAAGAAAATTTAAAAAATCATCCCTTTAAATGGAATTTGATTCTTTTAGCCATTAAAACATTTAATCCATAGTTCAATTATTGTCAGAATCATCCAATGAAGTAAAACAATATTTGTTCATTTGTTAAGTAGTATTTGAGGGGTTTTTTTAACTTAAGAATTGGTTACTTTTCTTTGGATTCCTTTTCTATAGCAAGGAAATATTACTACATAGTGGTGAGAAGGAAGTGGAAGAGATCAAGATTATTATTGCTAGTTGAAAGGTAAGATTTGAGACAGACAACCAAGAAAGAACACCTTCTGGGAGACTCACCTTGTAACATTTTTTCTTCATCTTTCTATTTTGGCTTTTGTCATGGCCTGCTGAACCCCTCAGTGAGGGAGCTGGTGGAAACAGGAGCAGAATAGCTGGGAGCTCCACGATTCACATCCCCTCTTGCAAGAGTTCATGTAGTATGTGAGGCTGGCTGCCTGGAACAGGAACCCCAGCCTTTGTTGCCAGGATGTATCCTGGCAACCTGTCAACAAAAGGGACAGGACTGAGTTCTATAGTAACAGATTGGAAAACTCCGAAACAAGGGGTGAAGAAACTCAGAAACAGACAGTAAAATAGGTATGGATCTCAACTTTCTTTGAAGTTGACTCTGGGAGTTTTACCAGTGGACTAAACATCACAGAAAGGGAGGCAGATTAATCTAAGTCACAAGGCTCTTCTTGGCAATGGAATGGGGTGGAAACACTTTTTTTTTCCTAAGGAAGAAAAAAAATTACTGATTGTCCTATTGATTTTTTCTAGGGTCTTTAAAAAGTATCATCTATATAGGAATGCTTGGCTTCTTCTAAAAGAGGGAGATGGATATTCTCCATGGTTCTCAAAGTGTGTGTTGGTCCAAAATATAATGAAATGCAAGATGCAGAAGATAATTAGTTTATTTTCTAATGTGTCTTAAAATATAGAAAACATTTTTAAAAACTAAGGTCAACATTTAAAAATGTATCTAAAATAAAGATTTTTAAAAACCCTACATATAAAAAGACTCTGAGATATTAAGCTAATCATAGTACAATCCTAAAAACATTATTTTTAAAATTCTGTATTAAACCTGATGAGGTAAAAAAGTTTATTAACATAGGAAAAAGTCCATAATATATTTCTAAATGAAAAAGAGAAGCTACAAAGCAGAATAAATAATATGATCTCATTAAAATGTGCGTGTGTGTGTCTGTGTATGCAAGCACATGCCCACATGCATGAGCTGAAAGAACATATACTAAAATGTTAACAGCAGTTAGCACTGGATGATGAAATTAAGAAACATTTTATTAAATGTTCTTTAGGGCTAGGAATTAGGGGAAACAACTCTAAATTTCAATATTCCCAAATCCTGGACTTCCCTGGTGGCACAGTGGTTAAGAATCGGCCTGCCAGAATAAAGAAAAAAGAATGAAAAGAATTGAGAACAGTCTCAAAGACCTCTGTGACATTATATGCGCCAACATTCGAATTATAGGGGTCCCAGAAGAAGAAGAGAAAAAGAAAGGGTCTGAGAAAATATTTGCAGAGATTATAGTCGAAAACGTCCCTAAAGGAAACAGTCAGTCAAGTCCAGGATGGGCTGAGAGTACCATGCAGGATAAACCCAAAGAGAAACATGCCAAGACACATATTAATCAGACTATCAAAAATTAAATACAAGGAAAAATATTAAAAGCAGCAAGGGAAAAGCAACAAATAACATAAAAGGGAATCCCCATAAGGTTAACAGCTGATCTTTCAGCAGAAACTCTGCAAGCCAGAAGGGAGTGGCAGGACATATTTAAAGTGATGAGAGGGAAAAACCTACAACCAAGATTACTCTACCCAGCAAGGATGTCATTCAGATTCGATGGAGAAATTAAAGCCGTTACAGACAAGCAAAAGTTAAGAGAATTCAGCACTACCAAACCAGTTCTACAACAAATGCTAAAGGAACTTCACTAGGCGGGAAACACAAAAGGGAAAGACCTACAAAAACACACCCAAAGCAATTAAGAAAATGGTAATAAGAACATACATTCAATAATTACCTTAAATGCAAATGGATTAAATGCTCCCGCCAAAAGACATAGAATGGCTGAATGGTTACAAAAAAACAAGACCTGTATATAGGCTGTCTACAAGAGACCCACTTCAGACCTAGGGACACATACAGACTGAAAGTGAGGGGACGGAAAAAGATATTCCATGCAAATGGAAATCAAAAGAAAATTGGAATAGCAATTCTCGTATCAGACAAAATGGACTTTAAAATAAAGACTACTACAAGAGACAAAGAAGGACACTACATAATGATCAAGGGATCAATCCAAGTAGAAGATATAACAATTGTAAATATTTATGCACCCAACATAGGAGCACTTCAATATATAAGGCACATGTTAACAGCCATAAAAGAGGAAATCGACAATAGCACAATCATAGTAGGGGATTTCAACACCCCACTTTCACCAATGTACAGATCATCCAAAATGAAAATAAATAAGGAAACACAAGCTTTAAATGACACATTAAACAAGATAGACTTAATTGATATTTATAGGACATTCTATCTAAAAACAACAGAATACACTTTCTTCTCAAGTGCTCATGGAATATTCTCCAGGATAGACCATATCATGGGTCACAAAACCTTGGTAAATTTAAGAAAATTGAAATCATATTAAATATCTTTTCTGACCACAACACTGTGAGATTGGAAATCAATTACAGGAAAAAAACTGTAAAAAATACAAACACATGGAAGCTAAACAATACACTACTAAATAACCAAGAGATCACTGCAGAAATCAGAGAGGAAATCAAAAAATATGTAGAAACAAATGACAATGAAAACACGATGACCCAAAACCTATGGGATGCACCAAAAGCTGTTCTAAGCGGGAAGTTAGTAGCAATATGATCTTACCACAAGAAACAAGAAAAATCTCAAATAAACAACCTAAGTCTACATCTAAAGCAATTAGAGAAAGAAGAAAAAAAAAAACCTTAAAGTTAGCAGAAGGAAAGAAATCATAAAGATCAGATCACAAATAAATGAAGAAGAAATGAAGGAAACAATAGCAAAGATCAACAAAACTAAAAGCTGGTTCTTAGAGAAGGTAAATAAAATGGATAAACCATTAGCCAGACTCATCAAGAAAAAAAGGGGGAAGACTCAAATCAACAGAATTAGAAATGAAAAAGGAAAAGTAACAACTGACACTGCAGAAATACAAAGGATCATGAAAGATTACTACAAGCAACTGTATGCCAATAAAATGGACAACCTGGAAGAAATGGGCAAATTCTGAGAAAAGCACAACTTTCTGAGACTGAACCAGGAAGAAATAGAAAATATGAACAGACCAATCACAAGCACTGAAATTGAAACTGTGATTAAAAATCTTCCAACAACAAAAGCCCAGGACCAGATGGCTTCACAGGCAAATTCTAACAAACATTTAGAGAAGAGCTAACACCCATCCTTCTCAAACTCTTCCAAAAAAATTGAAGATAAAGGAACACTCCCAAACTCATTCTACAAGGCCACCATCACCCTGATACCAAACCACACAAAGACGTCACAAAAAAAGAAAACTATAGGCCAATATCTCTGATGAACATAGATGCAAAAATCTTCAACAAAATACTAGCAAACAGAATCCAACAACAAACACATTAAAATGATCATAAACCATGATCAAGTGGGGTTTATCCCAGGAATGCAAGGATTCTTCAATATATGCAAATCAATCAGTGTGATTCACCATATTAGCAAACAGAAGAATAAAATCCATAAGATCATCTAAGTAGATGCAGAAAAAGCATTCAACAAAATTCAACACCCATTTATGATAAAAACTCTCCAGAAACTAGGCATAGAGGGAACCTACCTCAACATAATAAAGGCCATATATGACAAACCCACAGCCAACATCGTTCTCAATGGTGAAAAACTGAAACCATTTCCTCTAAGATGAGGAACAGGACAAGGTTGCACATTTTCACCAATATTATTCAACATAGTTTTGGAAGTTTTAGCCACAGCAATCAGAGAAGAAAAAGAAATAAAGGAATCCAAATTGGAAAAGAAGAAGTAAAACTGTCACTGTTTGCAGATGACATGATACTCTGCATAGAGAATCCTAAGGATGCTACCAGAAAACTACTGAAGCTAATCAATGAATTTGGTATAGTAGCAGGATATAAATTAATGCACAGAAATCTCTTGCAGGCCTATACACTAATGATGAATAATCTGAAAGAGAAATTAAGGAAACATTCCCATTTACCGTTACAACAAACAGAATAAAATACCTAGGAATAAGCCTAAGGAGACAAAAGACCTGTATGCAGAAAACTATAAGACACTGTTGAAGAAATTAAAGATGATACAAACAGATAGAGAGATATATCATGTTCTTGGATTGGAAGAATCAACATTGTGAAAATGACTCTACTACCCAAAGCAATCTACAGATTCAATGCAATTCCTGTGAAACTACCAATGGCTTTTTCACAGAACTAGAACAAAAAATTTCACAATTTGTATGGAAACACAAAAGACCCTGAATAGCCAAAGCAATCTTGAGAAAGAAAAATGGAGCTGGAGGAATCAGGCTCCTGGACTTCAGACTATGCTGCAAAGCTACAGTAATCAAGACAGCATGTACTGGCACAAAAACAGAAATATAGATCAATGGAACAGGATAGAAAGCCCAGGGATAAACCCACGCACATATGGTCACCTTATCTTTGATAAAGGAGGCAAGAGTATACAATGGAGAAAAGACAGCCTCTTCAATAAATGGTGCTGGGAAAACTGGACAGCTACATGTAAAAGAATGAAATTATAAAACTTCCTAACACTGTACATGAAAATAAACTCAAAATGGATTAAAGACCTAAATGTAAGGCCAGACACTATAAAACTCTTAAGACGAAAACATAGGCAGAACACCTATGACATAAATCACAGCAAGATCCTTTTTGACCCACCTCATAGAGCAATGGAAATAAAAACAAAAATAAACAAATGGGACCTAATGAAACTTAAAAGCTTTTGCACAGCAAAGGAAACCATAAACTAGACGAAAAGACAACCCTCAGAATTGGAGAAAGTATTTGCAAACAAAGCAACTGACAAAGGATTAATATCCAAAATATACAGGTAGCTCATGCAGCTCAATATCAAAAAAACAAACAATGCAATCCACAAATGGGCAGCAGACCTAAATAGACATTTCTCCAAAGAAGATATACAGATTGCCAACAAACACATGATAGGATGCTCAACATCATTAATCATTAGAGAAATGCAAATCAAAACTACAATACAGGGGCTTCCCTGGTGGTGCAGTGGTTTAGGGTCCGCCTGCTGATGCAGGGGACACGGGTTCATGCCCCGGTCTAGGAAGATCCCACGTGCCGCGGAGCGGCTGGGCCCGTGAGCCATGGCCGTTGGACTTGCACGTCCGGAGTCTGTGCTCTGCAAAGAGAGAGGCCACAACAGTGAGAGGCCCACGTACTGCAAAACAAACAAACAAACGAAACAACAAACTACAATATGGTATCACCTCACACCAGTCAGAATGGCTATCATCAAAAAATGTAGAAACAATAAATGCTGGAGAGGGTGTGGAGAAAAGGGAACCCTCTTGCACTGGTGGTGGGAATGTAAACTGATATAGCCGCTATGGAGAACAGTATGGAGGTTCCTTAAAAAACTAAAAATAAAACTACTATATGACCCAGCAATCCCATTACTGGGCATATACCCTGAGAAAACCATAATTCAAAAAGAGTCATGTACCATAATATTCACTGCATCTTTATTTACAATAGCCAGGATATGGAAGCAACCCAAGTGTCCACTGACAGATGAATGGATAAAGAAGATGTGGCACATATATACAATGGAATATTACACAGCCATAAAAAGAAACAACATTGAGTTATTTTTAGTGAAGTTGATCAACCTAGGGACTGTCATATAGAGTGAAGTAAGTCAGAAAGAGAAAAACAAATACTGTATGCTAACACATATATATGGAATCTAAAAAATAAAATGGTTCTGATGAACCTAGGGGCAGGACAGGAATAAAGACACAGATGTAGAGAATGGACTTGAGGACACAGGGAGGGGAAAGTGTAAGCTGGGATGAAGTGAGAGAATAACACTACATATATATACTACCAAATGTAAAATAGATAGCTAGGGGGAAGCAGCTGCATAGCACAGGGAGATCAGCTCGGTACTCTGCGACCACCTAGGGGGGTAGGATACGGAGGGTGGGCAGAGATGCAAGAGGGTGGGTATATGGGGATATATGTATACATATAGCTGATTCACTTTGTTATACAACAGAAACTAACACAACATTGTAAAGCAATTATACTCCAATAAAGATGTTAAAAAAAAAAAAGAATACGCCTGCCAACGCAGGGGACATGGGTTCGATCCCTTGTCTGGGAAGATCCCAAATGTAGAGCAGAGCAACTAAGGCCATGCACCACAACTACTGAGCCTGCAGTCTAGAGCCCGTGTGCTGCAACTACTGAAGGCTTCGTGCCACTACTACTGAAGCCCACACGCCTAGAGCCGGTACTCCGCAAGAGAAGCCACCAGAATGAGAAACCTGTGCACCACAACAAAGAGTAGCCCCCGCTTGCTGCAAGTAGAGAAAGCCCACACGCAGCAACAAAGACCCAACGCAGCCAATAAATAAATATATAAAAATAAACTGCATGTAAAAAAAAAGATTCCAAAATCCTGCCCCTCACCCCCAGATAACTGGATTGGTATATATAAGTAATCCACAGGACTATTAATTCTGTTGAAATGACTTCAGACCACACAATCTAAAAGACCTCATTGGATAATGAAGTTTCACATCGAACACTATATATTGTTCTAGAGATGAGCAGGTAAGTCCTCTACAGAGATTTATAGTTATCTCAATTATACTATCACATTAAATAGTTCTAAGTTGGGTGCTTTTCTCCTGAAAACTTTCATAAGATGCCATATATAGATGATAAACCATGTCTAAAATGATTAAAGAGCTGCTATGAGAGTGACTAAATATTGAGATGGCGAAAGAAAACTTAGTTTTACATTTGGCTTCTTACAAACTTGTGGGTCCCTCGTTAACATATTTCTTACTTTATACAAACTGCATGCTTTCTTGGCCCTATTGTGAGCTAAACAAGATATTTCTCTAAAGAAATTGTCCAATAAATAAACACCATCCCAAATGCACACACAGTATTCAGTCTAGTGGCCAGCTATTTGGGCCAGATGGCAGAAGAACAAATAGGAAATGCTGGCCTAGGAGAGGACAATCCCGGGAAAACACCAGGAGAGCAGATATTTCCATGCTAAAATAGGGCAAAAAGTTCTTTATCTGGACTAGAGTGACTGGTCTCAGGAGGCCTGAGAATAACAGCTCTTCCAGCAGTGGGCACTTGTATTAGCTGGGTCACTAATGGTGCATTCACAGCCCTCTCTTCCCTTAGTTGGGTTGCTGAGTGGCCAGCTGCTTTTCTGCGTTCATTGGAGATGCTTCGGAAAGTGAGTGGAGAGGAATCTTTGTTTTATTCCAAATTCTGGACCCATTTGAAATTCTTTGGTTTGTAGTTTCAGCTTAAATTGAACTTCCTGGTTTTCAAATCTATTTCATCTTGGCAAAACAGGCCTTCCTAGGTATCTTTCTCTTCTCTCTCTCTCTCTCTCTAACTTTTAAAGGAACAAAAACTTTTAAGCAGCTTATTTAAAAAAAAACAAAAAACCACCAAGCTCAAAAAGCCATCTTGGACATCACATAGCTTTACAACACAATCTTTTGATGAGTTAAGTGTAAATGAAGCAGAAACATATGGATTCCATTTCCTATAAATCACACGTGATCCTCAAAAAGCAAGGGAGAATGTACTCAGTACAGTGTATTCTGTTTTGTTGAACTCAAAACATCTGAAGAATACTTGGAGGCTGATGGATCCAAAATATTTATGCATCTCTGTTTATAACCTTGGGGGGAAAAAAAGCCTTTATTCATGGTGACAGTTAAACTGTTCACATGTGCTAAGTGGGCAACCAGCAACCAGGGCAAGCTTAAAGATAACGGTATTCCTTCTTCTGTTCCCACTCCACTCAACTCAACCTCAGATCAAAAACACTGAAGCCCTTACTTAAACAGAGCTAGTCAGGTTTGGTATTGCTTGAGCTATTCTCCCCTAAAACAAGCAAGTTATTTCAAGCTATTTGACTTCCAATCATGTTTTTGTCACTGTAGGATATGCCAGCCTCCACCAAAAATCCAGATCTGACCCCTTGTGGCAACAGCCCCAGCACAAGGAATTCTGGCTTATTTTCCCCTCATAAAACCACAGCTGTTGTGCCTGCACAAGCCCCTTTTTTCATTAAAGGACTAAATCATGGTGATTTTATGGAGCAGGCAAAGTGCTGCTCCTTGATGGTATCTCTGATTGTCCTGATGTCTCTTCATTGATGCAAAGCCCAAATCTCACTCTGAAAGTTACTGATAGTCCTTTTGAATTTATTTAAACTGTGCAGGGGCACAGTTTTTCTTTTTTAACAGCAGCAGCAGGAACTCCAATAGGATGTTTGTGGAATTTGGCAAAATAGGTCCACTGGGCATCTTGTCCTCTTCTACCCAGTTATTGGCCTCTGCTACCTATTGGCCTTACCACCTAACTCAGAAACAGCCAGCGCCAGCCACCTGACATCAGTTGTCTCAAATCCTTTAGAACCCTGCAACAGGAAGCATTAGCAGACTTGTTTTACAAATGAGGAAACAGGGGCTCCGCGGCTTTACTCGGCTTGCCCCTAATTGCAAGGTTTATCCGAAGCAAATCTGGGATTGAAACGTATGTCTTTCGCGTGCTCAACGACTCTCCTTCTACTGTCTCCTGCAAGACCTCTCTTCCAGACTGCCACACAGAACAGTCTGACCTGAAAAGAGACAGTCATTTTTCAAGATATGCCTTTTGTCACAAGAAAGGTCTTTACAGAAAGTAAATTTGAAAATGTCTAAATTTAAAACATTGCAAAATGTGTCCTGTAGTCAATTAGAAAGAAAGGCGGAAGATATACTTTAAATATAGGCTTCTAAAACTTAAAAAAAAAAAAAAAAAAAACTGTTGTATTTGATGGGTTAAAGTCCTACCCAAAAGATCTTACACCCCTACCCTCCCTCAGGACTCTTTGCCCGGGTCAGTGTTTCTCCATTTATTTTATTATTGCTTCCCCTCTGAGTATTTTTACATTTTTTCCCCTAATTCCCCCCACCCACCATCACCATGAAATTTAATTACCACAGATATACCTTATATCTGTTTATGTATCGTGGCCCTTTGGCGGCCTACAAACCAATATATTATCTAAGATTACATCACCCCCAAAACCAATTTTTACTGCCCCCAGGGGGAATGCATGCCCAGCAAACATACATCCAAAGAGGTGACAATGTTGACCTCAGATAATCTTATGGTCAAGCTGATGCACAGAAAAACCGAGCAAGAGGCCACAGAGACCATGGAAACCCTTCCTAAATTGCCAAAACAAAAAAGCACGGTAAATTGTCCCTGTGTTCAAGAGAAAAATGGATTTCTTTGAAAAGGAACAATATTGGGCACAATCAACCCATCAACCACTGGTGGCGCAGTGGTTGAGAGTCCGCCTGCCGATGCAGGGGACACGGGTTCGTGCACCGGTCCGGGAAGATCCCACATGACGCGGAGCGGCTGGGCCCGTGAGCCATGGCCGCTGGCAATGTGCGTCCGGAGCCTGTGCTCCACAACGGGAGAGGCCCGCGTACCACAAAAAAAGAAAAGGAACAATAAATGCATTATATTTTCTATGCATCAGACTGGTTTTATCATAGAAATAGAAATCTTGGCGCTCAAGTGGGCTTTAAAAATAGCATCCAGCCCAGCCAACTGTCTTCAGGCAAGAAGATATTATTGGTCTATTTTAAACTGATGAGGAGTCTAAGCTGAGGAGATTGTTATTTGTTTATGTGCCACATATTTAAACTCAGACTCCAATAAAAAGTTCGTCAAAGGACTCCCTTGCTTTATCTTTGGCACAATGAAAACATTGCCAAAGAGAAGGATTTCTTTCTTTTGATCTCCCTTCCTACGGACAGAGGATGTTTCTTCAGTATTATATCCACTACTCCACTGATAATAAAATATTTTGTATATACTATGCTATAAAACCTCCTGTTTCAAGGGCCTGAGATTCTAGGCTTTAAATATTTGCTGTGCGTCTGGACAGCTCATCACAGTTCTGGCTCTCCAGGCCATCCTGGCACAGCTCTCCACCCTGTTCCTCCACCTTTTTTCTGACAGCCACTAAACCAGGACTGAACACTAGTACTTGTAAGTCGTAGGTGCTTAGTCAATATTCAACCACTTAATTGGGCACACACCTTTTTCGTTATAAGAGATAATAGCGACCAGCTTGGTTGAAGATGACTAAAAGTTACAAGATGTTAAGTCCAGATTAATACTCAAAGTTTTCTATTTAATATAATGTAAACATTTTGAAATAATTTTGTCTTTCTTTTCAGAGTATTGGCAGAAGTCCAAACGCTTAGGGCATGTGAACAATAAAAGTTTAATAAATACTTAATCACTAGTTTATTACCCACAGATTTCTCAAGCTGGTTTAAATTAGAGTGTTCCTGGCTGATAACAGTCTCATATTTTACTTTCTCATGTGCATTTTATGAAGGGCATTTCAACTTTTTAATTGAAAACAGTAAATTATAAGGGAATTTCCTCTTATTCTACTTCTTTCCACAAGTCTCAAGGGGAGGGATGTTTCTTCTCTGGTATTTTGCTTCCTTGGTTGGTCCCTCCTCTCTAGCACCTCTTCTATTCTACTGGCTTCTTCCCCCCAACCATCAGTCTCAGGTGTCCTCTGTCTTAAAAACAATCTGTATATGCTGTGTGCACCCACCATTTCTTCATAAAGAGGAGTCTAAGCCACTGCCCCCATTCTCCTCATATCTCCCTTCATTTTAAACATTCTCTTTGCCTATCTTCTGGTTCCTATCCTCTTCTCTCACTGAAGCATCATCTTAGAACATCATGAGTGCCATTCTGATCAACTCATCCTGGAGTATTTCTCAGTTCCCATTACCCAAAATGACTCTAATGCGTCTAACACAGTCACCCTCCCACCTATTGCAAATGTTCTTCTCTCTTAACCATCCCATTGAGAGTACAAATTCCTCGGCTTGACTTCAAGACCTGATAAATATAAATATCCATCCAAGAAGAGTTCAAAACCTAAGGCACAGCCTGCAGTTCCTGACGTGGATGCTGTTGATCACCAGACTGACTGGGTGGGGAGAGATGGCAGTTGGTTGGCAGGGAGCGCTGTATTCTGAGACCTAGAAAGAAAGAAAGGAGAGAGATTACTCTTGTAGTTTGCCAGTTCTTGAGGCAGGCAGTTTGCTACTGAGTTCTCCCTTTTTATGGAATTTTCTGTGTCTCCTCACTCCCTGATTTCCTACAGAGCTTTGCTGAGATAGAAACTCGATTACAGTAATAACATGTGAAAGCTTTACCTAAGAGTTGGTCAACATCAGCAAGACCAAGTTTGCTTGCCTTGTAGAAGCTCTCCCTAAACTCTGAAAGCCTTAACTCTTGGGACAACCATGTTCCTGTCGCCCTAGAGAGCTGCCTAATGAAGCTGGATTGAAGGCACAAGGTAAGGAACATCAGAAAAGAGACAATATTGTCCAGATGCCCACCCTAGTCTGACTCTGTACGAACCAAAATGAAACTTGATAGGAAGATCATCCTCTGAATCAGTAGTTTTCAACTGGTGGCGATTTCCCCCTCCACCTTCAGAGACATTACATTTGGCAATGTCTAAAGTTATTTTTGGTTGTCACATACGGGTTTGGGGAAGTGCTACTGGCATCTAGTGGGTACAGGCTAGGGATGCTGCTAAACATTCTACAATGCACAACAACAGCCCTCCACAGCAAAGAATTATCTGGTTCAAAATGTCGATAGTGCCCTGGTTGAGGCTTGTGCTCTGGATTCTCCGAGTGTTCAAATGAGAATGCTGTCTTTCCAGAATTGCTTGTGTGAACAGTTCTTTCCAGACTCATGGTACATAACTAAGGGACTACATTACAAATGAAGCAGCAGGCATGGAGATTTTAAGCAGCTTAGTTATATTTCTACAGCCAAGTGAGGAAACCTTTGAAATGTGAATGTAGGCCCTGCCTGACGGGCTTTGAAACTTAGTCTTTTTTCCACATTATCTGCTTCAAACTAGGCGGCAGACGTTCAGTCTTACGTGACTAAGGGTGAAATCACTTCTGCAACTCAAAAGCCAGCTAGAGAAAGTACAAGGACAGAGAACTGAGCTGTCTTCCCCAGTGAAAGCTATAATGGAATTAGAGTGGGTGAGAATAAAGTTAGGAGATGTCTGAATTGTGGGCAAGTGCATACACTGAGGTATGAGGACAGAGACCAGTTACAGGAAACTGCTAAGACAAGGTCACCTGGGCTGGTCAAAGGCAGCCACACCCAAGTTTGTTCCCAGATAAAGCAAAGACAGGCAGAGGCTCTTGTGAAGCGATGACCCCAGTTAGACACATAGTCTTAAGCCATTCTGCCCATGAACGTGCTCTGTTTTGTATTGTCCTTTGGGCTGCTAGCCACCTTGCTCTCCTGTCTACCACAGCTTCCACCCAATAAAAAGCAACTTGTCTCTTCACCTCTTACTTCCCGAATGTTCCTTCTCAGGGCAGCTGCTCAATATACAAACAATGAATTTTGAACTTTATGGCTAGTAAGATATGGCTTTTGGTTCATATTGTTATTATTAACTATATATGTTGTATCTCTCCAACATCAGACTCAGATGAAAATTTTTATTTTCTATAATTGTGGAGTCCCTGATTTAACAAATATTAGCTATTTCTCTATTCTAAACTCTAGGCCACTTCATTTTAGAAAACAGGTTTCTAAGGTCTAAAGGGAGAAAATGATCCATCCAGTTTAATGTGGAGTCAAATACATACATATATATATATATACACTCATGTATTCTTTCTCACTCTGTCTTTTGATATCATTATTCATTTTCTTGAATGGGATATATATATATATATATATATATATATATATATATATATATATATATAGAGAGAGAGAGAGAGAGAGAGAGAGAGAGAGAGAGAGTGAGAGGGAGAGAGAGAGACATGCAGAAAAGTTTAAAAATGAAAAAAGGGCATACACAAAGAATAAATTTTTTTCCCACCCTAGACTCACCAGGTTCCCACTTCAGGACATACTGCAGCAGCAACCTCTGTTACCAGTTTCTTGTGCATTCTTCCAGGAAGTCTATGCATTTACAGAAGTATACTTGCGTGTGAATATCACCTTCTGACCTGCAGGTTGGTGCCCTTCCCATTCCTCTCTATGGCTACCACAGGTTCTATTGCTCAAGACCAGCCATGACAAAACAGATGACACATTTGTCCTGTTGAAGGAAAACGGTGATTCAGACACAAATTGTTCCATACACCTTTCATCCTCATTACCAGGTAACTTTGCCAAGGTCAAGTGGTGACATTCTGATTTACCACTAAGCAGACTGAATACAACTCACATTTGATGAGAATCTGAAATTCAAATAAAAAAAAGAAAAAAATATATTTCCTGAGTTTCATAATTGAACTTGCTTTTTTGCTTTGTTGAAAATATTATTTTCAATTTGGTTCAATGAATATGGTCTACCTGAAGGAATGAAAACAAGACCTCCCCCAAACCTCCAATTAATCACCAAATCTTTAAATTTAAGATCTAGTTTGACCACATTCCTGAAATCTCCATTTAGCAGCTCAGAGAGCAAGGACCAAGGAGACTCACTGTTTTCACTGGCCAGATTAGGTTGAGCCAAATCCAGACTCCAGGTATGAAATGCAAATTTGGCTGATTGCAGATTTGCCATTTACTAGAACCTGTATTTGAATAAATCAAAGGTACATTTCTCTTGGCTCTTATAGGGAGCCTTTTAAATGGTGACTTCAGCCCTCCTAAGGATTTTGTCCAGGTTGCCTGAAAGTGAACAATTTTCACAAGTTTGTTTTGGCATCCATGGCATAAATTTTTATTGAAAGTCACAGTTGTTTTAGTGGGCACCACAGTCTCCCAAGAGATCTCTGTAGAGGCCTCTCAGCCAACTTGATGAGAACTATGTGCACCTAAAACATGCCAAGTGTTGTAAGGACTGACCTGCCCTCCAACTCTTTGCTCATCTGTACACGACCACTGACTCATTTGTACTTTGGATTTAAAGACACGCTCTTGAGTGTGTCTGCAGCATTTCCGAAATCAAACAGCCATCTCTATGTTGAAGATTCTTCTGTTTTTGTTTTTTTTCTGCAAAGATTTCTGTTTCTCTGGAGTTACACCCAATTTATTCTATCATATCAAACAGGTAAGGTAATAGCAAGATGGATTCATTGGGAACATACATTTTCCCTAGAATTAAACAAAATAAAGATTTGGTTGGGAAGGATAGGAATGTAGCCCCAAATCCACTCTCAAAATGTCCTTTAAACAACCAGTGGGAAAGATCACTGATTTAGGAGGCTTCAAACAAATATGTAGAGGTATTTTGAGACAAAAAAGGACATCTGTTATTTCTATACTACCACACATAAATCATCACATAATCACCAGGAAGTCAAACCAAAACTGGCTTAAATTGGAGTTTACAAGGTCCTTGTCCCATGATTGAGAGGTCCCCCACATTTTTCCTTTATTATTATTTTTCCTATATGTCATTTTATCCTTGCGTTATTACTTTGTATGATTGGAAAAATTGTTAGAATTTTACTTTATGAAATACTTAAGAAAGCTTAGCTTATTAATGGCTCAACATTGAAACAACATAATTCTCATTTAAAAAATTAAACTAAAAACCTCTAAGCCAGTTATTTCATATTTATAAACAACTTTCTTAACAAATTTTCAATAAGGCCAGAAAACTAATGCACAGCAAGGAAAAAAAATGTACATGAAAATAAATTTTATTAGTGGCTTTCAGTGAAAAAATGTTGCATACCAACCAGAGCAGAAGAGAAACCTGCTATTTTATAATTTTCACCTTCCCTTTAATTATACTAGCTTTAATATTTTTCCTTTGAATTCTCCTGGGTTAGACAGCACTCTTAAACCTCAAGATTATAAAAACAAGAAACCATTCCAAAATCACACAGGTAAAGTCTCAACCTGCTGTTAAAAATACTACTGATGAGGACTGTGCTTCCTTCTCTGGGCGGGTTCCATAGGTTACGTGAACCCAGAGAGCCACAGTGGGTAACACTGAACAGCAGGGAGCATGGCGCTCTGCACCACCCTTTCTCCAGAGAAATACTATGGCAGATCCTGGGAGTTGTTCCACCAACAGTCATTCCCTGCCTCATTTTTCCTTTCCTCTTTCCCACTAAAGAGGCTAAAAAAAAGGAAGATTACTTTCCCATCCTCCCTTCCACCTGGGGATAGCTATGTCACCAAGTTCTGGCTAAAAAGACATTAGAAAAAGTTTATAAGGGCAGTACTTCTCAAGCTTTACTGTGTATGAAAATTACCTGGGGATCTTGCTAAAATGCAGAATCTGAGTCAGTAATCAGGATAGGGCCTCAAATGCTGCATTTTATGTTCCTAGGTGATGGACCATGCTGTCGTCTGAGGACCACAATTTGAGTAGCAAGATGTCAGAGGGCTTCTGGCAAGGATTTCCCCCCTTGATTTGGACAGAGGTGTGCAAAGAGAAAGCCGCTTCCTGTCCTTTCCTTCGGCTTCCTGCTTTGAATAGGATTGAAGAAGGAGGTAGGTATGGGGCTGTGTCAGCTATCTTGCGTCAAGAGGGATGGAAACCAATCAACTGAGAACAGCAAAGTAGGAGAATGGGAAGTGTCCAGGTACTGTATTATTTTCTTTTTCTCCATTTCACTCTAATTCAATTCTAGTTCAGTATCTTCTTATATCCACAACATTCTTGTTAATATGATCAAAGAAACGCAGCAAGCTTGAAAAGTATTTGTAGGTGAGTACACAACTTGGGGCTAACCAATGATCACCCTAAGACAAGTGTGGAGGATGGATAGACTGCGTCTATTAAATCATTACGTGCAAAAGGGCCTATGGAGACTCCCAGAAGAGAAATTATCTGAAGAGAGGGAATCTTTTAGATGCATTGGTTTATTTGGGGTACTCACTGCCAGGACAGAGGGTAAGGATGATTCTGAGAATAGCCCCATTTATGTCTGTAACTGTGGTCTAGCCACCATGATCTCATATTTGAGCTCAGAGACAAAGAGGATTGTAATTTTAAAAATGAATAAAAACTAATACAAATGAGATTTTTGAGCGTATATGGCATTGCTATATTGATGCTACAAGCTTACATGACAATGTAAGGGGGCATTTGTATTAAATGCAACAGTCAGAGATTTGGTTTAGGTGCCACTGTCATTGGCTTAGGGCACTGCCATCTTGGCTCAGCAATTGCTGTATTGTGGTAGAAACACCTCAGCTGTGCATTGTTAAAAGAGCGACTACTTTGTTCATTGCCGTTGCCATAGAGATTTGGAGCAAAAGAGAAGATCACAGATGGTACATTGCAGCCAAAAGATTTGGCTGCAGAGCACAGGAAGAGTCTCCTCGAACTTTCAGGACTACTTTGGAAGAATTTGAGGGTTACTAGCTTTTCCACAAAACAGGTGACATGTGGCTAGAAAAAGACTGATTTGTAATTGTCCATTTTCTTCTTGTTATGATTATAGAAGTTCGTTCTTCATTCAATAGTTCTCACAATTCCACATTCCCCAATGGCTATTGTATGGATATGGTTCAAATCAAGCCTGTTTGATTCCATCTTCCACCAGCTATTGCTCCCATCTGAAAAAGGCACACATCACTTTTCTTCCCATTCCATTGGCCAAAGCAAGTACAGCCTTAAGGAGGACAGGGAATGAAGATAACTACCATATGCCCAGAAGGAGGAGAATCAGAATTTAACAGTAAAATGACTGCCACAGTACTTAAACAGTGACTTACTGTTTAATTACTTAAACAGTGACTATCAAATGTCATATGATAGGACTGGGAATATTAGTTATGATGATTTTTATAACCAAATCAAAATTAAATTACTCCACCTAATTTTGGGGGTAACAACTGCATTAATTACTGTCCTCCTCACCTAGCTCAACTCTTCATGACTCCCTACGATACAGGTTGTGCCTACTAATGTATGACCTAATAGCCAAAGAGTATAAAGGAAACCATGATTCTTCTGGTCTATATTACATTGAAAAATTGGCCATGTAACAAAAAAGGTCTCACATCTGATGTTTATAAGAAGTTACATTTCAAAAGTACTTTCCAGTTTCCCCTTGAATGGCTATTGTGGACAGGGCTCAGAAGAGGAAAATTTGTGAATAGGGTATGATATGGAGCCATTTCATTATTGTTTGGGGGTAATACCTTCTTTCCACTCTCTACTCCTGCTTTCCAAGTCTTCTACAAGTCTACGGTCCACACTTAAGTTTTCATTTTTCTAAAGAGAAACCCTTATTAGGAACTGTTTTTATTGAAATATTCACAATCAAAATTTAACTCTACTGTGACACATTCTTTAGGGACACAGCTCTTCGTTAATCAATATGAAAAGATAATTTATTATAAAGTGTTCATGGCCAAAAGGAATAGAATACATGATCCTTTCCACTAACAAATTTACAAATTAACATGGGCTTTCAATACTTGAAGCCAAAGGAGAGAGAAACCATAGGAATTTCAGTGTTCAGGAAAAGAATTATGGGATACCTTGTTGAATACAGCTTCCCTTGAGGGTTTCCCTCAACTCACTCCATAGATTTTGAAATGATACTTAAAACATAAATAATATCTTCTTCATTCTCCTGCTATTAAAATAACCTAGATGATACCATCTGATGTTGGCAAGAGTACAGTTTAACTGGCCCTCTAATACTTTGCTTGGTATTAGGATAGGATGACTTTTGTTGGAAAGGAAGCTTGGATTATCTGCTCAACAGATACGTCAAGGTTTAAATCTGATTGTTGATGAATGTTAAGCAAAATGCAAAAGAAACCTTCAAATATTCCTACACACGATCCCCTCTGCAGGCACATTGCTTTCTTTTTGTTTTTGTTTTTTTCACCACACACATTCCCTTGCTTTGTGGGCTTTCACATGCCATTAGTGGTGCCTGAAGTGCATTACCCGCTTTCCCTATCCCACCCGACATCTTTGCTGACTAGTTCTTTATTCTTTACACTTTATTTAAAAGTTACTTCTTCTAGGAAGCCCTAGAAGGTTCTGTAATTAGAAGGTTGAGCCCCATCTATGTGTTTTTATAGGATATCTATGTCCTCCATCAAAGTACTGTGTCTTCTGTAGACCAGTCTGCACCATCCATAATAAGGAAAGCTTTATCTGGACAGGGATGGTGTCTCCCTTGGTCATTGTTGCCTTCCTAGTATGTCAGGAATAGTACTTGACATACTGCTCAAAAAGGATATTTTGAATAAATTCATTAATATATTTAAATTGTAAAAAATTATCTCTTCCTAATATACTAATTGGCTGTACCCTTGCCTGATGCTAGGGTTTCAAATTTTAACTATCGTAGTAAGTCAATAATAAACAGATACACATAGATATACTCTATTAGATTTAGACAAATTAATAGTCTATAAATAGATAAATAATCCCCCATTAAGTTAAACAAAATATGTAAAAAGCTATAAGCACAAAGATGCTATTAAGAGTCTCGTTTATCAAACTTAAATATCAAATGTATTTCATATGGTCACCAATAGGGGATTATTTAAATAAATTATAGTGTGCCCCTGAATAGAATAATATATAGTCACTGAAATGATGATTATAAAAAAGAGGGTTGAAGAGACTATGTCATAACGTGGAAAAGCCTTATGATAAAATGTTAAATAATTACAAAATAAGACACTAAATTGTACGGACATCATTATTATAGCTACGTGAAAACATGCATGAGAAAATAAATAAATTAGTGATTGCATTAAAGTGGTGGATTGTGGGAAAATACACTATATTTTCCTTCGGTTCATATTTTAATTCATGTGACTATGTTACTTTTATAACTAAAGTATGTAATAAAGATGTTTGTGACTTTAAAAGCAAATTAATATACATTATGGGTGACAAAATAAGAGTTTGACTAACCATCATGATTCAAAGTTTGAAAGACAAGATGCTAATAATGGAAACTAATATTGACTGGATAAAAGTAGAGATTTTACTTAGTGTGACAAATGAAAAGGAAATAAATTACTAGTTTGATAACAAATGTTTCTTTGGCAGAGCTCTTTTTGTCCAGCAGAATGAAGGCAGCTGGCTTGCTTACCAAGAAAGGAGGAAATGCAGAGGAAATGGAAAGGTAGAACAAGCAAATAGCTAAACAAGGGAGTGTTGCAGCAAGGAAATAATCATGTAAGGACTTGGCCCAAAAGTAAATGGACTTGCAAAGAGAAATGTTCACAGCATCTATTAAAGGCACACTCGATCCTCTCCATCACAAAACAAAACCCATCTGTTTAAAATTAACATTTGCAATAAACATTTTAAAGGAAGAAATGTAGAAGGCAAATATATATTGTAAAACAAAATCTACACTCTTGGGATAAGTAATATTTCCTTCAAAAGAATTGCAGTGCTCCAGAGCTTATTCTTTATACCAGAAGAAATAACAATTAGATGCACAATGTTAACAGAGGCATATTTAGTTCTTTGAGAGGAAAGACTATTAAGCTGAGACTCAAGCACATGATTCCATTGTTCAGCATGCCAAACTTCCTTAGATGTAACTGACAAAAGAAAAAAATATGTAACTGACAAAAGAAAAAAATATGTAACTGGAGTGTATCCTAAAAATTAGAAACACAAATCGCACATCTTAAAACCATGACTTAGATATATTAAATTGTTTGGCTACTCGAAGAAGTTATTTGTCAGGAACTTCAACTCAGAATCATGATTTACTAATTTACATTTGGACACTAGCATTAAATGAATATATAAGCATGTTTAAAAGGATGTATTTGAGAGAGCAAGCCTGGGGCAATAGAATACTAAAGGTTTAAATTGAGGGTTTTTTTCCCTTTTTCAGTATTTTTATGGCTAGGTTTCATGCACATGGACACAGACCATATTAGATACTTAGCAAGTGGAAAGAAAAAAAAACTCCTGTCTTTTACATTCCTGGTTTATAACTGTTCCTGTTTTTAAATATCTGTGTTGAGAAACACACTTTAATAAGCCTGTCCAGTTCAGAAAGAGTGGCCTTTTGGTCAATGTTGGATGGTTGGGAGCTGTGGTATCCAATATAACAACCATTATAATAGCCACATGTAGCTATTGAATGTAAATGTAAATTAATTAAAATTAAATGTGACATTTAATTCATTTCTAGTGCTCAGCAGGCACATGTGGCTACCATATTGTATACAGCAGATTATAGAACATTTCCATCACCACAGTTGGAGAATGCTGATCTAGAGAAAGTTTGAGAGAGGAACTACTCTATAGGAATCTTAGATTTGAGGGACCAGTAAAACTCTAAAGAAGTGGCAAGGAGATGTGAAGGGTGAGGATGAAGGCTGCAGTGTGGGAGAGGCAAGGTCCTTATTAGAAAAGGGGGCCTGTTGGTTATAGAAATGTCTGGAGTATTTTTACAAACACAGCTAATATGCAGTGTGAAGTGCTTCACCTCATCCTATCCATACCCTTTGTTCCAAATCTTCAGGAAATTCTCCCCCACACGCAGCAGTATTATTTAGAGGAGTATGAGTCAGTGTCATAGACTGTAGGTGAAATGAAAAGTGGAGATTAGAAATTCAATAGAAGCAGGAGCTTAAGATGAAGGATGAAAGCCAGGAAAAAATGAAGATATTCCCCCTCCTCCCCTTACTTCAACTACCCCCAAGTGAGAACCTTCAGAGAGGGGCTTACATCAAGATTTATTTAAACTAATCAAAGGATAGGCAATCCCAACTGATCCTAGAATTACTTCAGTTTGCCAAATGACACAGGTTATTACACATGTGGGAAAAAAATTATAAATTACCATTCCTTTGTCTTTATTTCCTGAGAGACAATAAACATTTTCTTAGGCAATAAGAAGGATAAAACAAAGAACCCAAATGCACTTTTCTCCATTTATTCAGCTGAGAAAAGGCTTAAGTTAAAAAAGATAATTTTTTTTTGAGGTGGGAATTCCTTGCTGTTGATGAGAGATCAATTTTGGAAACTTTCCTCTTAGCTTTATCTCTGTCTGCTCTTTGCTACCAGTTTCAGAAACGTTAAGAATAGAAAGGGCCTTCCTGCAGAGCCTACTTTTTGAGGTAGATGTTCCAACTCAGAAATAAAATAAGGTTTATGTCATGAGGTTTCTGGGTTATCAATACCAGAAAGTCCGTTAGCTTTTGGGGTTGGGTGCAAGAGTGACTGACTGTTTTTTGTTTTTCAAAAACCGGTAACGTCCACCATATTAAACAGGAATTTGATGTTTATTTGTGGCTTTTTAAAAAAGTCTTTTGGTCAGCCCTGCAAATAATGCAGACTTCCAAAATTAAAGGAATACCAAAATAACTGTGGCATTTCCTCAGTTGAGCAGAATGGTTTCTTCAGAGCAGATTTGCTGCGTAAACACTGAACATTTTCTTTCCCTCCAGTAACATCTGTGAACAAGTTTACCACTTGGGAAAATGAAGGACTAATAACTACATCCAGACATGGGTGGGCACAGGTGCTTCACACACAGTTCCACAAACACATCCCAGTTCCGACAAGTGGGCTATTTCTGACAGACCTCTTAAGACTTCAGTCACACTGTGCATTTGGCTTGGGAGAAGGGTGACCTGCTGGCAGGGTTGTCAGCAGCATCATCTAAAGAGACTGACCTTTTACCAGCAGAGTGCATTCCTGAACATATTGACTCTCTGAACAGAGAACATCAGCCCAACAATTTATTAAAAGCAATTGTGTGTTTCTTAGGTCTAGCCAAACATTTGGTGCATGTTATACAACCCTCCAAGACCAAACTTCAGTCGTACTTCTTTGAAGAAAATCTTCCCCAAGTAGCCCAGATTTTGATGAACCTCTGATTTCCCATGGCAACCATTGTCTGGAAGGTTCACTGGACACTTAACCATGTACTGCCTTGTGAGAGTTACCACTTCCATTTGTAATAAAAGTTATTTAAAATTTTTATTCTATTTAATTTCTCTCATTTAAAACTTTCTTCTAGCTACCCTTCATACTCTTTAATGGCAAAGATAGCTTTTTATATTTATTTGTTTGCTGAATAATTCTTAGTATGATAGGTTGTACCTAATAGGCCTTAATACATTTTTGTTGATTTTTATAATCATAATGGTGCATCAAAACATATATATATATATATATATATATATATATATATATATATATACACACATGAAAATCAATACCATAATCAAAATAGTGAACATGTTATCACTTCTAAAAGTTTCCTTGTCCCCTTTGTATCCCTCCCTCCTGCCCCCCATTCAACCTGAATCTACCATCCCCAGACAACCAGTGCTAACCTTCTGACACTATAGATTAGCCTTCATTTTCTGGAATTTTATATAAATGGAATCATATAGAACATATGTTCTTGCATTTAGCTTCTTTCACTCAACATAATGATTTTGAGATTCACCCATGTTGTGTGTTCATAAATAGCTCAGCTCTTTTTATTGCTGAGTAGTATTCCATTGTATGGATACACCAAATTTTGTTAATCTACCCACATTTCATAGATATTTGGGTCGTTTCCAGTTTTTTACTATCACAAATAAAGCTGCTATGAATGTTTGTCTATAAGTCTTTGTATGGACATACACTTTCATTTCTCTTGAGTAAATGCCTAGAAGTATAAAGGCTGGATTGTGATAGGTGCATATTTAACTTAAGAGACTGCCAACTTGCTTTCTAAAGCAGTTGTATCATTTTATATTGCCAACAGCAATATATGAGTGTTAAAGATCCTCCACATCCTTGCCAACACATGATATGATTAGTCCTTTAATTCCAGCCACTCTAATAGGTGTATAGTTGTATCTCGTATTTGTGGTGTTGCTTGCATTTCCTAATGACTAAGGAGTTTTGACATCTGTTCAGATGCTCATTTGCTATTCATAGGTCTTTTTTGTGAAGAGCCTGTTAAAGTATTTTTCCCACTTAAAATTTTTGTTTACCCATTTTTGAATTTTGAGAGTTTGTTACATAATTTGCATAGAAGCCCTTTATCAGATATATGATTTACTAATAGTTTTCCCCATCTCTGACTTGTCTTAATTCTCAGAAGTTTTAATTTTGATGGAGTCCAATTTATCATTTTTTTGTGTGGGGGTTCCTGCTTTTGGTGTTGTATTTATGATCTCTGCCTAAACCAAGATAAAAAAATTTTCTCCTGTGTTTTCTTCTGGAAATTTTATAGTCTTAAATTCTACATTTGAGTTCATTTTTGTATGTGATGTGAGATATAGGTTGAAATTTATTTGTTTGCATATGAATAGCTATTTGTTCCAGCACCATCTGTGGAAAAGACATCCTATCTTCACTCAGTTACCTTTGCATATTATTGAAAATCAATTGACCATATACTTGTGGGTCTGTTTCTGGACTCTGTACTCCGTTACATTGATAAATTTGCCTACCTTAAAAGCAATACCACATTGCTTTGCTTTCTGTAGCATTATAAATCTTCAAATCAGGTAGTGTTTGGTCTCCTGACTTGTTCTATTTTTTCAAAATTGTTGTGGCTATATTAAGTCTTTTTTCATTTCCATATGAATTTTAGAAGCAGATTGTCAATTTCTACAAAACAGCCTGCTGGGATTTTTTTTTTTTTTCATATTGAGCTGAACATATAGATCAATTGGGGAGAATTAACATCTTAACAATGTCTTAACATTTTCTGAACAATGAACAAGCAATGTCTGTCCATTACTTTAGGTCTTCTTTAATTTCACTCAATACTCTTGTATAGTTTCCAGTGAATGGGACTTGCATATATGTTGTCAGATTTATCTCTAAGTATCTCATATTATCTAAGGATATTGGAAATGATAGTTTTTTACTTTCAGTTGCTGACTGTTGCTAGCATAAAAATATAGTTGATTTTTGTATATTGATTCAGTATCCTACAGCCTTGTTAAACTCACTTATTAGCTCTATGAACTTTTTTGTGGATTCCAATAGATTTTCGGCAAAGACAATCATGTTGTCTGTGAATACAGTTTTGTTTCTTTCTTTCCAAACTGGATGCCATTGTCTTTCTTGCTTTATTGAACTGGCTAGATCCTCTAGTATAAAGGTAAATAGACATGGTGAGAGCAGACATCCTTTTCTTGTTGCTGATCTTTAAGAAAACATTCAGAATTTCACCATTAAGATATTAGCTGTAGTTTTTGTTTTTGTTTTTAATAGATTCCCTTTCTCAGGTTGAATAAGTTTCCTTCTATACCTGGTCTGCTAAAGTTTTGGGGGCTTTTTTGTTTGTTTTTAATTAGGAATGGATGTTGAATCTTGCAAACGATTTTTCTGTCTGTTGAGTTGGTCATATGCTGTTTGTTTGCTTTATAGTCATATATTTTTAATTGTTTTAATATTTCTCTGCCTTCTTTAGAATTAAATACTTTTATGCTTCCAACTTAGTCTTCTTTTTTTGCTTATTACATATAACTTTTGTTTTGTTATTTTAGTGGTTTCAGGTTTATGTATAAAACTTACCAGTCTACTCTCAAGTGATATTATACCACTTTGTGTATAATTTAATAACCTTAAAATAATATACTTCATTTTTCCACCAGGGCCTTTATACTATTGTTTTCATACATTTTTATTACACATATATTATTTTTAAAGTAATTATCATTATCTTGTGAAGAAATTCAAATAATAAGAAAAAATCTTGTATATTTGTCCATATATATTTGCATTTTTCTGGTGCTCTTCTTTTGTATATTCCATATTTCCACTGCTGTTATTTTCTTTCTGAGAGCCTTCCTTTAAAATTTTATGTAATGTAGGCCTGTTTGTGATGAAGTCTTTCAGCTTTTGTACATTTTAGAAAGCCTTTATTTTCCTTCATTTTTTAAAAACTATTTTGACTGGGTGTAGAATTCTAAATTGACCAATTTTTCTTTCTTTCAGTACTTGAAAGACAGTCCACTGTCTTCTCACTTGTATTGCTTCATTAAGAAATCTGATGTAATTCTTATCTTTATCCCTTGGTAGAAAAGGTTTTTTTTTTTCCTCTGGCTCTTAAAAAAATTTTTTTTAATAATACGTTTGGTACAATTAGGTTCTGATTATGATTATGTGGTTTTCATCATGTTTTTTGTGGTTTGGTTTGAAATCCTTGGACCTGTGGATTTATAATTCTCACCAAATTTGAAAATTTTCAGGTATTATCTCTTCAAAAAAATTTTTTTTGGTCTTCCCTCCTTTAGGGACTCCAATTATGTGTATATTAGGCTGCCTGAAGATTGCTCATGGCTCCTTTATGCTCACTTTATATATTTTTAAAGTTTTTATTCTCTGTGTGTTTTATTTTGGATTGTTTCTATTGCTATGTCTTGAAGTCATTAATCTTCTCTTCTTCAATCTCTAATCTGCACTCCCTCCAGCTCCATCTTACAGAAGCTGTGACAGGCATTTTTAGGCATCTTAAGAGAGGACATCATGTTTCCTCATCCTCAGAGTAGACCATCCATAAGATGAAGAAACCTTTTTCTTGCTGGTGTTGACCACCTTTTAGAGCATAATTTCTGTGTTATTATTACGATAACCATATGTTCTAGTTTGACTGGGACATTCCTTGTTAATGCCCATTGTTTCGAGCTAATTATTAATACACTCCCTTTCACTATTAAAAATCTCCCAGTTTGAAAATAAAACATACAGTCACCTAAGCCAATGTTCTAAGAAAACACAATTTCCTTTCCTTTCTTTTATTAGCCATCCTCTCAATGTTAAGCAGTATAACTGGAAGTTCCTCGTCGTCGTGTTGGCTTCATGGTGTCTGTGTAGTTGAGAGAATACTGGCTCACTAGTGTTTCTATCAGTTTCTCTTTGGAAAAGACTCAATGAAATGGCTGTCTTATTTTATGAGGAAACACCTGTCTGTGCCACTATTTTCTTTATATCTGTGCTTTAATGGGTAAAGGAGACCAAGGAGAGATTATTAAAGCTACTTTGTGCTTGATACTTGAAAGAGATGCATGAGGTTAGTGTGGTACTGGGGTTGGGTGGGGGGGCAAGCTGAGAATCAAAGGGAAACATGTTACCCTGTTTTCCCAGTCTTCGAACCAGAGGGCTTATGTGAGTCATATCTCTCTCAGAATCAATGGGCTGTATCAGATATTGGATATATCCTACTTTTTGGTGTTTTAATTACTCATTTTTTCCATCTCCCTTTAGTTCACTGGAACCCAGCTTCCCAGAGATCTTTGATTGCTATTCCTTGGATAAGAACAAGGAATGGCTTTGGGAAGGTGTGCACCCAGATAGAAACAATAGGGCTTAAAGAAGGCAGGAGGTAATATTTTACCGGGGAAGAATAGGAATTTTAAAAATACTACTTAATGTATCTTTTTCTCACGGTAATCCAGTTTTCCATCTTCCACTATTGTCCTTTAGCAATTAAGGCTAGACCCAAAGTTTTACTGCCCCATGGAAGGAGGAATAGACAGATATTCCCTAGGTCAAAAATGTCATTTCTCCGGCTTCCCTGGTGGTGCAGTGGTTGAGAGTCCGCCTGCCGATGCAGGGGACACGGGTTCGTGCCCCGGTCCGGGAAGATCCCACATGCCACGGAGCGGATGGGCCCGTGAGCCATGGCTGCTGAGCCTGCGCATCCGGAGCCTGTGCTCCGCAACGGGAGAGGCCACAACAGTGAGAGGCCCGTGTACCGCAAAAACAAAAACAAAAACAAAACAAAATGTCATTTCTCAGATTTGAGTATAAAAACAGACTCTTCTGTTTTTTTTCTGAAAAATGTCTATTCAGGTTTTCTGCCCATTTTTAATCGAGCTATTCATTTTTTGATATCAAGTTGTATAAATTGTTTATATATTTTGGATATTAACCCGTTACCAGTCATATCATTGGCAAATATTTTCTCCCATTCAGTAGGTTGTCTATTTTGTCAATGATTTCCTTTGCTGTGCAAAAGATTTTAAGTTTAATTAGGTCCCATTTATTTATTTTTGCTTTTGTTTCTTTTTCCTTAGGAGACTGATTCAAAAAAATATTGCTTCGATTTATGTCGAAGAGTGTTCTGCCTATTTTCTCTTCTAGGAGTTTTATGGTTTCTGGCCTTACATTTATATCTTTAATCCATTTTGAATTTATTTTTGTATATGGTGTGAGAAAATGTTCTAATCTCATTCTTTTACATGTAGCTGTCTAGTTTTCCCAGCAGCACTTATTGAAGACTGTCTTTTCGCCATTGTATATTCTTACCACCTTTGTTGCAGATAAATTCATCTTAAGTTTGTAGGTTTATTTCTGGGCTCTCTGTTCTGTTCCATTGATTTATGTGTCTGCTTTTCTGCCAATAACATATTCTGAGTGTTTTAAAATTTGATTTCTATAAATAGTTTATTATCACAGTGGGATAAATGAATAAGATAAATGAATTAGCTTTTGGAACAGCTCTCATTTCTAACATGTAAAGAAGGTAAAAATATTCATTATAGAATGCTACAGTGAAAAAATATTTTCAGCTGGGTGGGAGGCTACTGTCAGGTCTGGGATTTGATTTTGCTCTACTTACAGAGTAAGAAATTAGCCTGTTACTGTTTCATGGGTTCTGGCTGAAGACACAAGACTTTGATTAGGAACACAGAACTCCATTACTCATGGCACAGCAAGGAGTATGAGTATCTGCATATTTACACCCGTTCTCCTGTCCCCAAGTCCCATCAACGTGAACCAACTTGCTCAGATCGATTTGGATTTGATGCACACAGTGGGTTTGCATCACAGCTAAAGTACACTGACCTTGAGGAATCTACTGGTTTTTTAACAAACAGTAAGCAAGCCTATTCTTTGTCTGGGGAAATACCCTTACCTCTTCTATCAGAAGAGATTGAAAGTCTAATTATATCTTAGACTAGAAACTAGGTTAGGTGACATATGCAGTCATTCCCAACTCTGATATGCTAATCTCTCTGATCAAAAATTGTGTTTTTCTGTTGAAGTCATTAGGCAGAAGAATCCCTAGTTCAATCACAATTTTTAAACAGGTATAGAAGATAAAAATTTTCAGTAATAAATTTCACATAATTTCTCATTCTGAGACCACCCACCATTCTGCCTGATGCCAAAAACTTAAAGTAAAATTCAGTGATTTCACAGATATTTAGGTTTAACACTTAATCACATTGGGATGCTCCCTTTTCCTGAGTTCTGTTGATCCTAGGGCTTACACAAATGCTGCTGTTGTATGAGTGAGCATGGGAGAAGAGGAGGATGTTCATTTCCTCACCTGCTCAAGTTCTAGGCTGGCTTCCTGTTCCACACATCACTCTTGTCATGTACAAACAGGTCATATGCAGGATTCCCTTGGATCGATGGTGAAGTCATGAGGAAAAGAGAAGAGCACGCTGGTCAACAAACAAAAGTATTACCCTCCCATACAAGGCTAATTAAATATAACTTGATGGTCAAAGGTACTAGGATGAGGGAGGGAAATAAGACTCTAACTCTTGTAAGGTTGAGAGTCACTTTTCTCCAGATTTCTTTCCTCATATAGGAAGCCCAGCATGGAGTACATGTATAGTTGCACATGCCATGTTCCATAGCAAAGCAGATCTAGAAAAAGAATAAGCTCCTGCACATTACTCACAGTGACCAGGAGAGGGCACTTAGCACAAATGAATGAAATAATTCTGCCAACACCTGGTTCTAAAGATTCCTCTTTGGCTCTACCATTTGTACAAATCAATTTATTTTATGTGTCCATTGCAAACTCCTTTGGAGCTAAGGATAATTGCAATTACACATTCCTCTTGATGACAGTCCTCAACTATAATAATATCCCAGGTGGCTGAGACACTCATTTTTCCATAGAGAACACAGGAACAAGACCATATGAATATGAAAAAAATTCAGAGGGAAGAATTTATTTTTGTAGACAATTTCTCAAAATGAGCACTTTAGAGGAATTAAAATGTGTTTGAGCAATCTTTCAGAAGAGGGAAAACATACTTATTGAAACCTTCCTGTAAGGAAAGACTTCTGATATGCTCTCTTTCCTCCATTTCTTATATATATATATATATATATATATATATATATATATATATATATATATATGTGGGTTGGTTCAGATTGTGAGCTCAAATAATTCACCTTTGAACACACTAAAATGAGGGAAAGAATAGTATTCTATCATAAAACAAAATGAGACACTGCATTTCCTAGGGGAAAAAAAAAAACCTTGAATTCTATGTATTTCCTTTTAGGCCTACCATAGACAAACAACAATAAATTGGCCAACCATGTTCTTCAGGTGTATAATTTTCTTTCTTCCCAAAGTGAACACTCCCTGGGAAAACACAAATAACTTCTAATTTCAAACTTCTAACTTCTAATAACTTCTAATTTTCTCCCTGGGAAAATACAAATAACTTCTAATTCAAATAACTTCAGAAGCTATTTTTATTTCTTTTCAACACAAAAAGAAAGTAGGTCACCTTGACCAGAGCACAAAATAATCTTTTCCAAGAGGACTTGAATGAGTACCTCATTATCCAAGGAAAAAATACATACCAAGATTTTTTACCACTTTGTTTTGATTCATTTTCAAATACTTTTTATAGCAATGGGAAAAAAATATCGATGAATCGGTTTTTCCAAAACAAAGCCATTTTGTCTTTTAATTTTAGCCTGAAAGTGGCTCCTCATTGTAAGTATTTTAGAAAGAATAACACTGTGGCAGAGAGTATCTGAGAGACTTGCTTGTGGACACCTAATGTTTCCAAATTTGGGAGTAATATTTCCACCCATGAGGCATTGCTTTTTTGTTATAAAGTCACCTACAAATTCCGAACTGTTTCTGTCCTATTAGATATAAAGAAATGTCAATAATCCAAAGAGATTATGGTTTAATTTACATTTAGTAACTGTAACCAGCTTTAGTTTGGGAACCTAATTCTTTCTGATTCAAAGGAAGTACATTTTGTTCTTGGTTGACAATTCACTTTCCATGTCATTAATAATAATAAACAGTAACATTACTGAGTGACTGTTTTGTGCCATCACCCTCTCAACTATCTTCTAAGATAGTTTTTATTGTCCCCATTTACAAAAGAAAAAACTAAGGGAGCTCAGAGATGCTAAGTAACTGTCCCTGAATACAGAGCCACTAGTGGCAGAGGCAGAATTGGTACCAGCTGTATCTGACTCCTAATCCTTGCTGTCTCCACCATGCCTCACTTCTTCTTAATTGCATAAATTATTTTACCAAATTGAAACACAAATATCATTTTCTGTTAATAGCAACAGTAACTACTTTCTTGACTTTCTATTTTTCAGTTTTGGGCAGAAAGGCATTACAAAGTGAATTAATTTTTTATTGCATCTGGTAAGAATCCAGAAAGTACTACGAATTCTTACTATAAAAAGTATACCTATATGACTAGGCCGAGACACAGTACTACATACATTTTCTAAGAGATCTTGTTTTCAATCAATATTAAGACACTTTGTCTACTTATTTATTTCATTTTAAACCAAGGTAAAAATCTTGCTGTTGGATATAATACTTAATAATCTAATAGTCAAGTTCTTGAAACAACAATATACAGTTATCTGAAAAAATACAGATTTCAGAAGGTTTAAGTAGATTCCCTCAGAAATCTATTCATGTGCTTACACCCAGAGGCCCACACAAGTTTTTTAAATCAGTTTCACACACTTTACCAAGTTCAAGCTAGGTGATATAGCAGGCTTTAGAAAATCTAGGGCTTATTTTTAAAAGGTCAGGTACATAAAATCTCAGAGGTGTGTACAATCCTTTTGAATAGCTGCCATCTTCCTGAGAGTCATCAGCATCAAAACAACAGGCAAGGTTATCCACGTGGTTCCTGGTTGCCTGAGCCATTCCTTGGCAGGAGTGCTCAAGACCAGCTGAGCCTTGGGGAAAATACCCAGAAGATAGATTCCTGGGAGCTCCAAGCCATCTCAGACTAACCCCTGCCTCTGGTTCTGTTCCTATCCTGTGGGTTGTAGCCAGAGGCCCCAGCCTGATCCATGTGTTGAAGACTGTGTATGGGGCTGCTGTGCGGTCAGAGTGCTGGTCTGTTGAGCAGAGGCAGGGGCCAGCCTTCCTTAAACGTCTCCCTCCGTCCTTGTGGACCCGGATCAAGTCCTGTTCTTTCAGCGGGGAGCTGGCCCAGGGGCTGCCTAGCTGGGGGGCATGGCTGGAACTTGCATTCCCTCTGACCAGTCGGTCCACCTGTTCTCTTCAGATGACTATTCCAGTGCCTTAAGGGAAGGAATCCACCACACTTTGCCTGCTGGACCCACCCCAGCTCTGTCCTCTATACGGGGATTGCCCGGGGGTGGGGTGGCTGGGGGGAGGTGTGCCCTCCGAGGACCCAGCCCAGGCTCCCAGGCACCTGAGCGGCAGCGCTCCCTCTGTCCTCACGTGCTCCTTCCATCCCCGCCTGCTCACCTCTGAGGCCTGTGATTTCGGCAGCTCCAAGCACTACCTCCAGTCTTCACCCTTTCTGTAGTCAGCACGGTAGAGCTGATCCAACCCCAGCTTCTGTACTTGCTGCCTGTGTGACATTGGAAATGACTTTGCCTCTTGGCTGAGCTTCACACTTTATGCAGGATACAAATGACATGTGACATTGTGGAAGTTTAAGTTATACAACATGTCAAATCAACATTTATGTCTCAATAGAAATAATAAATTAATAATAAGAGAAAATAAAGCTCAACTCTGAGGAGGCAGCTTGAAAGGCACTGATAAATTACTAGACTGTGAGGGACACAAGGCAGCAGAACTGTTAAGCTGTTATGGTCTCAAGAAAGCAACATCGCATAGTTGCGGGAATGGGAAGTTTTTTTTTTATCTAGAAAGGAAAGGAAAATGGGATCCCAATCTCACTCTTTACACCAAAAAGACTACCATATTTTAAAATACAGCAATAGAAACCATAAGTGAAGTGAAAATAAGATTCTGCCTAGAGTAACAGTACTGTGAACAAATGAGGGTAATTTTGGTAACAGAGCAAAATAAAGCTTATTTCATTAATCTACAGTTAACTACCATAAATCAAAGTGAAAGGACTAACAACCCCAGAGATAAAGGATATGAACACTTAACATGACTGGAAATACAAATTACTTTTAGACTTAAGAAAAGATGTTCAAAATCACCCATAGTAAAAAAAGGCAAATTAACCCTATAAGAAAAATAACCATTTCCATTTATCAGATTGATAAAGATCAAAACGTTTGATAGTACCCTGAGTTGAGCAGGATAGTACAGGAAAATAGGTGCTTTCAAATACTGCTGATGGGAGTAAAAACTGAAACCATCCTTTTGGAAGGCAATTTGGCAGTGACTAACAAATTAAAAACACACATACCCTTTTATTCAAAAAGTCTCTTTTTAGGACTATATCCTGCAAATATATTTAAATATGAACAAAAAGCTATCTGTACAACGATATTCATTGCAGCATTTTTTAATAGTAGCAAAAGCTTGGAAAGAACTTAAAGATGTATAAGTAAGTTCAGTTACACAAATAAAGCTCTATATAGACAATAAACACTGTGTAGATATTAGCAAAATCAACAAGGCCATACTGCTTTACTAATATGTAATTGTCGCCAAGACAGTTAGATGGATATATTTTTTAAAAAGCATAAAATAATCTTATGGTGCTATCTTTTTGTGTTTTTAGGACAAATATTTGTGTGTGTATGCTTGTATATGTATGTACATATACATAGGGGATTAAATAAGAAATTGGTAACAGACACTCCAGGTAAACTGGTATCTGAGGGGGCAGGGTGAAAGGGAAATTTATTTTTTACTATATATTCCTTAACCGCACCTTTTAAATTTTATAGCATATGCGTAATTTGCTTACTTTGTCTTCTTTAAGAGTAGGGGCTTTGTGGTCAAACAGCTTTGTATGAAGTCCCATTTCTACCACTCTAGACAGATTACTTAATCTCTCATCTTTACAATGAGGATAATCCACTAAGTAGAAAGTGTTTGCCGTTTTTTTTTTTTTTTGGTCTTTTTCTAGAATTAATTAATTAATTAATTAATTACTTTGGCTGTGTTGGGTCTTCGCTGCTGCGTGCGGGCTTTCTCTAGCTGCGGCGAGCAGGGGCTACTTTTCTTTGCGCTGCGCAGGCTTCTCATCGTGGTGTCTTCTCTTGTTGCGGAGCACGGGCTCTAGGCGCGTGGGCTTCAGTAGTTGTGGCTCACGGGCTCTAAAGCGCAGGCTCAGTAGTTGTGGCATGCAGGCTTAGTTGCTCTGCGGCATGTGGGATCTTCCTGGACCAGGGACCGAACCTGTGTCGCCTGCATTGGCAGGCAGATTCTTAACCACTGTGCCACCAGGGAAGTCCCTGCCATTTTTAAAAGCGCAAATTTTAAACAACAGTAATTATTCGCTTGTGGTAGATTTTCAGTCATTATGATGGTATAAGGGATACATGGGGCAATGGTTTCCTAGATGACATGACAGTTGTTTTGCTACCCAGAATTCCCTTCCCTTCCTCTGGCAATCACATTCAGATATTCCTTTGGAGAACTACCATCTGCCCACTTCTCAAACCATTTGTTTTGAGTGGACCCGATGCTTGATACTGAGGGTTGATATGGAACTTAGACCTGGCCAATGAGGGCTTTGCATTCCTAGTCATAGTAAGGTAGAAGCAACAGTTTGGGAAGACTGTCATCAGCATACCGTGAACAGTGATATTCCCAATTGCACCTCTTTCTTCCCAGACCCATATATGCATTGGTCACTGGTCGAGACAAGATTTCACATTCTCTGTGGACCCCAATTCACAAGGAGCTGACTTCTACCTACCATCATAATTGCTGTCTTCAATAAGCCATTTCATTCTTCTATGAGGCCGGCTGCTTCTGTGCAATGAGGTACACAGTAAGATCTATAAATCTTGTGAGAATCAGCACATTTCTTTACTTCTTTTGGCTAAATTTTGCAGTGTTTTGAAGTGCAACGTATTTTCCTTTCATGTGTGGCTTTGTAACTGGGTCCCTGTGGGATCAGATTCTACTTACAGGTCCAGAAGGACTGCTTTAAGTAGAATGGAACATGAGGCAAATTAGTATCCCCTGGTTAGGTGACAACGTCAACAAAAGTCACCACAGCTTTTTAAAGCAAAGAAAGACTAGAACACAGGATAGAAGGGGCTACATTTGCTGTCATTGGAAGGTCAATGGGTTTAGTTTCGGGGTAAAGAAAATTTTCCAAATTCTTCCAAGGATCACCTCTCCAAATTCCAGAATCTTACTTTTTCCCAAGATATGCATTTTCACGTAAGAAATCTGGCAAGTGTTTGAATTCAACCCATGTTGTAATTTAACAAGCCGTAGGGTCAGACTCTGGTTTCCGGCTACCAACAGCCACAAGAAAGAAGAGTTTTTTAAAGCTAAAAATTTCCTAGTTCTCTAACCACATTGAGTGGATAATTTAAAGCCCTGAATTTTTCATTTCTCTTTTTAATCTAACGCAGTATGCAGCAGCCAGTTCACCCCTACTCATCATGTCTTCATACTGTGCCACCTTATCACTCAGTTATCAAAGTCATGTTTCCTCTAGGCACCTCAAGCCAGGTAAATACAGGTAATAATTTAACTATTTCACCACTAGCTTCCACAGATTATTATTGTTCCATTGTTTAATGGTAGGTCAATCCTCACTTCCTTCAAACCCAAGTAGGTTAAATACCTAACCTACTACCTCAAACACTATTATCAATCAGAATTCAGTCACAGATAACAGAAAACACTCTGTTTCAAGCCAGAAGTAATTTAAATCAGGGAATTAGATACTTATAAAATCATTTAAAGAGATGGAGCATTGGACTCTAGAAATAATTTCAAAATGATTCTGGCCCACTAAGGGAGCTGCTACCTTGACCACATTTAGGGAAGCTGGAAATCTGGAAGCTGTCCCTGGAACTATTGCTCTGGACTGTACTACTTCTCGAACTTCCTTCTCTATGTGGTCAAGGGCTGAATTCTAAGCAAAGCAAATTAACTTCTAGGGATTTGTGAACTGAAAGGTTCTATAAACATCCCTTTAAACAATGTTTAAATTTACCTAAAGAAATTCTGGGGTAAAGTTTCATATGTCTCAGTGCAAGGGGTAGGGAAACATTTCCTGTTATATAGGTATAACAGAGGAATATTATCTCTGTGAGTAGCTTTTTTATCTGCTTCTTAAAAAATACGATGATCTTTTTATTTACATTAATTGACAAGAAAGGCAAATTATATGCTGATTAGGTACAGTAATTTCCTAAAATAATGAATATTAAAGTGACATGTGCAAGGGAAAAACAATGGATGAGAGCCCTGAGGCACATGGACATATACAGCAGCAGGCCCATTGCAAATGGAGCCACATATTTGCAAATTCTCAGATGAGATCTGCACAACCACATCTCATGGCTTAGTGCTTTTAAGCACATGGTTTAGTGCTTTTAACTTTGACAAATCAAAGAGGAGAACAACTTTATACTATTTAATTGTTTACGTTAATGGCTGGAAGTTTAAAAGCAAAAATGAATTGTGTACAGATATGTTCAACAAATTTAAATAAAAAGGGGGAGGAAACTAAAGGTAGTGTAATCCCTTTCAGGACCTAATAAACGTGCAGCGATGAAAGACCATTCAAAATTCAAAACTGTTCCTTAATTGTTCTCTGCACTGGGCACATCCTAACTAATACTTTGCAGACAAACCAGCCCATTCACAGATGAATGTTTTTGAATTAACTGTTGCACTTAGGGTGTACCATTTGCAATTTATTTGCTTACATTTACATTCTAAGTTTCTATAAATTTGCTCCACACATTGCCAACTTGGGTAGAATGACAAGGAAATTCAGTTTCAACTCAAATTCAGTGAAAGAAGAATGTCAAAATCCAGATCTGGACATCGTGGCTGGGAACTGAGCGTTCTGTGTTGCTTGGCTGAGCAGTGGTGTAGTTGTCCTCTGGTTCCTATTTGCCCTAGTTCTTCATACTTTGTGGTTATTTCCAATGTGTGCTCTTAAATAATTGAACCCACCATTCTTAACATGACCTAACTGTGGCCTTTGTATTTATATATCCAAAAAAGAGTATCATTTAATAAATGGATTATTAGTATGGTATAAAAAACACAAAAGGCAAGCAGAGTAGGAAAAAAAGAAGGAAACAAACTGTTAAGAGAAAAGGGGACCCAACAGCATAGGTTAATGAAATTCAGTGTTTGATTTGAAGAAAACATAGACCATGTATTTCTTGGATTTCCTGAGTGAATCCATCGATAAATCTCTTCTTCCAGCATATGTGCTTGAAATAACTCACCAACATTCCAACAGACTAATGTCTCCACCCAGTTACTCATTCCAGAGTTATAGTTATTGAGTCAAATGCCTTGGCCATTCTAAGAAAATTCCACAAGTAACAATTACTGTACTTGGCAGGAAGCCTGGTAATACCCAGCTAGAACTTTTTTGTTGTTGTTGATTTTAAAAATATTTTTCAGATTTATTGCTACTTAGGAAAGTGTATCATCAAAATATAAAGTGAAGAAAGAGCTAAAAGAAGTAACTTAGGCTAATAAATATATAATGATATTCCAAGTCAATATACTTTTTAATTATAACCTAAATATAATTGAATCCCTGTCCCCAAATGGCCTATTCTCAAATAGTAAATAAAAGCAATTGGAATCTTTGCGAAGTCTCTTGGTGGGGGAAAAATGCCTGAAAACGGATGGCGTGTTTTTAATACAAGCCACATGACTTAACTTTTTTATTTTTTTGGATAGTTTTCTTGCTCCTCATCACTTTTCAATATTCAACTCAGTCCCTTAATATGGTTCTCCCACTGCCACCCTTTCTCTCTCATTTTCCTCCTTCCAGAGGAGGGACCCTCCTATGAGTCCCTTACCAATAGCTCTAGCTGCCTACAGAGACTTTCCCTGCTGCATGCAGCCCTCTGTCAAATTTACTCTCACCCTGTGCTTTGATTGCTTTTCTCATAAGAATTATCCTATCACTAAAATTCTGCATAGAAAATGAGATCCAATCAGTAATAATTTTTTCTCTTGGAAGAAAACAAAGTGGTGAGGGAGGCTATGGATACTTTCAAAGTAATTCTATTTCTCTGTTACCCTTTCCCCCATCAGATATTTATGCACCCACGACCCAGAGGAGAATGCCATATGTGTTTGTACAACTCACCACTACCACTCATCCCACTCCAACATGCTTTTCTCCTTCTTCACTTCGGTCAGACAGGCTTCCCATCAGGCACTCTGGAAAGTGTACCATACCTGTGCCTGTCTAAGTTTCTCCTAGAAAATTGGAAAGGAAATGCATCAGCATTAGGATTTTAGTGCCCACCCACCCTCCCGGGGTCCTTGTTTCCATAACATGAGGATGAAGGTAATTTCACAGAACTCTTTCTATTACACAGGCAATTGACTATTAGATGAACTGTACCAACATAACTGCGGCAGTATGGGACCAAGCTGAATAACCAAAGTTTTGAGAAATCAGAAGTCGCCTAGAAAAAATTTCTTGCCATCCTGAATACTATAAAATGAAGGGAGTTAGATAGCTGAAAAATCATACTGGAGTTAAATAAGGAGGGACACTCCCCAAACTGGAACTCCTTTGGCAAGACAGGGGCTCCTCAGGGTCAGAAGTCTCACTGTAGAGCATCGCACTTCAAGAGGCTCAGTCAGTCTTGCCCGTCCCTTCCTCTTCAAGTCTTCTGCAGATCTGGGGTTTAGGTTCATTCATCTGTGATTCTCCTTCAGGGCAGCTGCATTCATCAATTGGTCTACCTCAGCACTGTTTAGCTTCACTAGCCACAAAAATTTGAGGGGATTCTGGGGCACTATAATAAAGTTAAAGCCTATTTAAGGTTTTCTCAAGTCTAGGACTAATCGTTCTTCATGATCAATCATTCCCTCAGGAACTTGATCCAGACAATTCTGAGTCTGTATCATGCTCTACTGCCCCCTAGAGGATGACTCATTTTAGTGGTTTTCTGTAGGAACGCAAAAGCAGAGTTTTTACCCACTCATAGCTATGAACTTGACACATGAATTCCAAAAAACTCCATCCTGCCATACACTCATTCTGGAGCAGTGAGAAAGTCCACTACAGAAAGGAAAAAACTGTGTGGCTTTGAATCCATTAGACCTATAGACAGTATTTTTCTGTCTCCAGGGAAGTCTACTAAAGCAGTTTTAAGTCATTTACTAGCCACACCTAAAATTCCATTTCTTGGGTTCCTGGTGAGACACCTCCCATGAATTTCTCAAATTCCTAGTAGCAAGTAGCCTGTATCAGTAAATCCAGAAACTGATTTCAAATCTCTCAGTGGAAGCCATGTTCTGAGGACATGAAGTATTTGGAAGAGGAGTAGAGACATTATAAGCACATGTCTGCTATAATCTTTTTTTTTTTCCTTTCAGGAGTTATTACCAGAAATTGAGAAAAATTTCAAGAAATTGAGAGTCTGTTGAGAAAAGATTATAAATCAAGCTCATAGATAACCTCTAATACAATGCTGCATAAATCTAGTCCTGTTTTTAGAGCATCCAGTTCCCAAAATTGACATTTTGCTTCAGTACATCTCCACAGCATTTCATTGGCTTTTAGTATTATTCTAAAACCCATTGGCACTTGTTCTCAGACCATTTTCTCCTTTATATCTCTTCTGTTAATAGTTTGGAAGACATAGGGTAAGTGTTTAGTTCTAGCAATTATTATGCACTAGGCTTAAAATCACCAAAAATAGTCCCTAACTTGTAACTCAGATAGAATTTGGGGGCTTCCCTGGTGGCGCAGTGGTTGAGAGTCCGCCTGCCGATGCAGGGGACACGGGTTCGTGCACCGGTCTGGGAAGATCCCACATGCCGCAGAGCGGCTGGGCCCGTGAGCCATGGCCGCTGAGCCTGCGCGTCTGGAGCCTGTGCTCCGCAACGGGAGAGGCCACAGCAGCAAGAGGCCCGCGTACTGCAAAAAAATAATAATAATAATAATAATAAACAATGGTCAGTCATCCTAATAGGTAATTAAGCAGTTAGAAACTTTACTCAGTCCCCAAGGAAAATGCCAAAATAGAGAGCACATACTTATGACCGCCAGTTTTCTTTAAAAAAAATTTCTTCAGACACCACATTTAGTCTCAATATCTAGTCAATGTGAAATAAACATTGAATATTTAAGATATATCTCCATTCTCTTACAAAGTGTTGTGGCAGAGCTGCTTAGAAATTAAGTTGGAGTACCATCATGAAAGACGTATCTTTTTGTGAAAGATGATTAAATATACTGTAGCAGATATAGCAGTAGTTTATTTAGTGGTCCCTTAGTATCACATACAAAAAATGTATTATTTACTTCCAGAAATAATCAACTTGATAATATCCATTTACTCATAAGGAAATGGGTAAACTGTGTCAATTTTTCTTATGAATCACTTGTTTATATAGCTGATTATTAGTACAAAGTTATAGCATAGTAAAAATGTATTGATAAATAAAACAGTAACTTCTGTTTCTTTATTCTTTGTTCCTATAGCTAGTTGTAAGGGATATTTTTCTTTTGTGAAAGGAAGCCTTTAATGTAGACACTTAGAGAAAAGCCCCTTTGATTGTGTACATAAGTGTCAACACAAGCAAAGTCTGCTGTAGTAATTTGTGAATTTCCTCTGTGGTTTGCTTGAAAGATTACGAAATGATCATTTAGCCCTTCTCATATGAAAATATCACCATTTGGATTACAGCTGGAGCTGCTCTTAGCTGGGGTCCTGTTACTTCCAAAAACAAGTCACAGCATTTTTAAGAGCCCCGTTTCAATGCTCATGCATGCTTTCTGCCTCATAAACCTTGCAATTTAGTGTCAGATCACCTTAAATCATTTCTTCTCCTCATCTCATTCACAATTCACCATGCAGTCATTGTTGAGATGCCCAAACACCATTCTCAACAAAGGGCAGCTCATAAAATAACCAGAGTCCTAAGAAAATGTGAATACTCAGTTAAATGAATTATTCAATTTACAAATGAAAATTTAAATGGGATAACTCTAAAACTATTTAGTCTACTATAAAATGGCATTGTTTACAATTAAGTTACCTTTACCCTTTTTAAATTAAGAAACAAGTAGATGTTGGTACATGAAATGTGAGGGCCTGACTAAAGTCAGTTTGGTGTGGTCAAGTATTGGGCAAGATTCCCCATTCACTTCAGCCAAAACCTTGTCATTTTGGTGAGATTAAGGTTCCAATTGCTTCAGCCCAAGACCTCTCTGGAGCAGACGCTCTGCTATTCTGGTTAAATTAAGCCCGTTTCTCTCCCAAGTGAGTAATTACTTAAGTTCCCATGCTGAGACAGCTGAAGTGACTCTTCATTTGGCACACTGATTCTGGGAGTGCAATACATGTTTGTTGAAACCATGCTAAGTTAGGACAAAGTGTTTTTATTATTACTACTTATTAACATGTATTGAGAATAGATATTGTACTTAGTCCACAAACAATACATAAAGGAAGTCCTCATTCCTGCAGATGGAAATAAGCAACTTGGATGAATATATATGGATGAAATTTATATCCTTATGGAAACTATAGCTCAATTGAGAAGATGGGCATTGAGCACATAATTACAGGTGAGGCTAGTTTTACAAACAAGTGCAGTATACTATGTATGTGCAAAAAAGGAGCTGACCTTGTTTTGGGGTGAAAAGAAAGTCTCCAGAAAGAAATGACATTTGCTCTGAGACTTGAAGAATGTGATGAAGTTGGCTAGCTAAAGAGTAGAAGAAATAGTGATTAATGCAAAAAAGACTCTGATGGGAGAGCGTATGACAGTTTGGTCTGGAAACTGCAATGAACAGTAGCAGTGTAGAGGAGGTGGGGCTGTGGGGATGTGGCGGTGGTGGTGGCATTGAACCTATATAAATTGGCAAGAGCAGAGTCCATTAGGCCATAGTAGGAATTTTCTACTTCACTCTAAGGAAGTGAGCTTCTCCTAAATTGTTTTGATGACAGAAATGACATTGTCATATGTGTGTTTGTAAAAATAATCACCCTAGCTACAGTATGGACTATGTGAGGGTGGGCATGGGTCAATGAATGTGGGGAAATTGGCTAGGAAGTTATTGCCTGAGAGATAATTGGTGACTTTGTCAGGGGTGTTTGAAATGGAGATGGGGAAAAGCAGAAATGTTAAAGGAGGTCCAAGGGACCATATTCTAAAATGGATTGGATGTTGGGGTAAAGGACAGCGTGACCTGAGGGATGACTCCCAGGTTTCTGGACTAGCCAGCTGGGGTTATGGTTACTAAGAGAGAGGAGAATAAAGTAAAAAGTTTGCTGCAGAAAAATAATCAGTTTGGGACATGTTATATTATATATTAAAAGTATTGGTCTAGACATATATATATATATTAATGCATTATTAACATTAATTTAAAAAGTATTTCCTTTCTATCCATGATTAAACACACTTTCATATATACAAATACTACTCCTGATTCCTCTTATGTAACTCTTTTATTGATTCTGTGATGGGTTAAATTTATTTAATAAGTAAATAAAATACTTTATACTTTCTTTTTGATTATGATTTTTTATGAATCACCATAATTAGTTTAGAAGTATTAATATTTTATATTAATTAGTAGGTGAATATTTTTGGTAGTATCTGATTATTTCCAATATTGTGAGTATGTGAAATGAATTATTCATGTTCTTTTCAATAGATTTTTTTATGTTTGTTGTTTTCTCAATTGTTTTCCCAATAAATTGATTTATTCACAGATAAAATAAGTATGTACCAGATATGTTTCTAAGACAAAGGTACAGTTGAATGTATCTGTATGAGCAGCTAAAAACAGAATAACCACTTAGCTGACCCAAAGGACTGTGAAATAATACTATGTGTATTATTTTAAGGCACCAGGTTTTGAGATGATTTGTTACATAGCAATAGTTAGCAGATATGGTACTATTTTTTCATTACCTACCCTCTAAAATTGTTCATATACAATCATTCCTTGTGATCATATAGAATCATTCTTTGTTGTTCTCTTATTTACATCCATCAGGTTTCTTTCACAGTCTCTTATTATTCTCCTCCTTAAATCTTAACTAAAACAAAGTTTTAAAGAGGATATAAAGTCAATTTATAAAATCTATTGTGTTTCTATAAACTAGCAACAAACAATAAGAAAATTAAGTTTAAATATTTTCATTATAATAATCTCAAAACACATAAAATATTTATAAATTTAACAAAAGAGATGCAAAGTTTCTACACTGAACATTACAAAACACTGCTGAAAGAAATTAAAGACCTGAATAAGTGGAGTGTATACCATGTTCATGGACTGGAAGACTCATATTGTTAAGGTATAAATTGTCCCCAAACTGATATATAGATTCAATGAAGCTTCAATCAGAATTCCAGCATTTTTTTGGGTAGAAATTGTCAGGCTGTTTCTAAAATGTATATGGAAATGCAAAGAACCAAAAACAGTCAAAATATTTTTGGAGGACTTTCACTATCTGATTGCAAGACTTACTATAAAGCTATAATAATCATGACAGTGTGGTAATGACATGAGAATAAACATGCTAGTAAAAAAGAATAGGAAGTCTAGAAATAGACCTGCACATAGAGGCAAACTGATTTTTGACAAATGTGCAAAGGGGTGTCTTGGAGAAATAGTCTTTTCAACAAATTTTGCTGAATCAACTGGATAGCCATATGAAGAAAACCTCAACGCCTGCCTCGTACTATACCCAAAAGTATTTTAAAATGGATCATAGGCCTAAACATAAAGCTAAAATTATAAAACTTCTGGAAGAAAATCTTGTCAATCTGGGTTAGAAAAAGATTTCTTAGGATGCAAAAGGAAAATAAATTGATCATCTGGATTTTATCAAAATTACAAACTCCTGTTCTTCAAAAGACATTAAGAAAATGAAAAGGTAAGCCCATGGATGGAGAAGATATTTGTAATACATATGTCTCACATAAGTTTTGTTTCCAGAATGTATAAAAAACTCTTACACCTTAATAAGAATATAAGAAAAAAATTGGGCAAAAAATTGAATATATATTTCAAAAATGTATAGCACACAAAAAAGTATCACATGAAAGTAATGCTTAAAATCATAAGTCATTAAGGAAATGCAAATTAAAATAACAATGAAATACCACTTCACACCCAATGGCTAAAATGGAAAAAGACTGAAATATCAGGGGTTGGCAAGAATGTGGAACAACGGAATCTCTGTATGCGGCTGGTGTGAATGTAAAATAATACAACTGCTTATAAAAAGATTTGATAGTTTCTTATAAAAGTAAACACATACCTAACTCTAAAGATGCAGCAATTCTACCCCTAAGTATTTACAAAAATAAATAATAAAGACATCCACTGAATAACCTGTAGATGAATACTCATAGCAGCTTTATTCATAATAGCTCCAGTCTGGGAAACAAACAAGCAAATAAACAAATTATGGTATGTTCATACCATGAAACATTACTCATTATGAAAGATAAATGAACTGCAGATTGAGCAACAACATGGATGAATCTTAGACCTGCTGAGCAAAAGAACAGACAGAAAAGGATATCTGCTGCATAATTCCTACTTACATGAAGTCCTAGAGCAGATAAAACTAATCTAGGTGAAAAAAAAATCAGATCTGTGGTTTCCTGGGGCAGGGGTGGGGTGGGCTCATGGGGACTTCATGGAATGATGGAAATAGTCTATACCCTGATTGTGGTGCTGATTACAAAGACATATGCATTTGTTAAAACTCATCAAACTGTGTACTTGCAAGTTACACATCTTATTTTATGTAAATTATAGCTAAATAAAGCTGACTTATTTTTTAAAGAATCTTCTTGCCTCAAAGTAACAAAACAGGCACTTTAAAAATTAAATAATGTCTCTTTTTCCATGTTTAGAGAAAACTCCTTTCTGCATAATTGTTTATATACAAGTAGTCTTGTTGACTTTTAAATTGTAATGTCCAAGTACCAAGCATTAACAACAGTTATCATCTACTTACTGCCTAATGTAAGCTAGATTCTCTGCCATATACTTACAAATATTTCATCCTCACAACACTTCCTGCAAGATAAGTCTTATTATCTTTATTTTTGGTTGAGAAACCTGAGTCTCAGAACACTTAATTCGTCCAAGAACTCCCCGTTAGTAAATAGTAGAGGTAATAGTTATCCAAGGACTGTTTGTCTCCATCAACCAGTTATCCCAAAGCCATTTACCCTTAGGCACTAGGTAAACAATCACTGCTAGTCATTTAACTGACCTGGCCACAACCTCCTTCAGTGAGTCACTAAGCCTAATTTTCCAATAATTAAAACAAAGAAAGAAAATGAAAGAGACTATTACTTACCTTTATTCTACTTCACGTGGCAAGAGTAATATAGTGTTTATAACAGGATAAACCTGAGGTTCAAGATCTAGTTTTGTCCATTTTTAACTGCGCGTGTTGCTTAATCTATCTAAGCCTCTGTTTTCTATTCCTAAAATGGAGGTATTAATAACCAGCTCACAGGGTTGTTGTGAGGATAAAATGAGGTAATACATTTAAGCACTTTACACTGTGTCAGAAGCATTGCAAATGACAAGAAATAGAAATGCTTATTGTTAATGAGAGGACCAGTAGTGTCCTTTAAAGAGAGTGATTAAGTTGCTATTTTTATTACTATTCATTTCCTTATTATTTCCTTCTTCTACTGAGAATCCATTTAGCAAGTCTGAAAAGGTCTTGTGTATTCAACTCATTTTTTGGGCATGAGAGATTCCTTCGTCACGGATCATTTTGAGGTTGTATACATTCATTTACAAGTTTCACTTAATATTCATTTAATATTTTCATTTAATCAATTCATTTAATGTTTTCAAATATGCTATTGTATCATAGGCTCTTGTATTAATTATTTGCAAAACCTTATATAGACTGTTGAGAATAAAGTATAAGAGATATGTCACTGGCAGAAAAGCCTGTCTTGTTCCCATAAGTAGCCCAGAATAGTGGTCAAACTGTTCAGTGCCATTATGTGACCTATAGGAGACAGAGTTCCCACACACTTTATGAGCTTCAATTTTCCTCTTTTTATCTGCCACTTTCTGGAAGGGATGGCTGTGATCCATGAAATAGCTAAAAAGTAGGAAAAGAAAATACATAGAAGCCAAAGAAACCCATGTTTACAACAACATACTAACTATATAACTAACTGGACCTGCTTTAAAAGCTATATCATAGCTTTAAGAGCCATGATATAAAAGTCTTTGATTCTTTGCTTAAGGTGCTATATAATCAAGAAGAAGTGAGATGGTGAAATAAGCAATTTTCTAATAATAACAGAAAGAGAAAGAACAATGATTCTCAAAGCTCATCTTGAGCAACGATTAGTAAACAGGTTTTCACCTCTAGAGCCCCATCAAGATCTTTCTTCACTCCGCCTTTACTCCAAACATCCATAACACCCTCAAATGTTCTGAGAACTACTGTCTTACGGGAGAGAGAGAAAATAATACAACTCCATATAATTTGCAATAGGTTGTTAGTAATCTGTGGTCTTAGTCCTCCTGGACACTAAATGAAGGCAGGGCACTTTGGGTTAAGTTAAAGCAGAGGGAAGACGATCTGATGGTGGACTGCAATCATAGCATGTGACAAGTAGATGGGGACACCTTAGTTAAGCATGAATGTTCCCCTGACCTCTATCCCACCATCTCAGAGGATCATATCCAGGTTGTATTAAATAACTTTTAGGGTTCTGAGACAGTGAAGCTGAATCCAGGAAGAGCTGAGAAGCAGCAAATAAGGCAGGACATGGACCAAAGGACACACTTCATTGTATCAATTAAAAACAGGAATGACCCTAGTACAACTCATGGCATGAAGAACAGTGGATTCTTTGTCATGGACAGTCCATCATGTCCAATCGAATCACTTGGACTTCATTTGTAGGCAGTTTTGCCAAAAATAAGGCTGACCCCTTATTTCTGTGGTCAATGTAACCAAATTACTTTGAACTCTGATTAACTGAATTTCAAAGACATTCTCCTATCATAACTTCACCCCCTTCTCATCTTCCTGTTTTGTTATAGTGACTAACAATATTTACTTAATCACATATGAATATGCATTAAAGACACTAGAAAAAAATACTTTTCCATTCCCTAGGGTTAAGCTCCACTTTTCCATTCCCTAGGTGGCCCAAGGAGATAAGTAACCAAACAAGATATATTTAAAATTCATTATTTCTGGAATTCTTCTATCTGGTCTGTTTACAGTTATGTTTTGTTTTTTTTTCATTTCAGGCTTGACACAGAGATAAGTGTGTACCAACAGTCTACTTCGTATATTTGAGCGAGTACCTGGAAGTGGTATGTGGCAGAAGATAAGAACGAGGTCAAGGGAACACAAGCACATTGCTAACTTCAAAACTAACTTGCTCTTCTCCTCCATTTTACCCTAAGTAAGAAGATTTCTGGTTCACGCTGTACTCCTTTCTAAATTACCTTCAAAAATGTGCTTAGTGTTTTCATTCACCTCTCAGTTCATCTCCCTTGTGTTGGATATCATGCCTACTTTTTTCTCAATCATTTCTCACTTACACATCTCCAACTTCCCACTTTCTTTGTTGATTTTATTCTCTGTGATGTTTTCAAACTGCATGGCACCAAAGCACGTATGAACATTAGTCTACCAATGAACGACATTTGTATGAGCTTCCTGAACCCCAAACTAAAGAATCTGTGCTCAACTCAGAGTCCTTCCACCAAGGCATTAGTGTTCTGGCTTTCTGCGTAACTCTACTTTCCATTTATATGAATTATCCCACATATATGAATACAGTTTACAAATATCAGAACAGTCTTATAGAAACTTTCACAGGAGATGGAAGCAACCTAAGTGTCCATCATCGGATGAATGGAGAAGATGTGGCACATATATACAATGGAATATTACTCAGCCATATAAAGAAACAAAATTGAGTTATTTGTAGTGAGGTGTATGGACCTAGAGTCTGTCATACAGAGTGAAGTAAGTCAGAAAGAGAAAGACAAATACCGTACGCTAACACATATATATGGAATCTAAGAAAAAAAATGTCATGAAGAACCTAGGGGTAAGACGGGAATAAAGACACAGACCTACTAGAGAATGGACTTGAGGATGTGGGGAGGCGGAAGGGTAAGCTGTGACAAAGTGAGAGAGTGGCATGGACATATATACACTCCCAAATGTAAAACAGATAGCTAGTGGGAAGCAGCCGCATAGCACAGGGAGATCAGCTCGGTGCTTTGTGACCACCTAGAGGGGTGGGATAGGGAGGGTGGGAGGGAGGGAGACACAAGAGGGAAGAGATATGGGAACATATGTATATGTATAACTGATTCACTTTGTTATAAAGCAGAAACTAACACACCATTGTAAAGCAATTATACTCCAATAAAGATGTAAAAAAAATTATTTATTTATTCTTGGCTGCATTGGGTCTTCATTGCTGCGCGTGGGATTTCTCTAGTTGCAGTGAGCGGGGCTACTCTTCGTTGCGGTGTGTGGACTTCTCATTGCGGTGACTTCTCTTGTTGTGGAGCACGGGGTCTAGGCACGTGGGCTTCAGTAGTTGTGGCACGCGGGCTCAGTAGTTGTGGCTCACGGGCTCTAGCGTGCAGGCTCAGTGGTAGCGCATGGGCTTAGTTGCTTCACGGCATGTGGGTTCTTCCTGGACCAGGGCTTGAACCCGTGTCCTATGCATTGGCAGGTGGATTCTTAACCACTGCACCACCAGGGAAGTCCCAACAACTTTCATTTCTTAATCAATGTGACAGACACTGCAGTTTAAATTCTTGATATCAATATTCTAGAACCTTGAAAAAAATAGCATAATTCCATCTCTTTTCCTCTTATGCTATATACTGTAGAATTGTCCACAAAAGAAGATCTCAGAGTCAAAGTGGAATCAGCTATGGATCTTACTAAAGCTAAAAGCAAAGGTATCTTGATGTAGCTGCAGTTATTATTGCCATGATTCATGATTATTTCGGTGTTGAGTAGAAGGAACTGTAGTTTCTCCAATTTTGCGAATAATAGCTTTGTCATTGAACAGAAGGCACAATGTGTGGCTAGACTGTCTCTCACAGGGTTTGCAAACACTTTTAATTGTCCCCAATGTGCTAGCCACAAGTTTGTTTTCAGTTGGCTGCATCATAAGGCAGAGAGAATTTAGAGAAAGGGGAAGAGAAAGAAAAGCAACTAACCATCTCATGAGGAAGTATAACAAAGGGTAATGTGTTTTCCTCCCTAAAGTACTGTTGTGTGTTTAAAAGAAAATAAATAGTGCACACATTACTATTCTAGTTATTTTATTCTGACAAGAAATTTTTAAGTCTGTTGGAGCAAATTTGAAAAAAATGGTGAACTTCATTCAGCCATAAATTTTGATGAGTTAATCAACTGACATTCATTGAGTGCCCAGGTGGGCAAATCACCATTACGGTATACTACACTTCACAGTATAACTGTATTCAAGAAATATTTGTAAAACAAATGTACACTGAATTTCTGAAGGGAAATATTTAAAAAGGGAAAATGGCAGTCTGCACACTCTCACACATATAAAATACATCCAAAGCTTTAAAGTCCAACTAAAGGAGTTATTCAATTAAATATTAATAATCATAATAAAACGTTATAGTGAATGAATTGAAAGTAACTGGAGTTACTTGGCTATTCACAAAAACCAGTGATTTTAAAACAGGGAAATACTTTAGAAAGGATTTGAGTTAATCCTTGAATCCTACATAAAACTAAGAGCCAGGGAAAGTAAGTCAGCTGTCCAAAGATACACAGCTTTTTTATGTAAACACCAGGATTGGAAGCAAGAGTATTTTATCCAAGATCCAGGAAAAATTTTCTACCCTCTCATTAAGGGACACTCGGGTTTGCCACTCTGACAGCCTGAACTCCATAGCAGAGGTCTTCCCTCAGCAACGTGTGGTCAAGCCCTAGCAGTTGTGGGCTTCTCTTTCCTGGCGAACGAGCTCTTCATGGGTGAATATAGAACATTTTTCTGATGAGAGATAATTACACTCTCTCCCTTCCTGATTCTCCTATAATTTGGCCCGTCCATCCAAATTATATACACCTGCTTCTTCTTTTTACTCCTTCTCTTAGTGCGTTTGGGGAATTGAGTAGTTTAAGTTCTGCCACAAGTCTATAACATGATAGCTAGAGATGTCTCTGAACTTCATACAGAGGGATAGCACTGCTGACCTGCCATCATCCATGGGATTTGCACTTGAATTTTTATCTTCAACATTTAAGTAAGAGATCTGGCAATCCATAGGCAAGCTTCCACCTGACACCCGTTTGTGATCAAGGATGGTGTGTGGACACAGCAGAGCAAATCTTACTTGACTCAGTAAAAACCAAACGCATCACCTTGGATTCAGAATCATGAGATCTGATTAAGTGAGAGAACCAGCCAACCCTCACCTTAGTGTCAGTCAGGGTTCTTGAGTGGTAAACAACAGAAATTGACTCTGACCACATTAAGCCACAAAGGAATGCAGTGGAAGAATGGAAGGAAAAGCTGAAGAACCAGGTCTTCGAAGGTACTGGCCTAAGACACCTTAAGGGGAATCTGTGTAGCAACAACTCACAGAAACTTTCTTTACTAGCGGGAAGAGCGGGCTCCAACATTTCTGACCTTTGTGTACTTCTGCTCAAGATCTGAACTCTAGGGAGATGGTCTGATTAGCCATGCTTGAGTCTAATGACCACCGTTTGAAGTGGGGGAAGTCTCACGAATGCTTAGTCAGTCCCACCATGCAACTGGGTAGGGGAAGTTTCCAAAAGGAAGATACAGTTGTTCTGACCAGAAAACAAGTGAAATGTGTGTTGGGCAGTCAAATCAGCAGAGGTCCACGACACAATCCAAATGTGGTGGTTAATCATCAAGAGACAGAGACCAACAGTGATAGGTGAATATTGAAGTGTATCTAGACAATGGCCCAATCAATGATGAGTCCAATTAAAAGGTTAATAAAACCTGGTTCTGACTGTAGTTTTAAATTAAGCCGTTAAATATTTTTCTTTGAAATGCTTCCAGCACTGCCCAAACCCTGAGTGGCATGTGAACAACTCGTCCATTAAGCATCCCTTTCCAGTCAGCATTACCTATCTCCTACCCACAGCCTCCTACACATTCTCTTCTGGCCAGTCCCATTCCCTTCTCTTTACCAAAATCTGAAACCCAAGGCTGTTTCTTCCTCAACCTCTTTGTTTAGCTTGGAAGATCAATCAAACACCAAAGGATTCTTTACTGACTTTTCAACATTTAACAAATGGTTATTTAAGTTTTTTTTTAATCCAAAGTCAAACCTCCTTATTAAACATATAAAGAGAAAAAATCAGATGAAATGCATATTTGAAACTGCCTTCTGAATGCTAAGGCAGACTTGCTCTAGCCCTCTTTACTGAAACTTCCTGAGAGACACTGTGGAAATGAAAGACGGTTCTTCACTTCCACTTAAAGTACAATTCAGGCCTGCATTTTGAAAGAGACAGGTTTATTCATCACTTCAGCGTTAGCTGGCTTTGTTCCCTGTAAAATTTTACTTTTGGTTATTAAAATATTCACTGGAAGAAATAAATTTGTAACCCATTTCTCATATTACCTACACACAGAAAAACAAAATTTGATATCTTGGGGTTTATTTGCTGAAGGCGCTTCCCATAAAAGCGAGGCGTGTGGAAATTTGTCTGGTTAACTCCTTATGGATAAGTTAGTCATAATCGTTCCTCCGCCCACTTTCCCCCTCCCCCCTCCCCCCATCCCCGACTCTCGCCCCCAGCACCCTCCCCACCTCCCGACTTCCCGCCTCTGCAGGGCTGGTGACCTAATAGCATTTTTCTTCGTGCATATTTTGGCGTCGCCCCATGGCCTGGCTGGCTTTGCCTGTCTGAGTCTTTTGAAATTCCTGCATGTTCGCCCCAGATTAAGAGTGTGTCTCAGGATGTGTGTTCCGTTTTGTTCTTTCCCCTTAACGCTCCCTGTGCAACGTGTCTGGGGGGAGGAGGACAAGACGGGGAGGGGAGGGAGGGGCAGAGGCGAGGAGCTGTCCGCCTTGCACGTTTCCAATCACATTACGTGAACAAATAGCGGAGGGGCGGCCGGGCCAGAACGGCTTGTGTAACTTTGCAAATGTGCCAGAAAGTTTAAAATCTCTCCTCCTTCCTTCACTCCAGACACTGCCCGTTCGCCGGGGCCGCCACGCCGCTCCCCGTCGCCTTCCAGAAGGACTGAGAAAGAGGAGAGAGGCGAGTGCCACGTCCCAGCAGCCGCCTTTACTGGAGAGGGTCTGCAGCCCATCCTTGGCACTGCTTGGTGGGGACTGAGATAGACGCGAGCCCAGTCCGCCTCCCTAGTTGAAGATTTCTCCCTCCCTCTCGTGATTTGAGCCCCGTCTTTCTTTTTTTGTTTTTTTCTCCGAGCTACGTCCTCCCGGAGCGGGGACAATCCAGCAAAGGGAGCGATGCGCTACGCCTGGACCGCACTCCTGCTCGGGCCGCTGCAGCTCTGCGCACTCGTGCGCTGCGCCCCGCCGGCCGCCGGCCACCAGCAGCCGCCTCGCGAGCAGCCGGCGGCTCCGGGCGCCTGGCGCCAGAAGATCCAATGGGAGAACAACGGGCAGGTGTTCAGCTTGCTGAGCCTGGGCTCGCAGTACCAGCCACAGCGCCGGCGAGACCCGGGCGCCACCGCCCCGGGCGCCGCCAACGCCACCGCCCCGCAGCTGCGCACGCCAATCTTGCTGCTCCGCAACAACCGCACGGTGGCGGCGCGGGCGCGGACGGCCGGCTCGTCTGGAGCCGCAGCTGGCCGCCCCAGGCCCGCCGCCCGCCACTGGTTCCAAGCTGGCTACTCAATGTCTGGGGCCCCGCGCACCGGTAACCAGACGGCGCCAGGAGAGCTCCCGGCGCTCAGTAACCTGCGGCCGCCCAACCGCGTGGACGTGGACAGCATGGTGGGCGACGACCCGTACAACCCCTACAAGTACACCGACGACAACCCCTATTACAACTACTACGACACATACGAAAGGCCCAGGCCTGGGAGCAGGTACCGGCCCGGATATGGCACCGGCTACTTCCAGTATGGTAAGCACCCCCAAGTCGCCGGAAACACCCGCGCACCCTTTCCCCAACTCTGTGGCTCCCCGACGTGGCTGCCTGGGCGCGGCAGGCCTCAGTCCATGCAGATCCCATCCCTCCCCCTGCTCCTGCAGAGGCAGCCCTGGAATCTGCTGCAAACCGCGCGCCTGGCCCCTCCTGCTTTCTTTCCACATTGCTTTGCAGCCCTCGGCGTCCCCATTCTTCTGCTAGCCGCAGCCCTACAACCGCAGTCCGGCTGGGTGAAGGGTGAGGAGTAAGGGACATGGAGGGACCCGGAGCCAGGGTGAGGGCCGCTGAGTTGTCTCACTGTTTTGCCTATCGCCTGGCTGACGTTTAGGTCTTCCGGACCTGGTGCCCGACCCCTACTACATCCAGGCGTCCACGTACGTGCAAAAGACGGCCATGTACAACCTGAGATGCGCTGCGGAGGAAAACTGCTTGGCCAGGTACCAGCTGTATCTCCTCGGCCCAGCTCCTCCGTCTTGGTTCCGGGGGTGCTGCCCAAGTGCCTGGTTCTGACCACTCTTGTTCCGTGCAGACAGGAGTTGGGAAGTGGAACGTGTTCTCCTGGGCATGCTGACCTGGATGGAGAGTTAAAATTTTGAAGATTTCTGTGGGTTCTGACTTTCAAACTGTGGCACAAGTCAGGGAGATGAAACAAACCCTATCCTGGAGAGTGTGTGTGGGGGTGTGTGTGTGGGTGTCTCCTATTCTTTTTCCAAGATCCTTAAACTCTGGAGCCAACTGTTTCCAATAAGGTTTTATTAAACTACTATAACGTGGAAAAAATACTGTAATGGAAGAGCTTGTTAATACCCCTTTAAAAGTTGGGGAGCCACTTTGCCAGTACGGTACCCCTTATTGGGTGTCATAGTTTTCTTCTTTTATTTGAAGCCACAATTAACTTCGTTATTTTGGTATTACTTCAGCCAGAAGAGCATGAGCAAGAGCTTTGTTTTTGCATTAGTCCTAAAATAAAATCTTAGCAATTTGGGGAATGGAATTCCCTGAGTTTGCTGCTGGGAAACCAGCAGAGGGAGCAAAAGATGATTTGATAAGATGCATAAAACAATTTTTTAATGTAAAATAAGGTCATCAATAGTATTTAAATATATATATTCACACAAAATACATAAGAAAAAATGTATTTTGTAAATTTCTTCCACTTCCTTTATAACTGTCCAGCTAAAAGAAGAAATCCAAGCTCATCATCTTCATTCTAGAGTCTTGCACCACACACCATTGCAGTGCCTATGATATTACTACAGTAATGCCGTTGTTTTAAAGATAGTTACTACATTATTTATCTAATCTGGGAATACTCTTTTATTAGAGTTACTTCCCCACTTTACATCTTAGTTAACTGTTTAAGGAAAAAATGTATGCAAAATGCCCTGGTCTCTTGGAACTGATAGCCTAGTTGGGGGAAGAGGGTAGTGACCATTATAAAATGGAAAGGTTTTGCTTGTAATTTTGTCTTTAGTTAATATTCTGTGAAAATAATAATGTTTCTTTTTTCAAAATCACAGCTCAGCATACAGGGCAGATGTCAGAGATTATGATCACAGGGTGCTGCTAAGATTTCCCCAAAGAGTGAAAAACCAAGGGACATCAGATTTCTTACCAAGCCGACCGAGATATTCCTGGGAATGGCACAGTTGTCACCAGTAAGTGGATGGGCCTCTTGGGTACTTTTGAGTTGCTTTTTCATTTTACAGGTGATCCTTGATATGACAAATTCTTACACAAAGAGAGAAAATTGCTGTTATTTACATTTAGAATTTCTCTGTGTGATTTGACATAATCAAGGAAATCTATCTTTAAAATAATACATCAACTACTATATCCTGTTATCTTTTAAACTGGAAACTCTAAGCCCAGCTTATTAAAACCGTTGATAGGATACAGCAATTAGCTTCACTAGAATTTTATCCCAATATACTACAGGTAAGAGTTCTAAAAAAGCCTATTACAGTCAAGATCATCTATAGTTAGTTAGCATTTCATAGCATTTAATAAAGATCGCACATTATGAAAAGGATTCAGATACCGTTCTCAAAGAAAGATGTAGATGATTTACTCCATGAACTGAGAAGGGCCTACCTCAATCTTTTAAAAGGCCTGTATCAAACTCAAGCAAAAGGTAGTTGCTTGTTTTATCCTAAATTTAAATATCTTCACATAAGGTAATTCTATAGTTTGACTTGGTAACTTGCTAGGTGTTTATTGCCAGGAAATCCTGTTTTGTGCCCTTAAACTTTCTATAGTTCAAGCCATTTCTTCTTGTTCTTTCCTTATGTGAGAAGATGAACAGCTCAGCACCTTCACTTTAATGAAAGGAGGAAAATAGATGTGAGCACCTAATTTGCTGATAAAATAGAATTATTTCTAAATAAAGTTTATACTAGTTAAATAATAATGGTGGATAAAACATGCCTTTATTTCTCCTTTGCATTTTAGTAAGGATTTTAAATGTGTGAGAACACAATTTTTTAAAATTTCACAGAAACCTCCCAAGAGACAAGTGCTCTTCTATTTTGGAATGAAGCATTGGTAGTGGCAGCCAAAGGAGATATACTAGAGGACATATGGCAAGTTTCACTTAAACAAAGATAATTTACTATCTATCTCTATTTAATATTCAAATATAAAACAGAGTGAAATAGAAAAGCAACATACTCAAAGTAGGTCTTTTTTTCCTAGTAGCAAAGTTAAAGCCTTATAATTTTGATAGATTTTTGTCCTGGAAAAAAAATCTAGCATGAATCTACCTTTAAGAAGATCAACTTGATCTCAATTTTGATGTGAAAACAAGTGCAGGAAGCAATGGGGATATCATCTAGAATCCTCGTTGCTTTCTCTATATGTTACTGACCACTGTCTCTGTGTTGTGTGGGACATTAGACATTACCACAGCATGGATGAATTCAGCCACTATGACCTGCTTGATGCCAGCACCCAGAGGAGAGTGGCTGAAGGCCACAAAGCAAGTTTCTGTCTTGAGGACACATCCTGTGACTACGGCTACCATAGGCGGTTTGCATGTACTGCACACACACAGGTAGGGTGGCAACCTGGAATCAAGAACCCACAGGCTTCAGAGAGAAAACAGTCTTCTATTTTCTTTCCTGCAGGCTGTCTTTTTTTAAAAAAAAACTATTTTATTTAGGGGGTCATCTAGTCCATACGGTAAATTATTGGGAAAAGGAAAGGGATGGCTTGATGATCCAAATTACTTTTAAAGTATTTCATCATCACAGAAAGTCAATGTGCCTACCTGTTATGTTCTACAGTGAAAAGCAGTAGTTTATTATCTGAAAATATCCTAATGGTTTCCAGTTTCTGCACTCATTCTGTATTCTTTAACTTGATTGGTAAGCAATTGTAGAAAAGATATCTCTGTTTTGTCACCTGCAAAACTATTCCTCCCTCTACCTATTAAACTAAAAATAGAATGGTGATTGGGATTAGCAAAAGGCCAGAAAATAAGTTTCTTAAAAAGTACTTTTAAAAATGTCTCTTTTAATCATATGAAGAAGAGCAGAGGACACAGTTTCTTTCTCCATGCATATATATTTAAACCTACGGTATAATTGATGTCAGATGTCCTTTGGATGGATTTTTAAAAAGAGTGCTGTCCTAAGCAGTTTGTATGTCTTATAATGGGAAAATGTGTGTCATTTAAAAGCTGTGCCAGTATTTCCATAAGAAACCCTAATTTGTAAAAGGACATTATAATTTTACTCCAGCGGAAATCTTGGCAGGGAGTAGTGAATGTACATAACTCAGGGCACAAAAGGATCAGCAGCTGGCATCTTGGGAAGCAAATTCCAGGGCTGTGGCAGGAAGCTTTCTGGTGACCTAAATGTTATCCTTGCTTCTTTTTCTCAGCTTAGAACATCATAGTAATTGGAGGGGTAAGGGTTCAATTCCTCTCGCCCTGGGGCAGCACTTACTCTTTAAGCAAAAGAGATGTAACCTACCCACACATTACACATATGTGTATGCAGAGGTCCCCTTTTCACTCAGTGATCTCTAAGTCCCACAGCACCCACCTGTGCAGTGGACCTGGAGTTTATTTTCTTCCTTTAGAAAAAGAGGCACTCTGGACAGCTCACTGCTGAAATATTTGAATCTAAGACTATAGGTATTTATAGCATGTGAGTCCCCCAGTTCCGTGGGGGGTGACCCTACTTCTTTTTATGTGGTAGCTTCCTTTTTTTTTTTTTTTTTAACATCTTTATTGGAGTATAATTGCTTTACAATGGTGTGTTGGTTTCTGTTTATAATGAAGTGAAATCAGCTAGATAGCTTTCTTGTTAATTATCCTCCTTTTGTGTCCTATTTAACCATTATTTACTAGGTCTTACACTACAAATGACTAATGTATTTGTGTTTTTCACTAGACTGGTGTTTCTTGAACATGGGCTTCATTTAAAGAGAAAAAAAAAATTCTCACAAAGTCCCAGTATTGACTTAGATTAGTTGTATTATAAAGTTTTTAAATGTATCCAAAAGTAATACTAGATGTGAATTCTTTATATTTATACTTTGATATAAGTTCTTAGATAACAAATTTACATATTAAATATATACGAAACTAGAAAGTTACATTAACCTCATTAATTTATGTAACAAACAGTTATGTTTTGCTAAAACCAAATAGTTAATCTATACAGGCTTGGCTAAGGTTCTACATTTTTTTAAAAAGTTTTTAAAGTTTGAATACAGGAAATGCCTGTTTGCTTACTGCCCTGAAAAACTTTTTTGTTTGCCAGTTCAAATAATCAAAGCTTATACTTAAATTCTGCCACTTGAGTAAGGTAGAGTGGCAATTTCAGCATTCTTTAAAATTCTTTTGTTCACTTAAAGGTAAGATAAGCATTGTAGCATTATTTAAACCAGTCTTAAATGGGTATCTAATCCAGTGAATCCCTTACAGTGCCATGAAGGTGGTGGTAGTAGTCGTAGTAGTAGTAGTGGTAGTAGTAGTAGTAGCAACAATAATAGCTAACACTTACTGAATATGTATTATGTGCCAGAATCAGAATTATGTGCTGGAAATCAGAAACAGAAAATTCTTCATAATATATTTACTACTCAACATAAGGTTAACGAATGATCACAAGTTGGTATGGACCAAAGTGGGAAAATGGTTATCACTGCTGTGGCACAGGTACTTTTTGAGTTTGGCATATCTGTACTACTGTGTGCTTGCTGTATGAGAGCATAGTTCTCCCCCATTCTTCCCAAATCAAACCACAGGCAAACCAGCACTAGTAGAACACGCTTTAGATGATTCTGCCATCTCTCTGGTGACCAAGGTGATCTTAAGCACCGAACAATTTTGGTTGCTGAAATTAAATCGTGGTATTGAGTTTAAATGATTCTAGCCTATACTTTTTAATTCATTTTGATTAGTATTAGACTGCAAATACAACAGTTGAAATGTCTGATGAAGAACCAGTGGAATCAAGAATATACCTATGGACTCCCAATTTGAGCAAATTTCACCAGGCTATAACTTTCTGGAGAGCAAGGACCATATCTTAGTGGTGTTTTTCTCTTCTCAGCCTGTAGAAGGCACTCATTTACTTACTGAAGTGACTATCTTTGCAAGTAGAGTTGATGTGGCAATCATCCCTTTAATACAACAAAATATTCAGTGATGATGTGAAAAAGAACATAGTGTGGTGGTTACAATCAGGGACCCTGGACCCCAAATGCCTAAACTCAAAACCAGCTCAGCCATTAACTAGCTGTATATTCTTGTGTGAGCTGTTTGACCTTATAGTGCCTCAGTTTATTTGTAAAATGGGTAAAACTACCTCCTGCCTCGTGTAGTTGTGAGAATTAAATTTATATATTTAACATGTTTAATTGATCCTGGCATATAATACATAGTTCGTAAGTGTTAACTATTCAAAAATGCAATATGACTCTGTCCTTGGGGAGCTTACAATCTCTAGTTAGATATATTCTTATATAGTATGATTTTAATATAGAGAAGGATAAATACCATAAAATCTATACACAGAGTATCTTGGATATTCAGAGTATAGGAAGGTAATTTCTAAGAAGAGAAATTGGAGAGAGTTCCACTGATAACAAGACATTTGAGTCAAGTTGATTATTACATGGCCTTTATTCCTGAACTGGTAATATTCAAGAATTTTGGTAGAGGCCTATTTTGTCACTTAAGATTGTATTTATCACTAGTGATTTATGACAATTTTAAGAAGCGAGATGTACTACTACTTATATTAGTCCTGTATTTTTTTTAGCTGGAGGTGCTATAAGGCTGAGTAATATATACTTCTCAAAGGAGATGCAATATAAGTATAGTTTTATGTCAAACTCTTGTAAGTACTAACTTAAAATTTAATTTGCAAATAATAAGCATATTCTTTAGCACATTCTAGCCATATACCATCTTTTTAATTTTTGAATTTTATTTGTTTCAGGGGCTGAGTCCTGGCTGCTATGATACCTATAATGCAGACATAGACTGCCAGTGGATTGACATTACAGATGTAAAACCTGGAAACTATATTCTAAAGGTAGAGAACTTTGAATATGTACCCATAATTTATTTCAGTTGCAACTCATGGGCCTCTTCTCTGGATTCCAAAGTTAAATAATCACGGTCCTTCAAGCAATTATACATCTTCCAGAAGTACCTCTAAACCAACCTAGATATATTTTTAAAATTCTTATTTGAAAGAACTTTAGGGAAAAATATACAGCCTCCTTCGATAACTTCTCCAGAGTTGAACCACGTGCCTAACTTACACCCCCTCCTTGCTTGATTTAGTTGGAGCACATTGCCTCTGTTCTAGCCCTGTGAAAATAGGAAGAAATTAACCAGTAAACACTGTTAATAAAATCTGAAACACAGATGATGTTTATGTTGCCTAGGTCAGTGTGAACCCCAGCTACCTGGTGCCTGAGTCAGACTATACCAACAATGTCGTCCGCTGTGAAATTCGCTACACAGGACATCATGCGTATGCCTCGGGCTGCACAATTTCACCGTGAGTCCTATTTGCCTAGCTAAGTAATTCTCCTGACAATGAGTTTTAGTTCATTGATAGGCATTATACACGTTTGTTTTCACTACTACTGCAGCTTCCTTGTAAAATAGACCAAAGGTAGAAAACGGTAGCTTCCGTACTATAACATAATTAGAGCTGATCTTTTTTTGATAATGCTAGAGAATGGAGAAGGGTTTGTACTCAGGTTTTTATCACCCTGAAACTTAGCTTTTAAGACAAGACACAGAGCACATTGTTTACCCTCAAAGTCTATGGCAGCTGAGTCTGTAAAATATGCAATATGCAGTGTGGATAACCTTGTGGGAGCCCAGAGAGTTGGGTTTCCTGCCTCTTCCCCATAGTCCATGAAGGAGCCCTGAAGAAATTCCTAGAGTTCTTCAAAGTATACTTTGAAAGTGACTGTCTTAAAGCATGCAGCTGAAGAGGTCAGACCACCTGTTCTGTAGAAATCAAGATTTCACATATTTGAGTTCTACAAACACAAGTAATAGGGAAATACCCTGCAAAAGGAGGCTTGTATGGAGGTGCCTTCATAATTTTCCTAGTCCTGAAACCCTTCCTTGAACGAAATCTTAGAAGGAATCCCAGCATGTAAATATTGCAGGTGTGGTGCTTTGATGAGAGTAATTAAAAGGTAGTTTTGCGTTCTTGTCTCTCTGTCCCACCTTGACCCCTTAAGCACTGCCTGCTCTAGTGATGCTGGGTTATAGATTCTAACTACATATGCCACCTGTGAGTGGTACCTTCCCAACACAAGAACACCATTAGAGTGATACTGAACACATGTCAGCTTTGCTGTGATGTGAGAGGCACCAGTGAGTGCCTATGGATCATGCAGAAAGGTGTCTAACAGAGCTACACTAGAAACTTAAAATTTATAGAAATTTCTCCCTGCTACACAAACCAAGTGGTTGCTGCAGATGAACCTGTAGTGTGTGGGCTTTCCAAAGTACAGATAAACCTATCTGGTTGTGCATATTCTGCCCACTACTGGGGATCCTAGCCAGGAGGAAGGTGGAGCTTAAAGTGCTTTGGGCTACATTCATCTTGGAGGGGAGCCTTTTCCTTATTTCCATAGAGGAGCAAAGCCTGTGCTTTTTAAGTGTCCTCATAGCATTAGAGACAGATGTAGTCTATGACAGCAAAGGTGTAGCACTGAAAGAAGATTATCAAGTATATTCTTCTGAACATGCCCAAAATACAGAAAACCTGGCTGTTTATGGCCCATATTGTGTGGAGCTGATCACCGTATAACTGAAAATCCCCAGAAGAGGAGGAACTTAAAGTAAAATAATTTAAAATAAGTGGATTAATTTCCCTTAATTTTTATAATTCCTTAATTTATTCACTCATTATGTATTCATTGGCACTTTCATTTTTGATACAATATGAAAATTCCATGGTGGGGGGTAAAATAAAATGCAGTCAAAACAGGATGACCTCTGCTACAATAAGCTAAGTGACTCTCAGGTACAACTGCTGCCCTCCCATGAGGAAGAGGTCTGGTGAGGTGATTCTGTTGTTGTATAGAAAGTGTCTTGCTTGTCATCAGTAGAATCCATTGAATTGGGTATTGCTAGATATTTAGAACAAATAAAAATTATTTTGTTCCAGCATAGTTTCTTTCTCTTTTTTTAGCCACTTGTCACTGACTATAAATTGCAAGAGTGGTTGATGTAAAATTTTAATGAGCAATATTGATCAGATGAAAAAATGAAAGGACCCATAGGTAGTGATTTGTAATAAAATAACGAGCTCATACTTCTCTACGAGTGGAAAATAATGGGAGAAGTACAGAAACCTTGACTTGCGAAAGAAACCCTCACCTTTAGAATGATGCTCACCTCTTATATTTTGACTTTCACTTTCGCCTCCCTTGGTAGGGATCAGAGTTCAGAGGAAGGCGAAATTTTCTCTGGCTGAGATTCAGGAGTGGCTTTAGGACAGCATTTGAATTGGGCCTTGAGGGCTGAGGAGGACTGCACTGGAGAGAGTTAAGGAAGGGCATGCTGGGAGGAGTCAACATCACCTGCAACTGCATGGCAAGAAGAAATTGCAGGGCATGTTTGGAAAAGCAAGTCTTCTAGTCTGGCTAAGGCATAAGTTTCATGGGCAAAAAGAATGGAAAATTTGGGACCAGATCAAAGCGAGCACTGAAGAGCAAGCTAAAATGTTTGAACTTCATCCTGGTGGCCACGGGGAGTCTTTGAAGTTTCTTGAGCAAGGTGTGTATCTTGCCTAAAGCCATGTGATCAGTCCATGGCTCTGTAAGCAAGTGTGTGTGATTCCCTTGGTAACGTTATTGTACATTTTTTTAACTCTTAAAGACACATCATCTCTTAGTTCACCGATTGTTTTTCATGCTAATCAAATATTTGAGAGCATTCTATTGGTGTGTAAAAACCACCCAGTAAGAAAGTGTGTGCCTTTGATGTGTCCTATCTCCCTCATCTTCCTCACTGTAAACCCAACGTATGAACCAGGTAACTCTGTGGCCCAGTTCAATTCTAAGATACCATGATTAAGTTCTTTTTTCATAGAAATGACTATTTGGAAACTGATGGTTTATGATTTGGACTAAGTGATTCTTATTTCATTTATGTGGGGATCTATGATCACAATATAAATACAATATTAGGTTTATTGGCTTTGACCCAGTTTCCTCCTGTTAATGTAACATTCTACATCCAGAACCATGCTGGGAAAGGACTAATGCAGGACAGTGCAGAGGTCATGAACCTGCTTCATAGTGGACATGCCACACTTGCTGCAAGGAGTGAACTCACCAGGCCAGGGCAGCTGTTCCTATACATCCTGCTTTAGCCTTGATTGTTTCAGAGGATGTTTCTTTTAACTCTAAACATCAAGTTTGTAGGTATCAGGCATACACTTTCTGCTACTGACATACTCACTTTCTTCAAATCAGTATTAAAATAATGTATTAATGGATAATTTCAGAAGATGACTATCGCTTTGGTTGAGGGAAATTGCTATCTATCTATCCATCTATCTGTATACACAGACACATATTTTAAAAAGGTGACTTTAAACTTGTCTACTATACTCACTCAGAGTATTATCAGGTTAATAACTTGTCTTATTTTGTTTTCTTAATCTAGGTATTAGAAAGCAAGCCAAAACTTCCAATGGATAAATCAGTACCTGGTGTTCTGAAGTGGGAAAAAATAGATTAACTTCAGTAGGATTCATGTATTTTGAAAGAGAGAACAGAAAACAACAAAGGAATTTTTGTTTGGACTGTTTTGTAACAAAGCACATAACTGGATTTTGAACATTTAAATCGGCATTATTTTGGAAATTTTTAATATTATCATTCACATTACTTTGTGAATTAACGCAGTGTTTCAAGTCTGTAATTGCACACTTGGCTCTTTCAAAGAAATCCAAATTTCTTATGCTCCTTCTGAAATTATAGTGCAAAACGAAAAAAAATATTTCAATGAATGAGTCAAAATTATTTTAAACTGAGAATTTTCTAAAGTTCTGAAACTTTAGTGAACCATAATAATAACTGGCTTATATATGTCCTAGAATAGATTACTTTAGAAATGAGGCTCCTACTGTTTAAATAGATATGGACACATTTGGTACTGAGGAAGGAACAAACATGTTACCATTGGTGTCAAGAAATATTACTATATAGCAGAGAAATGGCAATATATGTATTCAGATAGTTACACCCTATATAAAATTTATGTTTACATTTTAAAATTAGTAGATAAACTCCTTTCTTTCTGTCAAGTGTAAAATTTCATTCTGACTTAAGTCAGCTTTTGTTTTGGAATGAATTAAGTAACTGAGCTGCCCAACTCGTGTCTGACCTTTGTTGATGCTCCCCTCTATTCTTTAGTTTTCCTACGGGCAGAGACCTTTTAATTGGCATTCTTAAAATTACTGTTCTGGGGACTGCTATACATAGGACAGCTGTGTCAATGGGAAGTCATTCTGATGATAGATGTAATACATCCAGAGATAGTATACATTTAAGTATATTAAACTATTAGCCAAAAGAATTTCCTTGCTTACATGAAAATCATTCAAACAAGTCCCCCAAACCACAACTGTCTCTAAAATACTTAGAAATATTAATGAAAAACACCTTAGGATTTTCAACTTTTCTACATTTTTTAAATGATCAGCTTTAAAAAGAATAAGACTGAAAATTTTTAAATTATCCAGAATAAATGACAATGTATATGGATACAAGAACATTATCCTAGGTCATCCAGGAATCAGTCATACATGTTTTTTTGTGTGTGTCTGAAATATAATACAAATTAGCAAAGCACATAGCATTATATACTTGAGATGTTGGTCAATAAGGAAAGAAAAAACAACTTTCTGCAAAACCAAGGACTGTGTTGCATGAGACAGCTGTGATTTTATTTGAAACTGTGAAACCATGTGCCACAACAGAATTTGGAGAATTTCTATTTTTCTGAGATTCAAAAGGTACAGAAAGCAATCAAATTACACTTTTAAGTTAGTGGTGCTTAAGCAGAAATTTTCCTCCCTTAACCAGTATTAAAATCTCAAGCAAGGTATTTCCAGTGCCAGGATACATTAGGTAGAATTTAAAAGTGAGTTGGCATCCCTATATTATATGTCATAGAGCTGTAATGTCAACACCAGCTATAAGTAACCGTTCTGCACTCAACGAGTGCCTAGCAAGGCAAGAGGGGCTAGAGATGGACAGTAATCAAGGGAAGATAGAGTGGGCCACATGATCCTCATCTGCCAGGGCACACACTTACCAAGAGACAATACAGACAGCTTGATAGAGACCCAGAACTTCCACTGAGCTAGTATCTGAGCTATGGAATAGCTTCTTTGATGTACCTCTTTGCCTTAAATTGCTTTTAGTTTTAAGATTGTAGAATGATCCTTTTAAATTGTAATCTTTTCTAATAGAGATATTTTAATATACTTGCTTTTTTAAAAACAAAAACTACTGTCAGTATTAATACTGAGCCAGACTGGCATCTACAGATTTAAGACTTATCATTTCATTAAGATTCTTACCCCTATACTAAAAACTAGCTAATATCATGGCCTTTGGATACATATGAGAAGATGTATTTACTATCATTACATGGCCTTCCATCTATCTGTACATCCATCATCATTTAAAGGCCTAATATACACTAGGCACTCACATGCTAGGCATTGGGATATGAAAATGATTGTCCCTAACCTCAATAAGTATTTGAAATGTCATTATAACCCATGAGGTTCAGCTTACTTCATTTTTAACATCATAAGTACATGTCTAAAAGAATTTCTGTTTTAAGCACTATTGTTTTTCATGACCATAGTTTATTAAAGAAAATGTTAAAAATGAATAGATATATGCATGTATGTGTTACTAATAGTTAAAACTATGTTTCCAACCCCTGAAGTGTCTGCCTTTTAAATGTAACACATACTATTTCGTTGATTTTAGAAAAAAACAGTTTCGATTAAGAGGCTAAAGATTCTCACTTATTCCTTATATAAATATTCCTCCCCACCCCTAAACACTCCCACATAACTCACAAGTATTGATTTAACACTCAATATTTTTGAACCTCAAGTAATCTCTTCTCTGAATAACCACCAAGACTCACAGATAATGATTAGCTGGTAAAATTTATCCATTAATAAAATAAAAAATATAATCCAGTCTTACCAAACTCTAAATAAAGAATCTTTTAAATAGGAAGTAGAAATGATACAAAGAATGTTGAGTACTGAAAAGAGACTGGTTTTTAAACTAATAAGAACTGTGAAAAAGTTGGCTAAATGGGAAGATAACTTAGTGAGTCTTCCACATGCCATATTAGTGGCCTCATAATTATTCAGACCACAGTCTGTATTAAAGATGTCTTGACCTTTGAGGCTAGGATTCAGTCTCGCAACAGTACCATAACATACAAACACATAACTTGCCTATTTCCAGGAAATCTTTATATTTTTACATAATGACTTTATTCACAATTGCTATCATCTAATTATTCACTAGGCATTATTTTTAATAATGAACAATTTTTTTCTCCTTGACCTCATAGGAGATAATCACACTCATAATCGTTCCCAATACTTAGATTGTAGAGGAAATGCAGTTCACTAAAATTATCATGGTACTAAGAATTTATCTTTACCAAATTTGTTAAAATATTGAATTTATGGTCAGAAGATATTTTGTTTTAAAAATAGCTTGTTTTGATAGTCAACAGTATAACTGATAAGTAAAAATTACCCTTTTCTATATTTTTTATGTTTAGAATTCATATTCACAATCAATATATTCAATCAATAGCCATATTTCATTCCCAGCTACCAAAAGTCCTGGGCCACTTTTGAACACTTAAAGCATTTCATTTAACCTTCTAGCCAAAATGGTGCTGAATTATTTCAACTTGAATGTAAAATGTGTTGTCTTAGCTCACAGGATATAAACATTTAATATATAACTGCTTGCTATGAACTGAGTAACATGTGATTTGGTATTGTAATGTTTTTAATGAAGTTTTAGTTTCTCCCAAATTTTTCAGGAATTCTAGTTGTAAAACATCTTTAACTTTTTTGAAGAGCTCTTATTTTAAATGCCCAGACACTGGCTTTATATTCTTCTTTACACTCTCACATTCTTTTATTATATGCCTACACTATGATTGCAAGATTATGTAAAAATGCCTTGAATAAATGATTTCAAGTGTCTAGAGTGGTCATTTATTGTTACATATAAATAAATGATATGAATTTCACTTTAGATTAAGATCTTAAAGCCATGTGTATGGTTGGTGGTTTTGCTTAATTGCCTTTTGTATTAACAAATTATTTAACAAGCTCACATGACTTGAAACTTGTCTGTGATGGATAAAAATCTAGCTGACGTTTTAAAAAGAAACTATCATACATGAACAGATTCTAATGTTTGTCATCATTACCGACCACTTCCAAGGATGCAGGGCAAGCATTGTAAGAATAACCACTCTCTGTTTTGATTAGCATTTCTTAGAAATATACAAGAGCATATATACACCCAGGGGACACATCTAGCTCTAGATAGAAATTATTCATATGAAGAAAAATATTGCTATCTTAGTAATCATTATTTAAACGTGTACCAGATTAGCCTGGAAGCTGGTAACCTGAGAGGACAAACAGGCCCCAAACTGTGGGCAAGTGTTTTGGGAGGACAATTTGAAAAATTAACCCACGAACAATTCACCTTTAAGGAGCTCTTGCAGGCAAAGTAGACGTAGGCTTGTGTCTGGCAATTTTCAGATTTGACATTAGCAGGACATTAGTGACACTGGAAACCACCAATTTCCTGCTTTCCTCGCCTGCTCAAGGCAAAATATGTTATTAGTGTAAAAGATGTTTACCTTTCTCTCATCAGTGTTGACTGTTTCAGGCACTGTTCATTATTATTAGCTCACTAACCAAAGATAGGGAAAGGCAGGTTTTCCCTTCTATCAGAAACTTTGACTGCCTTAAGTTACTCATTTATTAATATTTCTAATCCTTGCCACATATTAGTAGGGAATTAACACATAGGTTGAATAAATCACTTAAAGCATGTATTAAGGAATTCTAGTTTCACAAATACTCTACTCAAAAAGAACCCCACAGTAAAATAACTATGGGAAATGTTATCTTTATGGTGGCGATTCACAATACATATTACCATGTTAAAGATTCTGAGAAGCCCTGCAGGGAAGAAACCAGTGTGTTAGCCAGTGTTTCTCAAATTTATTTTGCCACAAGTCTTCTTTTTTTTTTTTAAAATAGCACTTGTTATCCTGTTAAACTTTTTTTTCTCCTTGGAAAACTCTGGAATATGACATATTAAGTAATTATCAATTCATAAAAATAAGATCATTTACAAATTACTTAAAGTATGATTGAGGTAGCATTTGCACTATAGGACATAGGAATACCTGAAACTCACCAATTTACTGCCTGCCTTGCTTCCAAAAAACTGCATGGTTAAATAGGGTCCTTTCAAAGGAAACGATTATTTCAGCTTCTAAATCATGTTCTCTTTCAGAAGGAAACAGAGATCTTTCTTATTTGTTAGGTAACTTGAAAGCTTTATATACCCCTAATTAAAATCTCTTCTCTCCTACATATTGTTTATAACATTCAGGATGAACCAGTCATTTTCTTCATGGTTCATTCATTTTGTATAACTGAAATCATTATGTTATACATAATAGCATAGCTTAAGTAAATTTCAATTAAATCTTAGTACTTCTCACAGTGGGCAGGGAAAAACAAAACTGCTAATGAATGACTTGGAAGGATATATGCATGTATTTACAGTTTGCTCCCAATAATTTGCTGTTTAAACTGTTGATAACAGGCAACAAGCAACTTTGGAGAGAGAAAAAATAGCCGCAAACCACAAGGTGAACCATCAATACAATGACCAAGAATATGTCTTTGCCGATGTTAGAAATACAGTATTTCCAGTTCCTAATTCCTTTAAATACCAAGTCAAGCCAGAGTTCATGACACAACTGTACATAATAGGGACTAGGGACAAATGCGATGATAGAAACTTTTAAGAGAGAACTCCTTTGAAAAATGAATCAATAATGCTGGATGTTTATTCACATATCTTTACTGAACTAATGCATACATTTGGAGCCTGAAAATTTTGGAGCCAATATTGCCAACCAGTCATTTGCAAACTAGTGAATTATACCACTGTCATACAGCAAACCATGAGAATCAACCATTTTCAATTATTACAATGACAGTTTTTCAGTGAGATGGTTTTAGGAAAAAAACTTATAACAATCTATAGTTGGGTTGATGCGGGGCTAAGATTCATGGATATATAAACAATCTGATAGCTGTGATCACTTCACTTTTGTTTTAGGGCTCTTTGGTTTCTGGTAACAGGAATATATTTTAAACTTGATTACTCCAAAGAGGAATTTTTAGGCTTATGTAACCAAACAGAGGAGGGGCAAGTTAGGGTTTGCCTCAGGAGCAGATGGAACCAGGAAATCAAATACTATCAAGACCACATTCTTGCTACCTTTTCTCTGTGCGTCAACTTCATTCTCTTAATTTAGTTTCTCAATAAGGATGGAAACCTTATTGCCTGCAGATCTGGGTACAGACCAACATAGCTTGTTGATCAGAAAGAAAATGGCATTAGCCTGTTACTCAAGTGTGAAAATTCTAAGGGAAGGCATTTCATAGGCTCAGTCTGGGTCATGTGCCAATGTCCGTTCCAGTCACTGTGGATACTATGACAGGTCCAACTGAGTCAAGTTCTTTACCCTATTAAATCACCAAGGTCAAGGAGACAGAGTCAAGTAAGAGGATGGCTACTCCCATCCAAAGCAAGTGACTGCATTTTTGGCTTCATGTGTGGGTATGAGGGGAAGGTGGGGCATGGACAATGGTAACTCCAGAGGAAGGGGGTGAGTTATAATGGGTACTGTCAATGAAAAGATTACTGGGAGCCAGCAAGTCACTCAATTTATGTCCAGCAAAAAGACTAATAAAATCAATATCTATAAAATTCAACTCATAACGTTTCCTTCCAAAATACTCACCCACCTCATTTCTGTTAAGAGAACCCCATATTCTCTGTATCTAAGGGCTGACTATTCACCCAGAAAGAAGTAATGCCATCTTGCTCTCCCTTTCAAGATTATTCACCTCCCCTATTGGCAAGTCTGAACAGCGTGTTCACTCTCACTCACCATTTCACGACATCTTTAGTAGGGCATTTCAGGAGGGAAGCTCATCTTTACACGTGCGAGAAGATACTAGTTCCTTTTTATTCAACCAGTCACCTTGAAGTTGCAAAAAAGAAAAAAGAAATCCATCCAAAGAGGAAAAGGAAAACAAATAAGAAAAAGAGCCATTCTTTTAAGATTTTGATCCTCCAAATGCTACCCATTCTCACTGACTCATCTACTATCCCTCTACCCTGTTGTTTGTCTTTGACCATCAGTGAGAGACCCCATTTGGAAGGGATATCTTAGAGAGGGAACGTTGCCTTCTTTAGTTCTGTTAGTTGCATTACGCTTCTAACACATTTACAGTCCCTGTAGAGTAGGTATAATTCAATGGCAGGGAAAGTGGGGAATGAAAACCTCAGAGAAAAGCACAGCAAAATATTAGTGTTCTGGAAGAACTGCAGCTGTAATGAGAGGCTTGGGTGAGAGTAGTAAGTAGTCAGCTATACCCATCCCTCTCCCAATATTATCTTAGTGTTTTCACCATTCTTTTAAATCTACAGTACAGAAAAATTTACACGGGGTTGATGCTGGGGTGAGGCAGGAGTGGTACACAGGTATGACAACTCATCCCAGACGTTTCTGAACCTGAGTCCAAGAGCATCAGCAACTGGGTTAAACTTGCTTTGCAGATGAGGATGAGGTCAGAGGAATGGGATGGAAAACATACATGGTGCAACTTCTTCACTAATTTAGGCAACTAGCTCTCTGGAAAGTGACCTACAAAGCCAAGATATTCTCCAAGGCCTAGGCTGACCAGAGTTGCCTTTTCGTCCGCAGGGAGTTATTCTGTTACTCTTTCAGAGTTTGAGAAGGTTTATCAGGAGCTAGGCACACATAGCCTTATTTCCTGCCCCCCTTCTCCCCAATTTTCTGAAAGGAATACTTTTGAGTATTAGAGACATGGAAAAAAATGACATTCTCCTTTTCTCTCTCATCATGTACAAGATTTCACAATTTAGCAACAGGGGTTCCTCTGTTAATGATCAACAAGAGGCCAATAACAGTGCTTTAACCTCAAACATTGGTCTCATTTGAATGCACTTAGAAAAAAATCTAAGAGTTAGACTTTGCCCTATCAGAGTATTTTAGATTTTCACTCAAAATCAATACTTCCATCCTGGTTCCACTGAAATCCTTTAAGTTGGTTATCATCAATAAATAATTTTCATTTCTCCGCAGTAATTACCAAGGTAACAGTTCCTTAATATCATCAGATATCTAGTTAGCATTCAAATTTCACCAATTGTCTCATAATTCTTTTCCTTTTAAGTTGATTTGTTTGAGGAGCAAACAAGGACCACACAATGGCTTGGTTATTATGTGTTTTAGCCTCTTTAAAATATATATATTTCCTTTTTATCATTCTTTATCTTGCTCTTAATGTGTGTGAAAAAATAGGTATTTTTATAGAATACCTACTGTCTCATAGAATTTTCCACATCCTAGATTTTCCAGACTGTGTCCTGGTGGTGTCACTTAATACATTCTTCTGTTCCTTGTATTTCCTATGAAAAGTCAAATCTAGAGGCTTGACCAGATGTAGGTTAGGTGATTTGGGGGAGCAAGAAGACATGATACATGGTGGTGTGTTATTCATAACTGCATCATATGAGGAAGCCCAGGATGTCTCTACCATCTATCTTTTGGTGATGTTAAGAATGACTAGTGGGTTCAGTGTTGTCAGTCTGATCCATCCAATATAGACGTCCCCATCAGATTTTCACCTACTCATTTTAGCAGCCATTATTGATCACTGCTAGATCCATTATCAAATTTTCAAAATAGGTGATTTTAAAATTTTTTTAACTTTTTTTTTTTACTTATTCCTTCTTTTTAAAAAATTTTTATTGGAGTACAGTTGCTTTACAATATTGTGTTAGTTTATACTGTACAGCAAAGTGAATGATATATATATATATATATATATATATACACACATATATATATACACACACACACACATATATCCCCTCTTTTTTGGATTTCCTTCTCATCTAGGTCAAAATAAGTGATTTTCTTAAAAAAAGAACAGTGAGTATTCCATAATGCTATATATGCTTTTTCATTTGAATTGAACTACTTGTTTCTTTCATTAATGCACTTTATTAAATTAAATAACATTTAACATGAAACTTGATAACTGATTTTTTTTTTTTCTTTTAGTAATTTGAGATAGTTTTGGAACCTTATAAAAGTCATTTAAGGTGCTGTGCTCTTTCACAAGAAAGGCCAAAACGTTGTTTTTGGAGCTGTTTTTCTCATGTGCGTGTATATTTTTCTCCCCTTATTGTCAAAGGTAATTTTAACCTTACACAAGTGATTTGTTGACTTGAAATATCATGGGAAAACTTTGACCTAGAACATTTTCAAAGAGGATAGTTACTGGAAATACACAAAAGCTAAGGACACTTGGCAAGGAGGTTATATTACTTGCTTCAAATCTCTACACAAGTACATAGCTTTCTTCTTCCTCAGATTTTTTAATTTTAAATTTGGTTTCTCAATTTCCTGTAAACTAAATTTCAAGAACTTTAAATGACATTCAAGGCCTACCTTTATCTCACCCTAATTCTCCACTTTACTGGTTTCATATCTACTACTTTTGTGCATTGTCTCCTCTGGCCAAACTAGACAACTGACTATTCTCCTTACCCCTCTTGTCTCCCCAGGAGTTAAGTACTTCCTGGGGTACACAGAGGGACTTCACTTCTCTCTTAAGGTGTTTGTTTTTTTTTAATAGATTCATATATATTCACGCTCTCTTACTAGACTTGTAGTGGACAGCTACTCTTTCTTGGCTAACACCATGTCTTCCTACTATTTAAAAGAAATTAGCACCCTGATTTCCTTTTGGGGGAATACTTCTCTCACATTGCATTGTTAATCACGGTATCCTACACCAAGCAGGACACAGCTCCAGGTCCCAAGCTCGATGAATTAAAGGAGACTTTCTCCCTAAAATTTTAATTATCAGCAAAGTGACTAAAAGATTGATAATGGTTATAAAGGATTAACTGGCAGCCAGATGAGTTTCTCAAGAACTAATAGCTATTATTTACTGGGCACTTGACAAAGAACCCTAAATACTATGTATAGACTACTATTTGCAAATATAGCAGGGCTAGGTCTTAGTATTTATTTTGTTGTTTTCAGGGTATTTCTTACCCTCTTTTCTTTCTCACTTACCCTCAATTGGTCATTTCTCTACTCCCAGTTCATATTCACTCAGGAACAAAAATTCAAAAAAAAACTTACCCCTGAAGTGTCAGATGAGTTCTTTTCTTTCTTTTTTATTTATTTTTTTATGAATTACAGAGATTTATTTAAGAGTTCCTTCTCTTTCCCCCATAAAACACACACAAAACACTTCTGAAAATCAGCAAAGTCACTCAAAGGCTTTTGTTTCCTGAATTTTATTTATTTATAGAGCAGGTTCTGATTATCTATTTTATACATATTAGTGTATATATGTCAATCCCAATCTCCCAGTTCATCACACCACCCTCCTCCCCCTGTTTTCCCCCCATGGTACCTATACGTTTGTTCTCTACATTTGTGTCTCTATTTCTGCCTTGCAAACCAGTTCATTGGTACCATTTTTCTAGATTCCACATATATGTGCTAATATACAATATTTGTTTTTCTCTTTCTGACTTACTTCACTCTGCATGAGTCTCTAGGTCCATCCATGTCTCTACAAATGACCCAATTACGTTCCTTTTAACGGCCGAGTAATATTCCATTGTATATATGTACCACTTCTTCTTTATCCATTCGTTTGTTGATGGGCATTTACATTGTTTCCATGACCTGGCTATTGTAAATACTGCTGCAATGAACATTGGGGTGCATGTGCCTTTTTTAATTATGGTTTTCTCTGGGAATATGCCCAGTAGTGGGATTACTAGGTCATATGGTAATTCTGCTGTTAGTTTTTTAAGGAACGTCCATACTGTTCTCCATAGTGTCTGTATCAATTTACATTCCCACCAACAGTGCAAGAGGGTTCTCTTTTATTCCACACCCTCTCCAGCATTTGTTGTTTCTAGGTTTTCTAATGATGCCCATTCTAACTGGTGTGAGGTGATACCTCACTGTAGTTTTGATTTGCATTTCTCTAATAATTAGTGATGTTGAGCAGCTCTTCATGTGCCTCTTGGCCATCTGTATGTCTTCCTTGGAGAAATGTCTATTTAGATCTTCTGCCCATTTTTTGATTAGGTTGTTTGCTTTTTTAATATTGAGCTGCATGAGCTGTTTAAATATTTTGGAGATCAATCCTTTGTTGATTCGTTTGTAAATATTTTCTTCCATTCTGAGAGTTGTCTTTTCGTCTTGTTTATAGTTTCCTTTGCTGTGCAAAAGCTTTAAAATTTCATTAGGTCCCATTTGTTTATTTTTGTTTTTATTTCCATTACTATAGGAGGTGGGTCAAAAAAGATTTTGCTGTGATTTACATCAAAGAGTGTTCTTCCTATGTTTCCCTCTAAGAGTTTAATAGTGTCTGGTCTTACATTTAGGTCTTTAATCCATTTTGAGTTTATTTTTGTGCATGGTATTAGGGAGTGTTCTAATTTCATTCTTTTACATAAAGCTGTCCAGTTTTCCCAGCACTGCTTATTAAAGAGACTGTCTTCTCTATTGTATATCCTTGCCTCCTTTGTCATAGACTAGTTGACCAAAGGTGCATGAGTTTATCTCTGGGCTTTCTATCCTGTTCCATTGATCTATATTTCTGTTTTTGTGCCAGTACCATATTGTCTTGGGTACTGTAGCTTTGTAGTATAGTCTGAAGTCAGAGAATCTGATTCCTCCAGCTCTATTTTTTTCCCTCAAGATTGCTTTGGCTATTTGGGGTCTTTTGTGCCTCCATAAGATTTTTTTTTCTAGTTCTGTAAAAAATGTCATTGGTAATTTGATAGGGATTGCATTGAATCTGTAGATTGCTTTGGGTAGTATAGTCACTTTCACAATATTGATTCTTCCAAGCCAAGAACATGGTATATCTCTCCATCTGTTTGTGTCATCTTTGATTTCTTTCATCAGTGTCTTATAGTTTTCTGAGTACAGGTATTTTACCTCCTTAGGTAGGTTTATTCCTAGGTATTTTATTCTTTTTGTTGCAATGGTGAATGGGATTGTTTCCTTAATTTCTCTTTCTGATCTGTCATTGTTAGCGTATAGGAATGCAAGAGATTTCTGTGCATTGATTTTGTATAGTGCAACTTTACCAAATTCATTGATTAGCTCTAGTAGTTTTCTGGTAGCATCTTTAGGATTCTCTATGTATAGTATCATATCATCTGCAGACAGTGACAGTTTTACTTCTTCGAATTTTCCAATTTGGATTCCTTTTATTTCTTTTACTTCTCTGACTGCTGTGGCTAGGACTTCCAAAGCTATGTTGAATAATAGTGGTGAGAGTGGACATCCTTGTCTTGTTCCTGATCTTAGAGCAAATGCTTTCAGTTTTTCACCATTGAGAATGATGTTTCCTGTGGGTTTGCCATATATGGTCTTTATTATGTTGAGGTAGATTCCCTCTATACCCACTTTTTGGAGAGTTTTTATCATAAATGGATGTTGAATTTTGTCAAAGCTTTTTCTGCATCTGTTGAGATGTTCATACGGTTTTTATTCTTCAATTTGCTAATATGATGTATCACATTGATTGATTTACATATATTGAAGAATCCTTACATCACTGGGATAAATCCCACTTTATTATAGTGTATGATCCTTTTAATGTTTTGTTGGATTCTGTTTGCTAGTATTTTGTTGAGGATTTTTGCATCTATATTCATCAGTGATATTGGCCTGTAATTTTCTTTTTTTGTAGCATCTCTGTCTGGTTTTGGTGTCCGGGTGATGGTGGCCTCGTAGAATGAGTTTGGGAGTGTTCCTTCCTCTGCAATTTTTTGGAGGTGTTTGAGAAGGATAGGTGTTAGCTCTTCTCTAAATGTTTGATAGAATTCACCTGTGAAACCATCTGGTACTGGACTTTTGGTTGTTGGAAGATTTTTAATCACAGTTTCAATTTCAGTGCCTGTGAGTGGTCTGTTCATATTTTCTATTTCTTCGTGATTCAGTCTTGGAAGGTTATACCTAAGAATTTGCCCAATTCTTCCAGGTTGTCCATTTTATTGGCATAGAGTTGCTTGTAGTAGTCTCTTATGATGCTTTGTATATCTGCAGTGTCCTTTGTAACTTCTCCTTTTTCATTTCTAATTTTATTGATTTGAGTCCTCTCCCTCTTTTTCTTGATGAATCTGGCTTAAGATTTACCAATTTTGTTTATCTCCTTAAAGAACCAGCTTTTAGTTTTATTGATTTTTGCTACTGTTTTCTTTGTTTGTATTTCATTTATTTCTGCTCTGATCTGTATGATTTCTTTCCTGCTACTAACTTTGGGTTTTCTTTGTTCTTCTTTCTCTAGTTCCTTTAACTGTAAGGTTAGATTGTTTACTTGAGATTTTTCTTGTTTCTTGAGGTAGGATCGTATTGCTATAATCTTCCCTCTTAGAACTGCTTTTGCTACATCCCATAGGTTTTGGATTGCTGTGTTTTCTTTGTTATTTGTCTCTATGTATTTTTTGATTTCCTCTTTGATTTCTTCAGTGATCTCTTGGTTATTTTGTAGCATATTGTTTAGCCTCCACGTGTTCGTGTTTTTTAGTTTTTTTTCCTGCAACTGATTTCTAATCTCACAGCGTTGTGGTCAGAAAAGATGCTTGATACAACTTCACTTTTCTTAAACTTACCGAGGCTTATTTGTGACCCAAGATGTGATGTATCTTGGAGAATGTTCTGTGTGCACTTGAGAAGAAAGTGTAATATGCTGTTTGCAGATAAAAGGTTCTATAAATATCAATTAAATCTGGTCTATTGTATCATTTAAAGCTTGTGTTTCCTTATTAATTTTCTATCTGGATGATCTGTCCATTGGTGTAAGTGAGGTGTTAACGTCCCCCACTATTATTGTGGTACTGTTGATGTCCTCTTTTCCAGCTGTTAGCAGTTGCCTTACGTATTGAGGTGCTCCTACATTGGGTGCATATATGTTTATAATTGTTATATCTTCTTCTTGGACTGATCCCTTGATCATTATGTAGTGTCCTTCCTTGTCTCTTATAACATTCTTTATTTCAAAGTCTATGTTATCTGATATGAGTATTGCTACTCCAGCTTTCTTTTGATTTCCACTTGCATGGAATATTTTTTTCCATCCCCTAATTTTCAGTCTGCATGTGTCCCCAGGTCTGAAGTGCTTCTCTTGTAAACAGCATATAAGTGGTATGTTGTTTTTGTATCCATTCAGCAAGCCTGTGTCTTTTGGTTGGAGCATTTAATCCATTCACATTTAAGGTAATTATCAATATGTATGTTCCTATGACCATTTTCTTAATTGTTTTGGGTTTGTTTTTGTAGGTCCTTTTCTTCTCGTGTTTCCCACTTAGAGAAGTTCGTTTAGCATTTGTTGTGGAGCTGATTTGGTGGTGCTGAATTCTCTTAGCTTTTGCTTCTCTGTAAAGCTTTTGATTTCTCTGTCGAATCTGAATGAGATCCTTGCTGGGTAGAGTAATCTTGGTTGTAGGTTCTTCCCTTTCATCACTTTAAGTATATCATGCCACTCCCTTCTGGGTTGTAGAGTTTCTGCTGAGAAATCAGCTGTTAACCTTACAGGAGTTCCCTTGTATGTTCTTTGTCATTTTTCCTTTGTTGCTTTTAATAATATTTCTTTGTCTTTAATTTCTGTGTACTATGTGTCTTGGCATGTTTCTCCTTGCGTTTGTCCTGCCTGGGAGTCTCTGAACTTCCTGGACTTGGGTGGCTATTTCCTTTCCCATGTTAGGGAAGTTTTTGACTAATCTCTTCAAGTATTTTCTTGGATCTTTTCTTTCTCTCTTCTTCTGGGATCCCTATAATGCGAATACTGGTGTGTTTAATGTTGTCTCAGAGATCTCTTAGGCTGTCTTTGTTTCTTTTTATTCTTTTTTCTTTATTCTGTTCCATGGCAGTGAATTCCACCATTCTGTCTTCCAGGTTACTTATGCATTCTTCTGCCTCATATATTCTGCTATTGATTCCTTCTACTGTATTTTTGATTTCAGTTATTGTATTGCTCATCTCTGTTTGTTTGTTCTTTAATTCTTCTAGTTCTTCTTTAATTCTTCTAGATCTTTGTTAAACATTTCTTGCATCTACTCGATCTTTACTCCATTCTTTTTCTGAGGTCCTGGATCATCTTCACTATCATTATTCTGAATTCTTTTTCTAGAAGGTTGCCAATTCCACTTCATTTAGTTTTCTGGGGTTTTATCTTGTTCCTTCATCTGGTACATAGTCCTCTGCCTTTTCATTTTGTCTATCTTTCTGTGAATGTGGTTTTTGTTCCATACACTGCAGGATTGTCATTCTTCTTGCTTCTGCTGTCTGCCCTCTGGTGGATGAGGCTACCTAAGAGGCTTGTGGGAGCTTCCTGATGGGAGAGACTGGTGGTGGGTAGAGCTGGGTGTTGCTCTGGTGGGCAGAGCTCAGTAAGACTTTAATCCACTTATCTGTTGATGGGTGGGGCTGAGTTCCCTCCTTGTTGGTTGTGTGGCCTGAGGCGACCCAGCACTGGAGACTATCCAGCTCTTTGGTGGGGCTAATGGTGGTCTTTGGGAGGGCTCACACTAAGGAGTATGTCCCAGAACTTCTGCTGCCAGTGTCTTTGTCCCCACAGTGAGCCAAAGACACCCCCTGCCTCTGCAGGAGACCCTCCAACACTAGCAGGCAGGTCTGGTTCAGACTCCTATGGGGTCACTGCTCCTTCCCCCTGGGTCCTGATGCACACACTACTTTGTGTGTGCCCTCCAAGAGTGGAGTCTCTGTCTCCTCCAGTCCTGTCAAAGTCCTGCAGTCAATTCCCACTAGCCTTCAAAGTCTGATTCTCTGGGAATTTCTCCTCCTGTTGCTGGACCCCCAGGTTGGGAAGCCTGACGTGGGGCTCAGAACCTTCACTCCAGTTGGTGGACTTCTGTGGTATAACTGTTCTCCTGTTTGTGAGTCACCTACCCAGCGGTTATGGGATTTAATTTTATTGTGATTGCACCCCTCCTACCATCTCATTGTGGCTTTTCCTTTGTCTTTGGATGTGGGTTATCTTTTTTGGTGAGTTCCAGTATCTTCCTGTCAATGAGTTCAGCAGTTAGCTGTGATTCCGGTGTTCTCGTAAGAGGGAGTGAGTGCACGTCCTTCTACTCCATCTTGAACCAATCTCCAGATCGTTCTTATAGGCATATTTGTAGGGCTGTTTTCTCTGGATTCAAAAGAACAAATAAAACTGGAACTGGAAAAAGAAAAAGGTAGAGTGGGAATTCAACCTGATGAGGAAGATGGTTAGAAAGAGGAAGGATTAGAACTTTCAGAGTTTGGGGGAGCAGAGTGAAAGTTTCTCTGATTTTTTACCTACAGGTAACCTGTCATTCAACAGTCCTGAATACTTGTGGGTCCTCCTGGAGAAAGGGGTGAGGGAACTTGGATAACCTTACATGAAGATGAGAAAAAACAAACAAAAAACACCCTTACTGTAACTGCAATAAAATTGGAATAAAATGAATGGGAAATTCCACTATAAATGAGGCAGAGGTAGAACCAGTGTTAATCTTATTTCTTCTTTTCCTGTTAGTTATACCTATCGTATTTCTTTTATTTCTAACTACACTGGCTTCAACTTTCCAAACCAATGTGAAGTGAAATTGTAATAATAGTATAATGACAGCCATCCTTGTTACGTTTCTAAATTCCAATATTTCTCCATTAAATGCAATATTAGCTATTAGTCTAGGATACCCATTTTCACATTAAGAAATTAAACTTCTACTCCTAGATTTTTTAAGTGCTTTGTTTAGAAATGGACAGATTAATGAATCTCTTGGTGTTTTAACGGGATGAAAAAAGATTTTTTATTGGTCTTACTGGAATGATGCATTTGGTCAAATTCAGTTCCTATCATTTAATTAACCATGGTAATACTGAACAACACTAAAAAATATAGAGAAGTTGGTTTGCAGTATTATTTGACATTTTCCCATTCACATTTATAAATGATTCAGCCCCTCCCACTCCCCATAATATAATCTTTGTTAATTGTAGTACCAAGATTATCCAATCTTCCAAAAAATACAGCAGCATGATGTAGTTGTTAACAACACAGGCAATTCAGTTCACATCTTAGCTTCACCACTTACTGGCTGTGTGACCTTCAACAAGTCAAGTGACCAACAAAGATTAGGGTGATAGAACAGAATGTAAATTCTATAAACCTTCATAAGGTAGAAATGGTATAAATAACAAACAGTGAGAAGGGAAGAAAAAGCAAAGAAAAATTTGCTACTTTTTCGTATTTTTATAGCTGGGTCAAAATATGTAATTGAAAGCAGATAAATATATCCATCCACCTATTCTTAGATTTATTAGTATAAAGATAAACCCTAAGAAAGATAATATCACTGACTAATAGTGATGGAGGAAAGAATGCTGAAAGGAAGAAGAACAATTTAATTTAATCATTGTTCAGAATATACTGTCTAAAGCAAGTCAACAAATATGGACAATTGGCTAAATCAAATACACCACCTGTTTTTGTAGATACAGTTTAGTGAAATACAGCCACATCCATTTGTTCACATATTATCTATGGCTGCTTTTGTGCTACAACACCAGAGTCAAGTGGCCACCAGAGACCTTATGGGCTGCAAGGCCTAGAATATTTACTCTCTCACTTGTTACAGAAAGTGTTTGATGACCCATGTTCTAAAGCAATAGAGTATTAAGTATGTCTGTGTATATATACGATTACAATGATAAAGATAGTCTCTATTAACAAAATTCAAATATTTCATATTATAAAAGAATCATTGACACACACAAAAGTTGCCTAGAAAGAATGACAATGTAACTGACAGCTGACTTCTCAACAGAAACAAAGTCAGAAAACAGTGAGATATTTTCATACTAATGAAGAAAATAATTATTAACCAAGATTAGTTACCCTACTAGAATGTCAGTTGAGAATGAGACTGAAATAAAGACATTATTCTAATAGACAAAAACTAAGAGGGCTTACCACTAACCGATCTTCACTATACAATGTTGAAAAATGTGTACCTAGGAAAGCAGGAAAATGATACCAGAAAGAAGGTCAAAGACAAAAAAAAAAAAAAAAAAATTGGTCAACAAAGAAACTGGTAAACATGTGAGTAAATCTATATAAACATTAACTGTATAAAGCAATAATGATAATGTCTAATTTGGAGATAAAGTTAAAAGGCAGAACTGAAAATTTTGACACAAATGCATGCAAGATAAAAAAGTGATCAAAGAGTTAGGAAGATTATGTATTGTTTAGTAGGCTGGTAGAGTTACTGAGGTTAATTTTAATTTTTAAAAATATTCACTTTAAATTTTAAAGGGTAATTACCAAAAGAAATTCTAAAATAGCAGAGAAGGAAAATAGGAAAAACATCTGAAATGCAATTGGAAAAAGGTAGGAAAAGAGAAAACCAGTAGCTTAGAAATCACAATGTATCAGAATCTTTGGTATATGGCTAAAAGACCACACAAAGAAAAAACTGAATACCTTACTTAGGTAAACCATTAACTAAGTAATCTAGAAAAAATGTATAAAACATAAATATACAAAATAAAACAAAAGACTGAACTCGCCCAAATTTGTAGAGGTAATTTTTAAAATCAAGAGATTACACTGTTTAGCTCTGCAAATAAAATATATATCATGAAATGGTTACTTTTTTTTTTTTTGGGCCACACTGTGTGGTTTGCAGATCTTAGTTCCCCAGCCAGAGATCAAAGCCAGGGCCCTGCAGTGACAGCATCGAGTCCTAACCACTGGACCACCAGGTCATTCCTGAAAAAGTTACTTTTTAAGAAAAATATAAAATTGAGTTCAGGTGAAAATCTAAATAGATAAATTAATATAGAAAAAATAGAGAAATACACTAGGCAGAAATGTTTTTTTTAGAATTATTCCACTAAATCTTTAAAGAACAAAAGAGAAAAATCACATAGCAATTTTCAAAAATGCTTAAAAGGTATGTGTTAAAACTCAATATCCATTCTTGATTATAAAAAAGTATGTTTTAATAAGAGGAAAAGATCATAACTTCATAAAACATATCTTTCTAATCTAAAAGTCAACTTCATGCTTAAGTGAAAGCACTAAAAGCATTTCCATTAATGTCAGGAATAGACAAAGAGGTCCACTTTCAGTGTTATTATTTTATGTTGTATTGGAGGTACTAGCCATTCTACTTAGGTAAGAGAAATAGAGTTACAAAAATTAGGAGCAAGTAAAATGATCATTATCTGAAGAAGGTATAATTCTGAACCTGGGAAGATGGAGGAAAAACAGTGGAGTAACTATTAAAAAAACAGTGAGAGTTTTGTAAGGTAGCTGAGAAAGTTTTAGCCTTCATATATACCAACAATAACCAGTCAGGAGGTTAAAAATTAGATATCATTTATAACATGAACAAAATCAAATACCTTATTTAGAAAAAAAAATCAAGGTCAAAAGACAAATGACAAAATGGAAATTCTTTGCAAATCATGTAGGCACAGGGCTTATTTCACTAAAATATGAAGAACTCCTACAAACCAGTAGCAAAAAGACTAAGAACCCCAAATAAATATGGTCAAAAAATAGGTCATAGAAAATGAAAATACAAATGGCTGTGTTAATTGTTCTCATTTTAAATTAATTACAGTAAACTTCAAATGAGCTTCTAATGCTGCCTAGTAATCATACTGTTTCTTATTTCAATTATTCTCATACTTTTTCTCCAGCATTAATTCCTACTTTCTCCTCTATAATCAAACATTACCTTCTCTCCCATTCTCATTGTCCACTGCTACCATCCAAGTCCAAGCCATTCTATCTCTTACCTGGATTATTCTAATAGCCTCCTAACTGGCAGCTTCAGGTATTCAACTATATGAGTCATTGGTATGCTGAAAAAACTTGTATATATCCATGATTAGTTATTCAATAATAATATTTATTCAAATATTTATAGAATATGTATTTTAAAAGCAAATATTTAACTGAGCACTACCGTGCACTTCTATGAATGTCAGAGAAGAAAAACCAAGCAAAGGGGAAGGAATAATCAGTAGGTTTCTAAGGGAAATCAGAGAAGCTCTCCCTAATAAGCTGACATTTGAACAGAGACCTGCAAAACTGAGGGAGGGAGACTTGCAGATATCAAAGCGGAGATTATAAATTCAAGCACTAAAGTAAGAAAATTCTAAGCATTAGTAATGCAATTATAGAACTCACTAAAGTAAGAAAATTCTAAGCATTGATAAGGCAATTATAGCATTACAGGCCTTAAAAATTTGATAGGGCTTGCAAACCTCTCCTTTATCACAGGTGGTACCTATGATTTAAAAAAAAAACAAAAACAAAATCAGAACTAGTTCACACCTATTTTAGACCTGAGTTAAACTGGTTGTTGTTGGTATATGTGAAGACTATGAACTCCCGTCCACAATAGAGAGAGCTAAGCTAAACACTGAATATTCATACCATGTTTAGTTTAAAAATAAACACAAATAATCCTCCTCCATTCATTGACCCTCTAAGTTTTGGCTGTCTTTACTGAAAAACATCCTTTCAATTATACTCTGAAAACAGCATGGAGAATGACTTTCTTTGAAAACAAGTTTCCCCTTGAGGAGAAACACATGTTCAAAGTACAAACAACATTCCAGTATTCAACTTAAGGCTACTTAATTTCTGCACGATGATGTCATACTTAGACTACTGAACTTGCTCCTGTTCATATCATTTCTTCTACAGTTCTATATTTTAGGCCCATCCATGGAAGCAGATACATCATTTTATACAACTAGAGAACAACAATAAGAACATGTGTGAAACACAAATACCTGCCAGGTTACAAAAATATTCTAAGAGTAATCAAAATTAATATCCCAAGACAATTTTTTAAAATAAAACTTAGACGCTGATTTTAAAATTTGTTTCTAAAGAAAAGACAAAAGACTTGCCAAGAAAATTCTGAGATGAACAATTATGAGTAAACAGGGCTACTGGGTATCTAAGGAAAATACAAAGCTATAATAATTTAAAATGTAATATCTGATCAGAGAAACAGATAAGCAGAAAAGAAAGAGAGCCTAGGAACAATGCTGTGCTTATATGGTGACATTTCAAATCAGTAGAGAAGGGATGACCCAACTACTCAAAAATAGCATTAAAACCATATTCATTTCAGAAAAATTAGAAGAGTTAGATCCCAACAACATATCATACACTTATTAGAATAATTCTTAGCTGCAGTAACAGATAACACCCTAAATCTCAGTGACATAACCAAATACTTATTTCTTACTCATGTGAAGTTCAACAGGTGGCTTGGTAGGGTTGTGGGGATCTGTTCCATGCCACCACGCAGGAACCCTGGCGGACAGAAATTTCACCATCTTCGAAATCTATCTTGCAAGGTTGCCCAAGATGTTAACATCTAGCTGGAAAACAAAGAAAAGAAATGTGGAAATTGCCTGGAAAGTTCTGTGGGGCATGTGAAAATCATGTAATCACTTTTACCCATATTCGGTTACCAAAATAAAAGAAGAAATAGATTAAGCGAACACTTTTTAGCCAATTTCTAACATAGTATGTCCTTCTGGTTACCAGGTGCCCTATCACATAGAGCACATTCCCTCCTTCCCTAAGTGAGACAAGCCAAAATTCCATCCAGTTATTACAAACAGCTCAATGTCCAGGATCTCTGAATAATGCACGGTTCTTTCTACCAGTTCTGGATATGGACACTTGAGGTTCCAGTGACACTTGCACCAGCAATAGATGTTATAGAAATCTCTCTACTGCCAGCAGGCCCAATTTATCGTGGTGAAGCATGGACAGGACATTTGTAATAAAAACTGCCATCTGGTAAAGGGAACATGGGAGACACACAGAAGGCGATGGTCTACAGCAGTTATGACATCCTTCTGGCAGGTGTTTTGAGGTCCCTCTAATCTGGCAGTGGGACATTTTCCTGATTTCAGTTTTTCTATCTGGAAGGAACTACTTATTCAATGTTCTTAAAAGCTCTGGATCTACCTTTTTGGAGGTTTTTTGGTCCATTATTGCATTTGATACAAATGATGGGGATCTTGCCCTCACTGGGGGCCTTCACAGGTTTTGTAACCCATCTCTTTCCTGAGCAAGTTTGGGAGCCCTAAAATACTAGTAATAGAACATTTGAAGGCTACTGAAATCCAGTCTTGCTATTTCTTCGGCATTACAAAAAAGCAGACTACTGTTTTTGAGGGAAAGGTATCTATTCAGTCACATATGCTGACAGCACCCCCAAAGTTCTTTCCTAAATATAATTCTCACGCCTGCCTTATTTTTTCCCTCACTTGCCAACATAGCTTAAAGTCATCATGTTTAGGAGGAAATGCCACATCCTTACTTAGAACTGTGTAGAGCCAAAACTCTTAGTGGGCATTTGTCCATCTCATTATTTGGGGCTAGAAGCCATGGCTTTTCCATCCTTTTACTTTTTTTTTTTCCTGCTTTCAAACTAACAAGTTCTTGCTACATCCCATTTCTTGTTTTTTGTATCACCTTGATAAATGCAGATAGTAACAATCAACATTCTTCAGCCTCTCTCCGTACTGTCAGTAAGCATGTGGTCCACCTTCAAAGTAACTGTAAATCACCATTTAAAAAATTGTTTTGTTACTGCATGCAGAAATCTCCAGTTTTATAGCCCTGGATATTAGTTTCCATCTTGACTGTATGGTGGACCAATGCCAAGAATTTTGGATTTTTGTTACAGTAGCATCCTTCTCCTAGCAACAATTTCTGCATCAGAGTAATACCTTGTACTATCAACAAACAAACAGAAAGCCCAAATTCTCAGTGGTTTTACACAATAGATGCTTGTTTGATGATAACTTAAGTCCAGTTGGCTTAAGTGGAGGAAAAGGTGGATAACTATGGTTTTCAGTTATTGACGTTCCCACATGGATGGTTCTTTCTTCATCTTGAAAACGGAGTCCTCTACTGTCTCCCTGGGAATTGACACGCAGCTGAGGGACAAAAGAATGGTAGAGGAGAGAAGAGGATTTCATGGGCCAGACCTGGAAGTGGTTTACATAATTTTCACCCATATTCCAATAAGTAATTCTTGTCACATGATCCCGACCTAACTTCAGGAGAGGCTGAGAAATGCAGATTCATTGTAACTAACTGGTTTGATTAAGCAGTTTGCCAACTGGGGTAAATTCCAGAAAGATTAAGGCCTAAAGGTAAACATAAACCTATACAAGTACTAGAGGAAAATATAGTAGAATTATTTAGGGATGTCAAGTACTCAAAAGGGTATGGGAGTTCCATGGGCCTACAATGGGCACTCAGGAGAAAGATGGGGGACAGAACAAAGATAAAACTTTCCTTGATGGTGCAGGCCTGAAAGAGGAGGTTACTGTTACAGGAAGGACACAAATACCCACTGGGATCCTTCTTCCCTACTAAGAAAAAAGCCTTAAGCCAGGGTAAGGTCATCAAACAATTACCCAGGACACAGGTATAAAGACTCACTGTGGCTTGGAAGTGTAAAAGGGAAAACAAAAAACAAAAACAACTCTGTATCCCTGGGAAAGGTCAAGAAGCTATCCTTCACCTAGATCACCTAACTTGGGAAGGAGCAAGGAACTCTCTCAAACAAGATTCACCACGGATGCAATGAAAGTTTAGTTGCCACAAGGAAGAGGGGCAGGATCTCTGTTCAGAAAGCCACAATACCAAGATCCAGTCATAATGTTTAAGTATGAAAACCACAGAAAAAATTTTAAAGTATGAAAACTACAGAAAAAATATTTAAATATCAAGAGCTCAAATAATTCCTTCCATGAGTCTTTTTTTGAGGAATGTACTAGAAAATGAACTTCATCCAAACAAAACATAACTGAGAAAACTTCAGCAATTTAGCTTTAATATACTTAACTGCAAATCTAAGGCTAAAACTAAGGTGGGGATAAGGGTAGAATAATGTTATATAATAATGTTCAATGTTACATGTTGTACGTTCCAATGAAGTTAAATTAATGCAATTAAAAATTGGAAGGGAATGCAGATGGAAAAAAAATCTGGCAATTTTTAACTACATATATTTACCTTCTGACATAACAGTGTTACCTCTAGGAACTTACCCCAAAGGCATATCTCCAACAATATGAAAATACATACCGCTGGTTCATATTTTGTTTGAAACAGTTTGTAGCTGTAAAATATGAAAAATAATCTATAGGCTCCTACATAGATGAGTGGTTGAATAAATTGATAGACCTACGCAATGAGGTACAATGTCATTTTTTATTTGTTTATATTCTGTAATGGCTTAAACAACAAAAATTTATTATCTAATAGTTCTGTAGTTTAGACCCATGTAGTTCTGACACGGGTCTCACTGAGCTAAAATCGGGGTGTCAGCAGGGCTGTGCTCCTCTCTAGAGGCTCTCTGGGAGGATCCTTTTTGTGGGTTGTTCAGGTTGTTGGCAGAATTCAGTTTCTTAAAGGGGTAGGCCTGAGATACCTATTTTCTTACTGGATGTAAACTGAAGGCTTCTAGAGGCCACCCGCATTCCTTGGCTTGTGATCCATTTTCTCTATCTTCGAAGGCAGCAATAGCGGGTGCAGTCCCTCTCACACACATTTTTTTTTTTTTTTTAATTGAAGCACAGTTGACTTACAACATTAGTTTCAGGTGTACAACATAGTGAATTGATATTTTTATAGATTATACTCCATATAAAGTTATAAAATTGGCTATATTCCTTGTGCTGTATATTACATCCTATAACTTTTTTTTTTTTTTTTTTTTTGTGGTACGTGGGCCTCTCACTGTTGTGGCCTCTCCAGTTGCAGAGCACAGGCTCCAGACACGCAGGCTCAGTGGCCATGGTTCACGGGCCTAGCCGCTCCGTGGCATGTGGGATCTTCCCGGACCAGGGCACGAACCTGTGTCCCCTGCATCTTCAGGCAGACTCTCAACCACTGCGCCACCAGGGAAGCCCCCTATAACTTTTTTATACCTAGTAGTTTGTACCTCTTAATTCCCTCCCCTCAAGCCTCTCCCTTCTGGTAAATACTAGTTTGTTCTCTTTATCTATTTCTGTTTTGTTATATTCATTCGTTTTATTTTAAACAAGAAAGATCTCTATTGACAGATTTGTAGTGATTTCCAGAATACATTTTTAAATGAAGAAAGCAAAGATCATAAAAGTATCTAGGAAATGTCAATTTTTATGTAAGAAAGAAGGGGAAATAAGAATATATACATGTTTGTTAATCTGTGCAAATAGCAACACAGGAAGAATACACCAAGGACAAATGAGATTGACTATCTACATGGGGTGGGTGGGATTGGGGTGGAAAGGAAAGAAACAATTGGAAAGGCAGAGTTGCCACTTCTCTGAGTATACTGTTTTGTGCTGCTCTAACATATGGAACAATGTTAACGTTTCACATACATAAAGAAAAAATAAATAAAATTACCAAGGTTGGAGAAAAAAATGCTTCAAATTAAATATCATAAATATATGAATTAAAATGCATTTCAAATGAAGTACTATATGGAAGGAGAGGGGAAAAAAAAAGAAACACTAACCCAGGTAACTTTTTATTATTATTTAAAAAACTGAGATACAATTCACATACAATAATGTACATCCTTATAAAGTGCACAATTCAGTGGATTTTTGTATTCACAAAGTTGTGCAACCAAACTACAATCCAATTCCAGAACACATTCAATCCTAAAAGGAATGCCACAGCCATTAGCAGTCATTCACTATTCTTCCTTCCCCAGCCCTCAGCAATCACTAACCTACTTTTGATCTGTGGATTTACATATTCTAGACATTTCATATAAATGGAACCCTGTTTTGTGTTTGGCTTCTTTCTTAGCATGATGTTTTCAAAGTTTATCCATATCACAATATGTATCAATACTTCATTCCTTTTTATGGCTGAATAATATTCCATTGCATGTACATACCACTTTTATTTATCTAGTCATCAGTTGATGGATATTTGGGTTCTTTCTTCTTTTTATCTATTATGAATAATGCTCCTATGAAATTCATATTCAGGTGTTTTTTTTAAACAAGTTTTCAATTCTCTTGCAGGTATACAGCTATGATTGGAAATATGGGGTCATATGAGACTCCCATTATGCCTATGTTGGTACATTTGATGGTATCCCCACAAGTCTTTGAAATTTTTGTTATTTTTTCCCCCTCTAACTGGATAATCTCAATTGATCAATTGTTAGGTTTACCCAATCTTTCTTCTGTCTGCTCAAATGTACTGTTGAACCCATCTGTTGAAAGTTTTGTTTCACAGTAATGTACTTTTCAACTCCTAAACTTCTTTTTCTTTCTTCTTTATAATTTTTATCTCATTACTGATATTCTCTATTTGATGAGACATTGTTCTCAAACTTTCTCTTAGTTTTTTAGATATGGCTTCCTTTTGTTCTTTGAACACATTTAAAATAGCTTATTTAAAGTTTTTGTCAAATATATCCAAACTTTGGACCTGCTTGGGACAGTTTCTATTGATTGCTTCCCCACCCTGTATATGAGCCACAATTTATTTCTGTGTATGTCTTACAACATTCTGTTGAAAACTAGACATTTTAAATAATATAATGTTGCAACTCCAAAATCAGATATTCTCTTCTCCTCAGGGCTTGTTGTTGTTGCTATTTTTTGTTGTTGTCTAGTGACTTTTTTGAACTATTTTTGTGAAGTCTGTATTCTTTGTTGTATATGGCTACTAAAGTCTCTGCTTCATTAGCTTAGTGGTACACTAATAACTGGACAAAGATTTCCTTAATGCTTGCAATTGATATTTCTCTCATTTTGCTGAGTCTGTATGTGTGTTGGGGTACAGCTTCAACACTTGGCCAGGAGGTTGACAATTCCACATCAGCCTTCACTTCCTGCTTATGCAGAGCCCCCAAAGTCAACCAGAAGTGAGAGTTTAGGGCCTTCTCGGCACTTTCCTGAACATGCACATAGCCCTGTCATTCGTGTGACTTTTCCTTAATTCCAGGAAATTTGTCAAAACTTATCAAATTCCCTAAAGATACTGAATTTTCCAGATTTCATTTTAATTTAACTTCTTGTTTTCCCCAACTGTTATTCACTGCCTCAGGCAGCTGTGATGTTAACAATTGCCTCTAACTGATTTCAAAAAGTGATCTGAGGAAAAAATGCTTTTCACACTGGGAAAGCTCTTAGTCAAGTTAGATAAAGACAGAATTGCCATGGGGTCTTCCAGTGAACTACCATACTGGCCAAATAGTGATAATTCTCGGGGAATGTGTCTTTGAATAATCTCCAACCCTGTTCTGGCCCCTATAGTGTCTGCCAGGCTGCAGGTTTTCATCATTACTGTGGGTTGTTGATTTTCAAGACACCATGGATTTGGGGAGTGGGGGATGAAAATAGGACAAGTTAGCATGTCACAAAGATACTGTTCTTACCAAGAGTCAGCCATTTTTAATAAATAACATTCCCTGGATTGCTGTAAACTTTTGGTTAATTCCACAGTTCTGAAAACACTGATTCTGACAATATGGACAGTTTTCTCATTGTTTTTAATGGAGAAAAAGAATTTCTGGATGTTCTTACTCAGTCATTTTTGCTGACATTATCCCAGGTAACTTGCAAACTTAGCAAAAAGTATATAAACAATAGTACAAAAGCTGGGGGGAAAAACTGAAGTGTACTGTAGTAAGGTACTTGGACCATATGTAAAGTGGTATAAATACTACCTGAGGTTACACTGTGATAAATTAAAGATGTATATACTACAGTAAACCTCATAAGCCAATAATTGATAAAATGAAGTAATAAAAAATACCTTATTAATAAAAAATAAATAAAAAAATAGAAAAAAGAAGTCCCCCTGAGATAATACTGAAATACATTTAAAAACTCAATAAACAGGAGAAAATGGAAGACTCTTCCTTATTCTAAAAAGCCATCTAAAAAGTGTAGAAAAAAGGTGAAATAAAAAAAAATCATCATTTACAGTTACTATAGCAATCGTTGTTTCAGGTAAGAATTATGAATGAATGTTAAAACTAGTGCATGAAAGTTTCAGGACAGAATTAAACATAGTCTCAAAGTATCTCCTCACAAGATAATTATTAATTATAAACAGAAAAACAGTAACTTTGCAGTGGAGAAACCTTATAGATACCACTTGAAACAAGTAAGCAAATTAATACTACCAGTAGTGGGCCAGCCATATCAACATCGTCACCTAACTCCAGATATGATGCACTAGGACAAATACAACATTCCTTCTCTAACACTCCTGCCAAAAGTGCAGAGCTTGAATTTGATAATGGGAATATTAGACAAACCCAAATAAAGGGACACTGCAAAATAGATCTGTACTCCTGAAAAATGCCAATGTCATGAAATCCTCTGACTGAGGTACTGTTCTCAACCAAAGAGAGATGACAAGTCAATGTAATGTGACAACTGTATGTAAGGCATGATGCTGCACTTTCTGTTGCTGTAAAAAGACCCTGGGAAATTGGCAAAATCTGAATATTTGATAATTGGAGTGTGGTAATACAAAAGAATAGAGAATGACTTTGTTTTTAAAGAGAGAATATAAAGAGGAGAGAGAACAAAGATGGAAATGATAAAAGGGTGAGAGGTAAAGAGTTGTTTTTAAAGAGAGAATATAAAGGGGAGAGAGAAAAAGATGGAAATGATAAAAGGGTGAAAGGTAGAGAGTAGGTAGAGAGGGAGAGAGGGATGAAGTGAAGAAAAGAGACAAGAAAGAAAGGGAGAAAAAAAAAGGAAGAAGAGAAAGGGGGAAAGGAAGGAAAAAAGGAGAGGAGAGAAGGGAGGATGACAGGCAAGGATAAAGTAAATACAGGAAAATGTTAATATTTGGGAAATTTGGGTGAAGGATATTGTGTAGTAAAGGACCTGGCCTTGCCCAGAGAGAGAAAGTGCCTTTGGCTTCAGCTTCGTGGATGCACTCTATGTCATACCTGATAGGAGTGCCTTTGTTTAGGGCAGGAGCTGGCTGCACTAAAAAAGACCTACCATGTAATTTAGGATGGGGACTTCGGTATTCTTAATCCATCTGCAACAATCACACTGGCAATCAACTGATCACGTCTTCATATCGAAGCTACAATAAAAATTCAGGACACTAAAGCTCAAGTGAGTTTCTCTGATTGCCAATACTCTGTGCATATTGATGCCACGATGGTAATGCAACCTGAGGACAACAGAAACTTTGCTTTTAGAACCCTCATAGACTTTGCCCTAAGCATCCTCTTCCTTTGGCTGGTTATAATCTGTACCCTTTCCCTGTAATAAACTATAACTGGGAATATAATAGGTTTCAGTGAGTTCTGCAAGCAAAGTTTTGAACCTGAGTGTATTTGGTGAACCCTCCCCTGCAATCTCCGAACCTGCAGCTGGTGTCAGAAGTGAGAGTGGTCTTGTATGGGCTCTTTCTTCTAACTTTGTAGGCAAACCGTAATTCCTTGAAGTTGAGGTTAGATGTCTTGGGCCGACAGACAGTGCTCTCAACCTCACAGTTTGGCTAAATCTGGGTAGGGATAAAGACATTATTTTTTAACTTTTCCTGTAGTAATTCTTCATAATTAAAATTTCAATTGAAATTAATTTCAATTTGACATAATTGGAATTATGTAAAAATAAAATTTAACAAAGGAGAAAAAAACAAATTTTGCATTTAATACAGAAAAAATAATTTTCTTTCTCTATGATCTCTTGAATTCTATTGCTCTAGTTATCTAAATTCTTAAGCTCTTCAAAAAGATAAAAATGACTTTCCAGAGCTTCTGAATTCCTGTTAACCAGAAGGTTTTTTTCTGTCATTAACAGCACCAATGCATAGAAAGCAGAACTTAGTGTTACTTAGTTAACCAAGAACCTTAATTTCTCAGAGCAGCAAAAAGTGAAACATTTGAAGGGATTTTTAACATCCTGTTTTCCTTTTAAATAACAGTACTATGAAGTATAAAACAGTCCCTTCTTCAGTGAGTTATCTCATAACCTCTGCTCAGCTATCAGTACAAATGCTCCTTCAATCACATCTCCTTCAGAATTTGTTCTTACAAATTCCAATCTATGATTCCTCAAAAACTGTTTCTATAAGAACACATGGGAGAGAGCAGGCAAGGGAACCTGTTGTTGGTTCTCACTGCCCCCTGCTGCTGCAGGGACCCAATAAAGCCCTGCCTGAAAAAAAAATAAGAACACATGGTCAAGATATTACACATTCTTGATTTGACAGAAATTTTATATGCAGTAAAATACAAAATGCATTTTTGGTTGTGTTGCTACATTTAAACATGAATGTTGTCCAACTAAGTGAAGCATAATTCAGAAATACAAAATTTTCCTGGGAACCTGTTTTAAAACAGTTAAAAACTAAAAAATTACAAATAATTAAAACTATGACAAAAGTTAATATTTACTTATATAACTTATTATCTGTATACCCATAATAGAAGTTACCATCTTAGTTTTGCTAAGAGCAATTTTCAGCAAAAATGATCTATTTTAGATAGCTACAATTTCCTCATATTTTTCCATTATTATTTTAAAAGTAAAGAAACAGAGCTAAACTAGTGAAATATACTTCATTAGCACAAATGAGAAAATCTGGGACAGCCAATATCTCAATATTCTTTTATAGAGGGAATAGTCTTGACATATTTAAAATTAATTTAAGTATGCACTTTATTTGTGGAAGCTTAAACATAACTTGAACATACTTAAAAAAAAAAGACAAAACCAAACTCATTTCTATAACCCATTCAAAGAGACTTATTCAAATACATATTTAAATAATGGGCTGGTTAAAAAAAAAAGAAAGGTTAAAAAAAGAAAAACAAATTTTCGATAGAGAAGTTCACAAAAAAACAGTACTAATCAATCCTCAAAGGTAATTTTTTTCCCCTGAAACACAGCAATTTTGGATTGCTGTTCTTTTCGCCTCCGGCTTGCTTCCCATGAAGGATGAAGAGGCAGCTGTGATTTCTGTTTTGTATTTTCAGGTCCTCTTCGTGCACTCTTATTAAACTGATTATTGATCTGAGGTTCAATTTGCTGAAAATCTGGAGGAGAAAGCAAAATTAATGAAAACTAAGTCTATACATAAGTAGCATAGAAAACAAATACATTTTATCTTCTCAAATCAGTGTTTAAGGAAGAAATTTAGTTTTACTTAAATGGAATACCTCACAGTGTAAAATCTAAGTCCTACAGGGAAGTTTGAAGTTGAAATACACATATGAGCAGTCAGTTTTGGGACACATGCTTTCTAATTGTTGTAAATAGATGTCTGTTGCATGCCTCCTAGTATATGCTGTGCTGTCTTATTTACACTGACATTAAGAAACACAGTCCAGACAACATATAAGGCAAAAAAATTTAAAAAGGAAGGACATTTTGTATTTTTAAAGGAATATGATTCATTATCATATGACACCTGTGTGTGGAGCAATGTAGCCAGAAAATTCACATGTTTTAACTAAAATATTGAATCCAACAGGGTTGATGGGTGAGCTTTTTAAAGGGCTGTTAACTGATTCCACTCCCTTGTTATTGAACAAAAAGTTGTGATTGCAAGGTAAACTGCCGTATCTGCTCAAATTTAAGACTAAGTTCTTTTTTAACCATAAAGTTATCCACCAGATATGAGGGTGGCAACTTGTATTCTAGTCCTTACAACCTCTTTTATTATGAGAAACTTCAATTATATTATTTTGAACAAAGTACAGGGAGACTTGCTAGCCTGAAAAGACTGAATCAATGCATATTTATAGAATCAGAAAGAAAAAGAGAAGCAAAAAATTTAATACAGATTTATTAATCAGTCCTAGGGGTGTATAATTTCTCCACTGCAAGTTAGCTATCATTGTCAGAAGCCTTTTAAAGATCTTAAAAAAGCAAATGTCATAATGTTATACAAGTGTACAGTTGGGATAACATTTCCAAAACATCACTGCACACAGATTCAAAACGTCCCATATCTTGTACAAATCACATGTGCTCTAGAAATCTATAATAAAGAATGCCTCTAGTGATAGAGTGATGAATTTAAATGTTAAATGAAACTGTTTCATGTAAACTGAAATTTGAATAAGGCAATATTTATAAACTGATATATATTTTACATAATTATGTAAAGCATATTTGCATGAGCAAACAAATGGATAAATTAAGTATTATAAATTTATAAACTAAAAACAAAAACATGTTTTACTTGGGTTTCCTAATCAGGAAAATGTGGGAGTGTCTTAAATTTCTAGTTATTCTGTATTTGTGAATATAAGGCCATGTATTTGCCAAACCTAGTATTTTAATACAGCCATTAAAATAACAAAAATTTGGCATGGGCTTTGCAGTTCAGTGGAGGGTAGTAAGGAAATGGATACCTGAGGCTGAAAAGTGAGCATCCTATGTATATGTTAAGGAAAAGATAAAACTGTTGCCAGCGAAAACTTGGGAAGTAGGCTACATGCCTATGGAATTGCAGCACAAGGGTAAGTGGCTGGAAAGAATAAAAAGATTAGTGTACTGATGGCTCTTTGGCAAAGTATTACAAAAAAAAAGAGAAAAGTTCAGGAAAGAACCGGCCAGCTCACAAGCAGAATCAAAAGGGAAGAGAGGGTTCAGATATTTGGGACCTTAAGGTTTAGAAAAGCCTTTGGACTCCTAACAGTAAGAGATAAGACTGAGAAAGATTTTAAGCAGTAAAGGTCCGAAGAGATTTAGCTCTGGAGCAGAGATAAGAGTAAAGGTATGGCCGTCTCAAACCAAACCTGAGAATCTGAATGCAACAGACACTGAATGATTGGGACAGTGACGGAGGGCGGGGGTGGGGAATGACCCACTAACATAAATAAGGCAAGTTTAAAAAATAGCTCTAGGAAAGAATTTTTGGTGTGGTGACTAGCTCATTGATGGACTGACTGGAAATAAAGAGGTCAGAAATCCAGTAAGTTTTGGAGGGAACTTTTATTGTGAAAGAAATCACAAACCTAGGCTGGAAAAAACCTGACTGTTAAGACTTTAAACCATCTTCACGATCATATATTTTTACTAATCACTTGGGGCAACTCCCAAGAAGATCATACTGTCTACTTCAGCTGTGGCCATGGAACAAAGACCCTCCCAAGAACACGGTCAGAGACCACGGAGAACAGTGGATAAGAAAATTCCTCATAGATTCTTCACAATCTTTGCTCAGGTAGTAGACATGTTGCACACCTCCCATGTTTCCCTTCACTGAATGAGAGATTTTATTGTGGTTACCTTGCTCCTGCTCTGCCACTAAATATCTGGTCTGAGTTGTGGGCAGGCAGTTTGTCTTTTTAGTGTACAGGTCACCAAATTTTGAGCAGTCACATCATGAGATCTGATGGAAAGCACTGCATCATTACTCAGGAATTCTAGGCTTTCAACTGGATACAATGACTGGATGGGACTCTGGGTTGGCTTTCTCAGGAAGGAAGCACATAGTGTGCTCTGTGTGTTGAGAAATTACCAGAGAAAATTACCAGTGAAATTACTATCTGATGATCAAAAGGATGGTCAGCAGCAGACAGTTATGTGTTCAAGAAATTCCACTTTCTTTTTCCACCTAGCCGCATAGTTAGACTGCATTTCTTAGCTCCCTTTTGGCTAGGATGGGGTCATGTAACTAAATTCTGGCTAATGAAATGTGAGCAGAACTGATCCTTAACACTTTCAGGCCTGGCCCATGAAAACATCTTACAAAATTCTCCATGTACTCTATTCCCTTTTGTTGGTCAAATGGAGAATACCTGGGAACAGTAGTAGAAAGGAGGCAAAAGATGGAAGGAGCCTGATCCTTGAATGACTATGTGAAACACAGCCCCTGTGCTGATTCATAGTAGACTGTAATGTGAGAAATAAATTTTTATTATTTTAAATCAGTGAGAGTCTGGGATTATGTAGAGAAGTCAGACCACCCAAATATATTAAACTTGATTTGTTACAAATTAATCTGAAAATCTGGTTTCACTCTTAACCCTGGAAGTAACATACTTATTACTGAATGTTTAATGGCATGGCATTGACTAAGATGGAACTTACATAGCAATTTACTTAAAGAATATGTTGATTAGTTCAAGATAAATTAAATAGACCCAATATTTCCTGATAACTTTTATCTAACATATTTCCTATTGGCAGGACATAGAGGGTAAAAAAAAATAATTAAAATTTAAAAATTATTCTGATAATCATAAGATGCTCTATTTCCATTTCTGTGGGTACATAACTGATTCAGGCTACTAAGCAACCAGAATTTTTCATCTTTCCTCTTTGGCAAAGCATTGCTCAACTGCATATGGAAGTCAGGAAGTCATTAATACATGCCTGGGGTTTTGCTTCTTGGAGCCTGTTCTCTGTAATTTCTAAAAGAAGAAAAACACCATTAGGACATTTAAAAGATAAATCCTCTGACTTTAAGAAGATAACATAATAAAAATGTTAATAAAACTCATTAAAAAAAATTATCATACTCCTTTACCCCCCGAGAAATGAATTAAAAAATTATGAAAACCCCACGTTTTAGCTACATCAAAGGGTTGTTAGACCCCAGTATTACTATAGAAAAATGTAGGAATTTTCCTCTCACCACCTGTATAGGGATTTCTGGCCATAAAATATCCTGTCTTGGTTACCTTGTACCTTTGAGAACTATCTAGACAAAGAATTTCAAAAATCTTACAGGGGGAATGAGTCACATATAACAATCACATATAACTAAGATTAACATTTTTTTGGGAGAGGGAAGGGATAGTGGTGCTTAATTTTCAAGTGAGGGAAAAACTGTAGCTTTTTTAGGCACAGTTGGGAGATATATGAAATAATGTAATAATTTTCAAGACTCCAAAGATGGTTTGTGTGTCTTTTCCATACTCTGACTTTTATGGAAAATTTCAACATCACATTTTTCTATTCTACTAAAAATTATGCCTGACCTATAAATTATAGAAAAAGTTTACTGAAGAAAATAGCTAATCATGATTTTTATTCTATAATGTGAAGATATCCCCTATCAGATTAGAATTACAAATGAAATTAAACTTATTGATTTATAACAAAACAGCTGTGAAAAGAAGGGATAAGGATGACAGCATCACCAAATATAAAGCAGTCTGGAGAAACTCAGTGTTAGGGCAAGCAGCCTTATCTACTGAAACAGAAAAACATAAAACAATTGAGTTTTACAATAATGCCCTGGGTCAACAAGAGAAAAAACAAAACAAAACAAAAAAAACCACATTCTTTTCAGAAAGTTCTGTTTAAAAAGTGAGATATGTGAGAAATTTTCAAACGTTTTCACCAAAAGCTAACTCAAAGTTTCAAAACTTTGATAATCAAAGGAATAAACTTAAATTAGCTAGACAATTAAATTAGACAAATTTATCTATATTGTCTCATTTTCTGATGAGGTTGGAAAAATGTAGCATTATCATACGTGTATTTGTATATATTATCCAATATAAAGTTGGAGAGGGCCAAGTCTAAACACAGGATGTATTGTACAAACTAGAATTATGTATGAGAGATAGTATCTCAATGTTAGGATGTGTGGTTATTTCATATCTTTCGAAAAATTAAGAACTAATAATTCTTTCAGGATAAAAAAATACCCTTACCTTCCAGAGCTTTTAGATCCAGATAAAGAATGGAAAAACACTGATTCAAACTTCCTTGCTTCTGTACGTGGCTTGTTTTTATCACTTCTCATATCCTGATGGATTTCAAGTATATCTTCTTCAGGCAACAATTTTTGGGGGGGGTTTTGTTCCTTAACTGAAAAATGACAACTACTTTCCTTCTTCCGTGTCCGTTTGACTTTCCCAATGAAGAAGTCATCACCACTATCACTATCCTCAGACATGGAAGACTGTTTGTAAAACCTTTCTTCTGTGCTATCATCAAAATATTCCTTCTCTTCTTCATGTAATTCTTCTCCATCACTGTTAACACCAAGTGAGCTACTGGACTCTTTCTCTTTTTTGGTTTGACTAAATGTTTTCATTTTGGGGTCAGTAGGTGTTTTCTGGGGTTCAGAGGGTACTGGAGAATCTTTTTCAGAAGGCTTTGATAGAGAATTTGGAATGTCCACTGTTTTGGGTCCATGCTCCATCTTGGCTATTTTTTCTTTTGAATTATTTATTGGTTTCTTTGCCAATATTTTGGCTTCTTTCTCTTCTTGCTCACTGATAATAGTTCCTTCATGCTGTAACTTACTGGCATCATCATTTGAACACAAAGTGTCCTTGGAATGATTTTCTTCTGAAGCATTCTTTGATGACTTAACTTCAACAACATTTTGTCTTGCATCTTTAAAGGCTTTGACAGCAGCTGCAAGAGAAACAGGATATGACTTGTTTCAGCATTGAAACAAATAATACAAAACGTTACTGTTTTAGTACAGTATTTCTTAAATTATTTGGAAATACTTAAGAGAATGACTGGAATTTACATTACATACATATAATGGGTATGAATTTACAAAGAAATCTATTAACTTTTACAAAACCAAACATATACAAAATGCTCAGAGGTATCCATTTTAAATCTCTAAAATTAAAAGAAAACTTATTCCTTCATGTATGGATGTTAAGAAGAACAGTAAAAACTTCACTAAATACAAATAAACAGACTAAAATGACAACTTTAAGTTCTGTAATAATAATGTATTAATACAATTGTAAATACCGTAAATTGTGCTTTCAGACATTAAAAATAAGTATCTTCTAATCTGTGACACAAACATTTAATTCTTTTAATACATTTTTTTTTGTGGTACGTGGGCCTCTCACTGTTGTGGCCTCTCCCGTTGCGGAGCACAGGCTCCAGACGCGCAGGTTCAACGGCCATGGCCCACGGGCCCGGCCTCTCCGCGGCATGTGGGATCTTCCCGGACTGGGGCACGAACCTGTGTCCCCTGCATCAGCAGGCGGGCTCTCAACCACTGCGCCACCAGGGAAGCCCCTTTCAAAACATTTTAAAATGTACATACATAAATAGAAATTATGTGACTAAGTGGCAACATCATAAGTAATAATATGAATTATACCAATATTTAGAAAATCAATTGTATTCAATATTATAATGAATATATATTTTAGAAATTTAGGAAATAGGAATTTAGAAAAAATACAAAAGTTTTTCAGACATCAGATAACTTCCATATTTTCAGGTAGCTTCCCACATTTGGAAATATTTGAAAGAGACATTTATAATATAAAAGATCCTCAAAAGGAGAAAAGCACCCTGAAAGTAAACAAATGAATGGCTGTTTATTCAAATCATGTACCATAAACGGTTTAAAAGTCATTTAATTCATACCTTTTAGCACGTCTATTTTTTTCTTCAGAAGAGGGTGCACTGCTAGTCTGGCAACTGCTCTTTCAGTTGCAGTAGAATCAGGCTGTAAATTGAAATAACAAGCACATGCGAATAAAAACTATGTAACACTACTAAGAAGTGAATAAAATGCAATCCACTGTAATTTTTAAAAGTTAAGAGTTAGGGAACAGGAATCTGTTAATACTCTAATTAGACAACTCACCTGTAATCCATGCTAAAGATAACACAGTGACAAAAATACTACTGTTCTTAACAGTTAAAATTATCATGTAATCAATGAATAAATATTCTTTGGGTACTTAATATCCTCCCAGAATTGTGGTAGGCATCGTGTGTGATATTAAAAAAAAAAAGTAATATAGCTCCTGTATTCAAAGAGTTTAAAAGATCTAGTTAAGAAGACTAAAATAATATGAAAGAATCAAGTAACATATTAGTACTAAGCTGGGTGATATAATCCATGACTACTATAATGCTTGAAGTTCCATTTACTAGAGACCTAAAAATTATCAAATGCTATATATTTTTATTTTGAATAACTAGTACATTACTGTATTCTCACAACCTTCCACCAGTGCCTGGCTTATAGCCAACACTTTATAGATGTTTGATGATGACTGAATGGGACTATATACATATATATATATATACATATATATATACACATACATACATTAGTATTTATACATTTAGAAAATTCATAATTCAGACTAACTGCTTTAAATATCACCTGTAGGCTGAAAACTTCCAAATTTCTACCTCAAGCTCTAACTTGAGTTCCAGACTCACATATCCAACCACCTACTTGACATGTTAAAAGAGAATGCTGTGACTTTCTTCTTAAACCTACTTCTGCTATAGTCTTTCCCATCTTATTGTAGGTAATTTTAATTTTTCTGGTTGCTCAGGCCTAAAACTCAAAAGATTCTTCCATTACATTTCTCCTTTCTTCACAGCTCACAATAAATCCTTCAGCAAATCCTGTGGTTTCATCTGCAAAATCTATCCAGAACCAGTCACTTACACCATTTCTACTTACTACCTTTGACCAAATCACCAATACCTCTCACCTGGACCAATGTAATAAGCTCACACCTGGTCATTCTCCATTGCCTCCTGTTCTCTCACAGTCAATTTCCATATAGCAGTCACAGCAAGCTTTTAAACAAAACCAGATCATGCTATTTCCCTATCTGTTCTTTTTAAAGCTTTACTGCCTTCTGATGCTTAGGCTCTTCCTTTGCAAGCTCTTCTCTACTTGGAATACTCTACTCCCAAATACACACGGGCTGATCATCTCATCGTATTCAGGTCTCTGCTCAAATGCTATCTGAACTAAAACACTTTCTATCACTATTTACTTCACATCACTCAACACAGCACGCCAGTGCAGATATTTTCTTATCTGTGAGGCAAGGACTTATGTCTTCCACATTCCTGTAGACCTAGTGCCTAGGACAATAACTGATAATAGTTGGCATTCAATAAATATTCCATGAAGCAAGTAAAAATTTCACTAGTGTGTGAAAGTAGAGCTATCAGCTTCAAACATCTTTACTTTAAATTTACCCTTCATTGTTAACAGCCCAATAAGGCCTTTTCCTTCCCAGTAATAAACACTTATGAGTACCTAAGTAAAAGCAAGATGATAACAGTTTGAAATCTATTGTTTGGAGAACTTATCTAGGTAGAGTCCCTCAGAGAACAACTCCATTAAATTAGACCTGGTGCAAATCCTGTGCCAGGATGACTTGCTGCCTAATTACCTTCTGTCCTGGGTCACATGGTATCCTCCCCGAATTTTATAGCCAACTAGAAACTGAGAATGTGATCCTACTTGGAAACAAGGTCATTGCAGATATAATTAATTAATTAATTATTTGCTAGCTGTATTTAATTCATATCTGTTCTTGATGGTCTGTTACTGATTTGCAAATCTGAGTAGCTCATGATTTGGGGAGTAGAAAAAATATTCTAATGGGGAAAAAACAGTGCAAATGGAAAAACTGTTAATGACATACACATTAGTAATATGCTTTATAAATACTCAGGGTTTAAATTTTCATTCTTTAAGACGAATAAAAGATATTATACATGTACATGCATACCTTGTTTTATTGTGCTTTGTTTTATTGCACTTCACAGATATTATGTTTTTTTTACAAAATGAACGTTTGTAGCAACCCTGTGTCTATCAAGTCTATTGGCACCATTCTTCCAACAGCATTTGCTCACTTTGTGTCTCTGTATCACATTTTGGTTAATTCCTGAAATTTCAACTTTTTCATTATTATTATATTTGTTATGGGAATCTGTGACCACTCATCTTTGATGTTACTACTGTAATTGTTTGGGATGCCAAAAACCACGCTCAGGTAGGAAAACAAACAACTGATGTTCTGACTGCTCCACTGAACACTGAGATGTTCCCCTGTCTCTCTCTCTCTTTGGGCCCCCCTATTCCCTGAGACGAAACAATATTGAAATTAGGCCAATTAATAACCCTACAATGGCCTGTAAGTATTCAAGTGAATGGAAGGGTCACATGCCTCTAACTTTAAATCAAAAGCTAGAAAGGACTAAGCTTAGTGGGGAAGGTATGCTGAAAGCCAAGACAGGCTGAATGCTAGGCCTTTTGCCCCAGACAGTTAGCCAAGATGTAAATGCAAAGGAAAAGTTCTTGAAGGAAACTAAAAGGGCTACTCCAGTGAACACACAAATGATTAGAAAGCAAAACAGCCTCACTGCTGATAACACAGAAAGCTTTAGTGGTCTAGATAGAAGATTAAACCAAGCCACAACATTTCCTTAAACCAAAACCTAATCCAGAGCAAGACCCTAACTCTCTTCAGCTCTTTGAAGGCTGAGAGAGGTGAGGAAGCTGCAGAAGGAAAGCTAGCAGAGTTTGGTTCATGAGGTTTAAGGACAGAAGCTGTCTCCACAACATCAAAGTGCAACGTAAAGAAGCAAGTGCTGATGTAGAAGCTGTAGCATATTATCCAGAAGATCTGGCTAAGATAAACAATGCAGGTGGCTACACTAAACAACAGATTTTCAACGTAGAAACAGCCTTTTTGGGAAGAAGATGCCTTTTATAGCTAGAAAGGAGAAGTTAATGCCTGGCTTCAAAGGACAGGCTGACAACTCTTGTTAGAAGCCAACGCAGCTGGTGACTGAAGCTAAAACCAGTGTTCATTTACCACTCCGAAAATCCTAGGGCCCTTGAGAATTATGCTAAATCTACTCTTCCCAGGCTCTCTAAATGGAACAGTAAAGTCTGGAGACAGCCCATCTGTTTATTACAGGGCTTAATGAATTGAATATTTTAAGCTCATTGTTGAGACTTACTGCTCAGAGAAAAAGATTCCTTTCAAAATATTACTGCTCATTGACAATGCACCTGGTCATCAGGGCTCTGATGGAGGGGTACGACGAGATTCATGTTGTTCTCATGCCTCCTAACACAACACACATTCTGCAGCCCCATGGATCGAAGAGTCGTTTCAACTTTCAAGTCTTCTTTAAGAAATACATTTCATAAGGCTATAGTTGCCATAGCTAGCGATTCCTCCTATGGAACTAGGCAAAGTAAACTGAAAACCTTCTGGAAAGGATTCACCGTTCTATATGCCATTAAAAACATTCATGATTCATGGGAAAAGGTCAAAATAGCAGCAGTAACAGGAGTTTGGAAGAAGTTGATTCTAACCCTCATGAATGACTTTGAGAGGTTCAAGACTTCAGTGAAGGAAGTAACTGCAGATGTGGTGAAACCAGCAAGAGAACTAGAATTGGAAGTGAAGATGTGACTGAATTGTTGCAATCTCATGATAAAAGTTGAATATATGGGGATTGCTTCTTATGGATGAGCAAAGAAAGTGGTTCCTGAGATGGAATCTACTCCTGGTGCAGATGCTGTGAAGACTGCTGAAATGACCACAAAGGACTTAGAATATCATATAAACTTAGTTGATAAAACAGCAGCAGTGTTTGAGAGGACTGACACCAATTTTGAAAGTTCTATTGTGGGTAAAATGCCATCAAACAGCACTGCCTGCTACAGAGAAATTGTTTCTGAAAGGAAGAGGCAATCGATGCAGCACACTTCACTGTTGTCTTATTTTAAGAAATCACCACAGCCACCCAAACTTCAGCAACCACCACCCTGATCAGTCAGCAGCCATCAACTTCAAGGCAAAACCCTCCACCAGCAAAAAGAATACAACTTGCTGAAGACTCATGATGGTTAGCACTTTTTGGCAATGAAGTATTTTTAAATTAAGGTACGTATATTTTTTTATACATAATGCTATTGCACACTTAATAGTCTACAGTACAGTGTAAACATAACTTTTATATGCACTGAGAAACCAAAAATTTGTCATTTGCTTTATTGCGGTTATTTGATTTACTGAGGTGGTCTGAAATTGAGCCCCCGTTATCTCTGAGGTATGCCTGTAGTTCTTAAAATGTTTGATTTGGAAAAAGTCTTAGTTAAAAATACCAAATTTTATAAATTACAGCAATCATTTAAATAAATGTTTAAATTTCTCTAATAAAAATTTGTCAAATTTAACACTTTAAACCTTTCTTTAATTTTATTCTTAAGAAAGCAATTAGAAATCATTCATTTAATTTTTTAAGTTCAAATTTTAACAAGAGGTTAGAGGTAAAGGGAATATAGACCAAAGATTTTATCTAACAATTAGACTAACAGTATTGACTTGATTTCAAGACCACTTAGCCAGTTAGGAACAAGCTAGAATTCAAAGTCAGGTTTCTGAATTCAGTCTAGTATTCTCAACAAGTTTTCTTCTAAACTATTCAAGATAACTTTCCCTCATTTTGTGACCCAACTCCAAGCCTCCCTCAAATCTTTTTGTAAAGAAATTAAATATAAACATAAGAAAAGAGGTTGTTAATCAAGAGGGCTCAGGTTTTTACCTTTGGCAGTGTTTTGGGTCTCTGCTGCAATGCGAGATGTTTACATTTTGCTTAAGCCACTGAGCTTAAGTGTAGGAACTCACAAGAGTCAGTACAACAGTCCCTATCATGAGGGACTTCAAATTCTTTATCCTTGGGCTTCCCTGGTGGCGCAGTGGTTGAGAGTCCACCTGCCGATGCAGGGGACATGGGTTCGTGCCCCGGTCCAGGAAGATCCCACATGCCACGGAGCGGCTGGACCCGTGAGCCATGGCCACTGAGCCTGCGCGTCTGGAGCCTGTGCTCCGCAACGGGAGAGGCCACAGCAGTGAGAGGCCCGCGTAAAAAAATTCTTCATCCTTCCTTACTTCTTTCCTGTCCATCTTCCTTCCTCACTTAGTTTCTCCCTCTTTATATTTACAGATATTTATATTTACATAAATATGCATTATGTGAAGGCACAGTCTTACACATAAGGACACAAACACCATCTTTTGAGGTTCATGATCTTGCACTAATTTAAAAGGTTACAACAAATGCACAAATAACTAACCCAAGGCAGAATGTCATAAACTTCATAGGAGAGACTGAAAATGTGGAGGTTTATAAAAGAATTCAAATACAGCCATACTTCTTAAATTTAAATAAAATTATTTTGAAGCTTAAAAGGCTAAGTAATCGCTATTAACAAATAGTTTTTACACATGCATGAAACAATCTTCACAATATTGGGGGATACGAAGGAAACCACAGCTTTCATTACTTGAAGTTGACACAGTGTTTGCCTTGGAAAATTCTCAGGAAACTGTGGTTTTCATACACCTCCAGTTTCTTCCATTTCAAATAAATTAAATTAAAAAAGGAAAACACCTCACTTTTTAATGGACACATTTTATTTTGGCATATGGGTATTTACTGTGAACACAAAGCATTTGGTGTTCAATTTTGAAAAGAATTTTGAGAATGTACATGTAAATATAAACAAGAGTCTAAAAATGAAAAAGCTCTCTTACACACCATGTTCATTCCTTTGAAATGTTGCCTTAAAACAAACTGACGCTAAATGAACTAGTACAGGTAGAATGCTAGTAGAATACTTTTATCATTAACTGGACTTAAATTCAATTCCAGGTTTTATCTAATGATATAAACCAACACATTCATATTTGTATTTATTAAAAACATTTAGAGATATAATAAGAAACAGTCTATTCAGCTGGATCAGAAGAACTGTGGCAAACAAAGCAAAATATGGCTTAGAGTCCACATTTATAAGAGAATGGGAGACTTTTCTGTATTCAATGAACTCTTAAAATGCCTACAACACCATGATTTCCAAAATGCAGTCTTACACATATGGGACTTATTCCATCCTTTTGTCCTAAACTTTCATTTTGTAGGCAGAGACCGGGGTTTAGAACTTGGATCTGACATTTCCTACTGACTACCTATGACCATCGGTATATTTTACCTTTCTGGGCCCGTTGTCTCATCTGTTAAATGAGATTATCATCATCTTCCCTGAGAAAGCTAACGTGTATAAAGCATCTAACAAGTCAGGCAACTGGTAGATGTTAACAAATATTAATTTGCTTCCTCTCATCCTGTAGCTGTTTAATATAACTGTGTTCTATTTCATTCCTTTTTTCCATAGTGCTTAGCTGACTGCTCTGCATATCACAGATGTTTTGAATTGAGAAGCCCTTGAAATTCTGGCAATAATTGTCTGGAAATGTCACAGTTCTAGTCCCCAAACTCTCTAGCTTTAAAACTCTCGTACAAATATTAACTGGCTACTTAATCTTTCTAACCCCTTTCTAAATTTGGAAAATGAAGACACTACTAGTATTACTACACACACATGTACACACATGCATGTGCACACATGAATGTTTTCCATATGAGATCATTGTTGTAAGATCAATTGAGGTAATAATGTATATGGAAGACCTGTGCAAGCTCTAAGAAGTTACACAAATTAGTTTGTTCTGCTCTATTCTGATGGTCAGACAGCTTCAAATGTACAGAGCTCTACATAATAGCCTTATTTCCTCTTTGGTCATCTTTCACTAACCACCCTTCCTATGGCAAACTAATCAGTCTTCTCTCCATGACACTGCTACTTGCCTCATTTTTATTCCAGAGGTTTAATTTATTAACATATTTTGATACAGAACATGAATCCAATCAAAGAATACCACAAATGACATAAAACAGTAGCAAAATAGTTGAAATCAAATAGCTTGGGAGGAATCTGAAATCATTTTAAGCAAGGCAATTTCCCTTGGCTCTAAATCCTCAAGAGTTCCATCAAGAACTTGAAACAGAACTGTTTTCCTTTTCTCCTTCTCCACCTCCCTTTCCTTCCTTCTGTTTGGAGGAAGATACCAAAAGGGCAGAAATGCAATCAGGTTTTGCTTGACAATATTTCAGTTAGATCCTAAACTTTCTATGTGAATATTATAAATCTCATGACTACAAATATAGTAATATGCAAATGAATTTACTATTACAAAATAAAAATGGATAAGCGAATATAGACACATTTCCCCATTTTTAGGATGACATTTTACACAATGGAAGGTTTAACAAAGGGTTGTAAATGAAAGAAGATACCCTAAAAAAACCTGATGCTACAAATATTACACATACATCAACTAATAGTAACCTTCCAAAGTGAAAAAAATCTGACTGAAAAGTTAAAAAAAAAAAAAGAGACAAAGGATATTTTATTTTGGATATTTCAAGTTAAAATTAAATAATATTGTCAAGTTTTAGTGTTGAAATTTAAATGGAAACATAGTATTAGTCAACTAAAAATAAATTGCTTTTTATTCTCATCACAAATTAAATATTATTGAAATACTTTTAGAATGCAGCAACCAGAAAATTCAAAAATTTTTTTCTGGTAAAAACCTTAAATTATTATTATTATTTTTTTTTTTTTTTTTTTTTTTTTTTTTTTTTTTGCGGTACGCGGGCCTCTCACTGTTGTGGCCTCTCCCGTTGCGGAGCACAGGCTCCGGATGCGCAGGCTCAACAGCCATGGCTCACGGGCCCAGCCGCTCCGCGGCATGTGGGATCTTCCCGGACCGGGGCACGAACCCATGTCCCCTGCATCGGCAGGCGGACTCTCTACCACTGCGCCACCAGGGAAGCCCCTTAAATTATTATTTTTTTAAATTCTCAAGAGAAAACAAATATGTTCTACCATATTTTTATACAACTACCACTATTCTATTTAACATCATTATTTTGTCAGAAATATATATAGACCAAGACATAAGTTAAAAACTATAACAGAACTAAAATTTTTTCCTCTCTATGAATGAATGCTATAAAATAAGAATATTTACTGTAAAATCATGTTAGTATAAAATAAGGAAGCTGTTTGTAAAATTATGCTCACGACTTTGGTGTTACCTTCCTGACAAGGACTGTGACAACAAATCTTCCCTCCCCTCAAACATACAAAAACTTTCATGTTCTGGCCTTCTTACAATAAAATGCTTTAAAATTTAACATGGCTAAAATCAGTGAATTGCAGAGAGGTGAGTGCTAGTGTACATAAATGTAGAATCAGAGTATTTTTTTCCTTAAGGCTGGAATAGGAAAATTGACACTTACAGTTGGAGATTCCAACACACGTCTCTTAGTCAACAATAAAACAAGTAGGTAGAAAGTCAGTAAAGATGTAAATCACCTGAACAACACCATCAATCAGTTGGACCTAAATAACATTTATAGAACACTGATCCCAAAATAATAATATTGTTTTCAGGTGCACATGAAATATTCACCAAGATAAGCCATACTCTAGACAAATAACACAAATAATAAAGTTAAAAGAATAAAAATCATAAAGAGTATGCATATGGATCATAAAGAAAACTAATGAAAAGATACCTGGAAACCCTCAATTGTTCAGAAATTAAATAACGTACTTCTAATTAAACCATAGGTTAAAGGTGAAATTTCAAGGAAAATTTAAAACATTTTAAACTCAAAGAAAATAAAATATAACATATCATATTTATAAGATGTAGCTAAAGCAGTGCTTAGAGGGATATTTATAGCATTCAATGCTTATATTAGGAAAAAAGAAAGGTCTAAATCAGTAATTTAAGCTTCCACGTTAAGAAACTAGAGAAAGAGCAAAGTAAGCACAAATTCAAGAGGAAGAAATAATACAGATTAGAGCAAATGTGAATAAAAGTGAAAAAAGAAATGTAATAGAGTTATAAAAATTAATTAATCCAAAAATCTGTTCTCTGGTGGAACTGTCACATAGCCTTTAGCAAAGTGGGTAGAAATAAAAAAGAGGAAATACTAAGCATGAAGCAAGTGACACAAATGCAAGGAGCAGAATATCTGGGTAAAAGTCCTAACTGTGCACCTAAGAGTGGCATACCCTTAATTAGCTCACTTTATTCTTTCTGAGCTTCAGTTTCCTTACTTACAAAAAGGGGGTAAAAATAATTTTCATAGGGTAAATGCAGGGATTAAATAAAATATTCATAAAAACTATTTAGAAAGAATAAAAATAAAGAGTCTTTATTCTAATTTGTAAGATTAGCAGACTAACTGCTATCTAACACACAAATGCCACATTAACTTCAACATACCTTTAAGGTACTTGAGGGTGTGGTATCATGGCAAAGCAAAATTCATAAATTACCATAAAAATAATTTTTGGTGGCAGTAGTAGAGCTCAAATGGGGAAAAATCATTGTACACTAATAGTACCTGGCTTTTTAAAAAAATAATCACACCAGGTGACTGACTGATTTTTTAGTAACTGGCTTTTGCTAAGTTTTCTCTTCAAGGAAAAAAGTGAAAGGAAAAAAGTAGGTCAACAATACAAATAAGGAACTTTTCCTAAAAGAAATACAACCCCTGGCAGAAGTACCTTTTTGCAGGTTTTTTCAAAGTTGATATCATCACCAAGAGCAGATTTAGTTACTATATCAGGTTTCAACTCCTGTAAAAGAATAAAACAAACTAATTTTAGTTATGAGCCTTATTTTAAACTGTCATTATTATATGAGAAATTCCTTCCCATGTTGTGCTTTTAAGAAATCCATTATTTAAAGAAACTACTACTTATTTTAATGACATTTCAGGACATTGGCAATTCTATCAATTTATAAAGAAATGCAGAGATTTACAGAGAAACATTTATTTTTTTATTTTTATTTTTTTCGGTATGCGGGCCTCTCAGTGTTGTGGCCTCTCCCGGTGTGGAGCAGAGGCTTCGGACGTGCAGGCTCAGCGGTCATGGCTCATGGGCCCAGCTGCTCCACGGCAAATCTGGGCTTCCCTGGTGGCGCGGTGGTTGAGTCTGCCTGCCGATGCAGAGGACACGGGTTCATGCCCTGGTCTGGGAAAATCCCACAGGCCGTGGAGCGGCTGGGCCCGTGAGCCATGGCCGCTGAGCCTGCGCGACCAGAACCTCTGCTCCACACCGGGAGAGGCCACAAGGCTGAGAGGCCCACGTACCGGGAAAAAAAAAAAAAAAAATCTAACCCACAAAACACTTTTCTATTATGGAAGGAATTAATCCACATTTTAGAAAATTAAAAAACACAGAAAAACAGAAAGAAAAATAAGTAAAATTACCAGTAATGTTTACATGGTTATAATTTTATTATACACCCTTCTACAAGTTTCTTTAAAAGAATTTAAGTTTGATATGCATTCCACTAAGCGAATGAAAGATGACTTTACATCATATGAAAATGCAATTTTTCTACATTAGTAAGTTATCAAGCTATTCCAATATGCATAAAAAATGAACTTTTTTTTATTATTGTCTAGAAGAAAGCTAAATAGAAAAATCAGTTGATTTTAAAACAACACTGTGTGACAGTAAGGTAGATATGTGATGTGATAAAACTGCAAACATTAAGTGAAAATGATATTTAAATTATACTTTAAACAAAAAAGGACCATAGTATTTTGTAAACTAGCTTTATTTAATAACAGGGCAAATGTCTATTTTTTGTTTTTTTGCTCTTATTTATTTAATCAAATTCTTATTACTGGACATTAATACATTTTCTGAGTTTTGATCTTTTTATAAATAAGAATGTGATGACTATCCTTGTACATACTGGTTTGTGTAACTCCTTCTGAAAAATTACCACAGATTCTATATTAAAGAGCTATATTGGAGTTTTGGAAGAAGAGTAGAATGGGAAAAAAATATCAAATATTGATAATGATGATCCAATGTCAAAAAGATCGGAAAGCACTGTTTCTGAGGGTAAAAACTCAATTTCATTTTGTGTACAATAATATAAATGTGAAAAATGTGTACGTAAAACAAATCCATATAAAAAGTACATAAATAATGGACTCATTTTTAAATTGTATATGTGTGTATATATAAAAATATTCATTATGTGACATATTTTGGTTGAAAATGTCTTTAAGTTTGATGAGCTAATTTAGGAGATGGCCTCCCTTAAGCAGTTTCAAGTTAATAAAGCTATTTAAATTATAGTTAAAAATCCAGATTTTAAGACTTGCCCCACGTTTGTCAATGACTGGCTATAAGCACCTTTCGTTACTCTGTAAGACAAAAATCAGCCTAAAGAGTGAATTGGTTAAATTTTATTGCTAAAATGAACTTAAGTAAGTGCAGATGGTAATGATACTACCTAAATCTCAACCCACCCACATATTCCCTCCAAAACAATAAATTCAACGAGGAGTACAAATAAAACCAAACATGAACCGTGCCCTCAGCATTATTAGTAGATAAATACCTATAAGCAGAGAAACTAACACCAAATTCAACAGCTCTCACTGCTGCTATAGCTTATGAATTTACAGAGCCAGAGAATGAAAGACTAAGATACTAGGAGGAAAAGAAGAGAGTGGAGTGAAGGACATGCATTAATGACACAGAAGAAGCTCCACAAGAAAGCAGAAAGTACTACAAAAGGTCAAAGTGTTGAACACAAGTCTCAGACTTGGTAATTCACAGCACTACAGAGAAGGAAGGGCTTGAAAGTGAGTGATTTTGAAGGCGACAGCCTCAAGAAGCACTGCTTTGAGGAGAATTAGATAAATAGGGGTTGTGCACTTCCCTTTAGGGATAACAGTGTAGGTAAAGGAAAGAAAGATAAATTAAGGACCCTACAGAGACAAAAGAAAATACATGTAAACCAAGTCCTCCTTCTCATTATCCGCTAAAAAAATGTCACTTTGCCATACTGACATAAGGTGGGCTCTGTATAAGAAACGTCTACAGTTCAGAAAAGAAAAAGAAGTCAAATTCATATAAAATTAATTTAATGTCACTTTGCCATACTGACATAAGGTGGGCCCTGGATAAGAAACGTCTACAGTTCAGAAAAGAAAAAAAAGTCAAATTCATATAAAATTAATTTAATTAATTAAAATTAATTTAAGAAGAAAAAAGAAAACGTAAATCAAAACATTTTATCTGATTCTCTCCTATAAACATCAAAAAGACAACTGTAACATAACCCTGCAAACTTCATTAGGGAGCCTCAAACAAGTAGTTGGGGCCTATAACAAAAAAATTTGCAAAATGAGAAATTAAAACACTGTAGAAGAGAAACAGGTAAAACACAGAAGTGCATCAACAGTTGATAAAGCTTAGGAAATAAAATGCAAGAAAAGAAAACCTATCTCAGAAAGAGAGAACAGATTTAAAGAAAAATTCAATAAGGAACACTGAAGAAAGTCAAGAAAACACTGAAGAAAGACAAGAAAATGAAAAAAAGATAAAGAAAAAGAGAGAAAGAAAGTGGCAAAGGATGATCCCACATACATGTAATCGGAGTCTCTGAAGGAGAAAAACAATAGACAAAAGCCAGTACTTAAAACTATAGTTCTAAAACAACTTTCTGGAAAAAAACAACCAAAGAATTTAAAAGGGTTTACTATGTACCTAGCTTAAAGAGACCTGGAACAATCAATAATGAAACCCTATTCTGGTAAAACTATTAGACTTTACAGACAAAGGAAAAAAATCTTCAGAGCTCGTGGCCAAAAAGATCAATTTAGTTATAAGGGTGAAAAAACTGAGCTGGTATCAGATATCAAGAACAAAATAAAAATAACTATGGAGCAGCATTTTCAATATAAGCAAGTGTAAGCCAAGAATTTTACAGTCAAATAGCTCTAAAGAATCAGGTCTAGAAAAAATAGTTTTGAACTTGCAAAAATTCAGGAAATACAGTACACATATGTTTGTCCAGAGGAATCTTCTAGAGGAGGAGTTCAGCCAGCAAGAGATAATTTTGGTAAAAGAACTGACGGTGAGTATGTATCTGCAGAGCTAGAATTAAAAGAAATGTGGGGGCACAGGAGAAAGAATAACACATAAACTTTGTCCTCATGCTCAGAGCCTGTGAATAAGTTACCTTACATGGCCAAAGAGACTTTATTATGTATTTAAGTTAAGGATCCTAAAATGGGGATCCTGGATTACACAGAGTGGGCCTAACGTAACAACGCTCCTCCTAAGAGGGAAGCAGAAGGGTATGAGTTAGAGAAAGAGGAGAAAAAGGGAGAGATACTGAGGTACTGAGAACTAAAGATGCTGTGCTGTTGGCCTTGAAGACGGAGGAAGGGGCCATGAGTCAACAAACACAGGTGACCTCTAAAACCTGAAAGAGTCTCCACAAGGGATACAATTCTGTCGACATCTTGGTTTAAAACTTCTGACTCCCAGAACTGTAAGATAATAAATCTGTGTTGTTTTTAGCCGCTAAATTTGTGTTAACTTGTTACAACAGCACTAGAAAACTAATATACATACGTTTTATCTCCCACCAATCTTCATATTATGAAATAATTCATTACACCATATTATTTGGACAAGTACCATATACCATAAATAATGCCCAGAATTAAATACTTACCTTAAAACCATAAAAGTAAAATCTAGATGCATTTGGATGGCTTAAACTTTCCTTATCACCCCACTCATACTTCAGTATTTTGGGTCAATTCATTTTTACCTTAATTTTAAATATAAACATATGTGTCATTAAAAGGGAATGCTATCTCCTATGACATAGTTCATATAAAATTTTTAAATGGTGCTTAAATAACAAAACTGTATGGACAGGAACGCTGTGCCATAACTAGAATTTTGGTTCAGAACTATCCTAATTAGACACTGAGGAATTTAATAAATCAAGCAGTTTATCAGACAATGCAAAAATTGCAATAAAATATATATTATGAAGTTATTCTTCCCTCCCTACACTTTTATTCAGAAGAGATCAGGAACTGCCTTTCAGAATAAGACTCTTTGATGTGTTGTTCCAAATGGATAGACAGCACCTCAAATGTTATTCCCTTCAGCATGTAAGACGAAATTTAACCCACAGCCTTTCTCAATCCTTCTAAGAGTCTGCTATGCAGTCTACTTGACAAGTTCATGGTAAACTGCCAGGACTTTCAAATCATCTCTTAATTGCTCCAATTTCTAAATTTATATACATTCTGACTCAGAATATCTAATACACGTTTAAAGGAAGAAGTCTTAAACAACTATTCTCATTATTCTTGGATTGGACTTAGTAGTTCTCATGACAGGTTATAATTTAGCCACAAAATTTCATTTACTCATATTTTAAGAATAAATTACCCTTCAAACTGATTATGAAAGCCGGTTGCTACAGCAAAATTCACTAGGGTCTAATAGATCAGTAATATAAACCGCAGGGGATAGTGGGAATTTTTTTTTTTTTAAAGATCTGAAGTAATTCACAGTTTTCAAAGAACGCCTTGGATGATGGATGTTTTACTGGATTTGCGGCTGCCGTATCTTACCTGACAATACATCTACTCTCTTCGTTATAAATGAATGGCTTCCCACAAGAGTTTGAAAAGCACATAAGATTGCAAGCTTTGTGGATAAAACTCCAAAAAGCCCTCATTTAGGTAAAACATAGAGAACTCTAAAAGACAAATGGTATTTAGAGGCTTGGACATGAAAGAGTTGCAACAATGCCAGGTTTCTGGTTAACTACTCAGAAGAGGAAGTAGTTGGAACCAGCTTGTTGGGAACACTTCTGCTTAAGCTAGCTTGAACATGGTTAGGTAGTAAGCCATCTGGTCAAAAGGTCTGAGGAACTACATAAAACAGTCAGAGAATAATTTATGCTTATACTAAGCTTAATCTTTCACTTTCTTTATGGGAAAATGGAATGAAGAGCCCAGAGTGTAAGTTCTTCAAGGGTGAGAATGGTCTCTTATCCACCTTTGACTATTTGATCCTAGTATAATGCTATCAATACATTTGTTCAACAGAAATGGACCAGAGTGAAAAAATTTTAAATGCCTATTTCTTAGTGAGAGGTCAGTAAAGTCTCTTACCAATAGACAAGTCAAATTCAGAATTTCCAAAGAATTTTTAGTTGCCAATGTGGGTTTTTTCTTTAGAAAAGCAAAGATGAAGAGATAAAATACTAGAAAAAATAGCTAGGACTACTAGAGTGTTGCAAACCAGAAGACTTACTGCTCAAAAGTATTCTATATTACCATAATTTTTATTCATAGTGGGAGAAGGCCAAATACTACTTAAGAACTCACTGAAACGTAGATATTATATTGTGAATGGCTGGGAAACTGCATTAGCTAACAAGCCAGGCAGGTGCCATAAAAGACAAGACTGCTCTTTCTGAGAAAAGATTTCATTACCAACTGGAAAACTAAGATCCATTTCTAGACCCAGCAAAAGACATTTTTACACAGCAGCTCTGTTCCTATTCCAAAGACATTAAACATACTCAATGTAGAAAGGTAGACTTAAACATGGTTAAGAAAATACCAATAAAAATGTGAAAGAAAAGACACCAGTTCAGTGCTTATATGATAATTTTACACTATGCCATTCCTAGTATATAGGGTTAATTCTAAGTAAAATGACTAAGACAGGAACACTTGGCTTTCTTTTATACGAAACTAATTCCAGTGCCTTTTTTCAAATAAAATATTTCTCTTAAATTTTAGAGTTTTCTGTACTTTAAATTGAATTTAACCATTTCAAATAATTCTGCAATTTCAAATGCAGAATAAGATGCATTATTCCATATGGTAATTTGCAAATTTTATACCAAAGTCATACGTTATAGACTTTGGAAAAAAATACCTACCTAGATTTCAACTTAAAAAGGAAAATTTTAAACACTTTTAAAGTTTGACAGAAAGTAAAATGACAAAAGTAAAAACACAAAACCATTATCAATTAGAAAACCATGGATCAAGAAAAAACAATGGGAAAATGAAGATACCTGAGTTATGTAACAAATGCTAAATATGGAATACTGTACTAAACAACTTTAAAATGAGTGTAAGAGAGACACATTAAACTGGACAAGTAAAACCTGAGCTACTTTACTAAAATGCTGCAAAGATTTTTCATAAAAAAGATGTTTAAATTTATCATCAAAGGGAAATTAAAAATAACTAATTTGCCACCAATCAAATGCTAATGCTAACAAATGCTCTGAAACCGAGCTTAAGTAGTTTTTTTCCCTTAGATTTCCTTAAAATAACTCAAGTCTGAAAATCTTCATCTTCCCACTTGCAAGCTTATTCATCAGTGAGCAGGGCTCCGTGTTGACTTGCATAAGACATACATTCTTTTATTTTAGACATTCAATCCAGCTTTATTTCTAGCATCAGTATAACTCGTTTCTTTTATTTAAGGTTTCAAATTTATAACTATCCAATCCATCTTAAAGATGAAATAAAGCATTAACTTCTTTACAATATATATGCTATGAGTTACTAATCCATTCATAAACATCAGAATTATAGGGGACTTCAGCTCTCACATAATTCTATACCTGTGTAGGAAAGGGTTAACTCAGCAGGCCTGGGCTGCTCAAACTCTGCACAGTCCTGAGAAGGCCTATCTTCAGGACTGGCCTTTGGCCAGTTCCTAGGAAATAAGTTCTGAGCCCTTGGGCCACAGGCTTACCAATTTGATGAGGCAGTTTACCCTAACAATGTGATTTATGGTGATCATGTCTCTACTCTGGGGAGCTGGAGTCTAAGTAGTTAAGGTGAGTCACAGAGGTGACTCATGGCTATGTGACTGGCTCCCGAAAAAAACCCTGACACCAAAGCTCAACTGAGCTTCCCTGGTAGGCAACACTCTGCAAGTGTTGTCACACATCACTGCTAGGAGTGTGTCCATGCGACTATACTGGGAGAGGGCATCTACAAGCTTATGCTTGATTTCTCCTGGACTTCCCTCCATGTGCCTTTTCCTTTTGCCAATTTTAATCTGTATCCTTGAAGAGAAATAAACTGTTGCTCTGAGTATAAACTTTTTTTTTTTCCTTGAGCCCTGTGAATCCTTCTAGTGAATCACTTAACCTTGGGGACCCTCAACCACTCAACTTTATAGAAGAGAAAATGATAACCTAATAAAGTTTAAGAGACTCATTCAAGGTATTACAATAGGGCTCAAACTAGAATCCCTGCAGTTTGCTTTTTGCCATAACCTGTTGTCAGTGGTGATAAAGTAGAAATTCCTTCTTCATCACGTTAAACTAACATTGCTCAAGTTTCCTGCATTAAAGATAGCTATTCACTAATAACCAGATCCATCAGAATATATCTCAGTTCCTTTATTTCACACTGTGCCAGATGCTATTGCTTTGCTTATATTTAAAAGAGCAAATTTAATTGAAATTAGTTAATCCCAATTTTGAATATTTGGCTGTCTCCTTCTCTCCAGAGGCTTTCGTTTGAACAAATGAATATACTGACTCATAACTATATAACCAGTGTAATGTTGTCTCTGGCTGAGTGGGGAAAGTATGTTTGCAACCGAACTATTCTATATCAGGCAGTGGGGAGGGACACTGGGTAAAGACAAAAAGTAACTTGGACGCAGTAATCAAGCTGACATTAATTCCAATTGGCTCTAAGATTGGGCTTTTAACGCAGTAAAATACAAAACATGTTTGTAGTTTCCAAAATGTGATTAAAATTGGAACATGATATTTAGATTATGAGGGGTTAATCCCAATACTAGGGAATTACAAGGTGCCAAGAAAAGTCTGGATTCTTGGAGGTTTTTCTTGTCTATTTGGAAATGAGGCAAGAAATACACTTCTCTGAAATAAAGAAACTGAAATAACTCGTGAGAGACCTATTGACATCCAAATTCATGCTTTTCCACAGATGGGAATCTCATTATGGTTACCCTTCAGTGATAACAAAAACCTTATTTCCTAAATATTGTTCTACTGTCTCCTAAATACAGTACCAGATGTAACTTCAATAAGGTTATACTGTGTCATCATATTGCCAAGGGATTTTTCCAAATAAAATATCTTTGTCTTCCTCCTTCACCTATTCCTGTGTTATCTATGGTAATTAATGGCATCTCCAGCCTCTGCTACTCAGAGTCATCTGACGCTGTGGGCCTCTTTGTCATGCTTCTGTTATGCTCCCATCCCCCTTTCCACTTTCTCTGCTGTAGTGTCTGTTGAATTTAGTTCCCTCCTTTGGATTACCATTATCCTACCCACATGCTCAGAACTTCATTATGGATTGTGTGGATTATAATAGCATAACTGGGTTTCCTGCTTCCAGAACCAGTTAACTCCAAGGCCCATTATGTCACTGTCTTGAATACAGAATGAAGCCAAAGAACTTAAGTCTGGTCTTTCATTACCTGGTTCAATGCCTCTTTCTAATATTACATAATACACTTTTTCTAGGAGTCTCATATGCCATTCATTCAGTTTTACACAGAATTCCCTGAATAAATTTCCTATTCTCCCACCTCAGTATCTTTGGCTGGCCATCTGCTTTTAAAATTTTTATCGTGAAACGCCTTTCTCTGACTGGTCACCTACCTTTCTCACTCCCTTTCTCCCCAATCAAGATCTATTCAATTCTTGGTTTCTGAATGCCACTAAAATGAAACAAGGCTTCTTAGAGAAATGGCTGATTATAGATCTGAGGCAGAAAAAGTATAATCTCTGCAAAATTTTGTTATGCCAGAAAAGGAAGAACTAATTGAGTTCTCTCAAAAAGTCATAAAAGCTGGCTTAGAAAGGATACTACTGGTCAAATTTGGGTGTCCAACAAGAGTAATGACAGCAAATTATAACCACACTGACCATATCATTTGTTGTTCAAACCAGGACCCATTTGAGAGTGAAATGAGGCTCTATTAAAAATAATGCTGGGACAAGTGATGATTACCAGAACACCAGGGAAATCTAGTCATATGGTCACCCTAATTATAACACTTGATAATTCTTGCTACCTCCAGATTCTCTTTATTTTCTCTTAAAGCCACTTCAAGCAGGCTTTTACCCCACCAATGCTATTCTTGTTAAACTGACCAATCTTCACGTTACTAAATCTAATGAGCAGACCTCAGTGCTCTCTCACTCGACATATCCACAGCATCTGACTCTTACCTTCCTTGGCCTATTACCAACTTCCAGTAAGTTAACTGCTCCTTTTTCCTTGATATACTTTCTTTATTTGACTTACAGGACCCATGCTATTGGTTGTTCTTTCTTAGCTTTCTTTGCTAGTTCTTCCTCTAACTAAATACCTTAACAGTAGACCAAGATTCTGTCCTTGGTATTCTTCTCTTCACTATTATCTAAGATTTAGTGATTTCATCCAGTTTCATGACTTTAAAGATCACATACATGTCAACAACTCCCAGAAGTCTCTTTCCAGCCGAAACCTCTCTTCTGCACTCCAGACTTATATATCAAACTACTTCATATCATCTCTCCTAACCCTTCGTACCCTGCTCTATTTTTTCCACAGTATATCATCCACTAACATAATACATAAGTAACTTATTTATTATGTCATCTTCCCCAATCCCCCAGAAAAATAAATTACAAAAGACGAGGAAATTCTATTTTTACCCCCTCAGGTGTATCATAAGTGCCTAAAAAGAACATGTCATTTGGTAAATGTTCAAAAATACTTGTTAAGAGAATAGATACTGAAGTTATTTTTACTTGTTAGACATTATAAATTGTTAAACTGAATATCTCAGTTATCTCAGTATTGGGTATAGCATAAATCAGACCTGCCAGTAAACACTGCTCCTGCCCAGGAGCTGAATGAACTACAAGAGAGTACATTTAATAACTATGTCTTTCATCCAAGTTTATTATTTGACCAGGCTGATATGTGAATCTAAATTGCTATCACACCTAACACATAACTTCATTTAGGTAAACTAGTAATCTAAAAACTTTGTATCTCTTGATCCTGCAAGTATTTCCTTTACAAAACAAACACGATAAAGCAATATAAATTTAAGTCTCCATTCTTACCTTGTGAAGTAACAGTCAGTCACTTTTTAAGACTCAGCTTCATGCTACAGGAAGTTTTCCTTGAACCCTCAAAGCAGTACTAAGTGGTGCTCCTCCAATACATCTATCAGTGTTCTATACACTGTAGTGAAACTGTTTACATGTCCATGTCTCTCATTAGACTATAAGCTTCTCAAGGGCAAACACCATATTAATTTCTATATATCTATAAACTAGCACAGTATTTGGCATATGAAGTACAGACCTAGTATATTTTTGTTGAGCTGAAATAAAGTACTTTGGACATGAGGATGGTTCTGAAATGATATTATAAAAATGTGCAAACTTTTCCGGCAAAGTACAGAACTAAACAATATCAGGTAAAACTTTCATTTTTTGGATCCTACAGTACAAACTAAAATAATAAGAATGATTTCAACACTGGTCTAAATTCACAATGCAACACGGACAATGATGATGGACCGCGTGGTATAGTACATCTCCAAAAGATCTCTGATCAAGAACTCTGTCATTGAATAGTTTTGGCCTACCTTAAAAAAAATGGTATTAAAGGCAATGGCTATCTTGAATAATATTTCATCTATGCTATTTATATGGAGTGAAAGACTACAGAGATTCAAAATCTTAAAAAGTTTATTAAAAGAGTACTATACTAGGAACACTGATATTGCATATTTTATTTAATCCCCACAGCAAAGAAGTCAGACATGAATTATTTCCAGTTTTAAAATGAAGAAACAGACTCAACGACACACAATTAGTTAATGGTACAAAAACAATATCAACCCAACTTGTTAAAAATTTCAGGAAATAACACAAATGGTTTTATTCTTCTTTGCTGTTGTAATTATACCCTTCCTCATCTTAAAAGTTATCAACATACTGTTGATTTTAGTTCAAAAAACTCACTATCTGAAACTCAAATTCTTAAACCTGAAATTAAAAATGAACTAATAATAAAGTCTCTAGCATTAGTATTAGATGGAGTATAAGAAAAAGAAACAAAAAAATTACCAAACAACTTTGATAAGATTTATCTTCATTTTGATTAGAAAAATTTAATGGTACTTTGCTATAACCTCTTTAAATATCTATTTATAATAGATGTGCACATTAATATTTGAAATATGTTATGAGAGTCTTCTATTGTGCAGAATATCAGGCATTGTTTAAAAATACAAATAACCAGAAAGAGTAGAGTTTAATTTTCAAAATAACATGCAGGGCTTCCCTGGTGGCGCAGTGGTTGAGAGTCCGCCTGCTGATGCAGGGGACACGGGTTCGTGCCCTGGTCCGGGAAGATCCCACATGCCGCAGAGCGGCTGGGCCCGTGAGCCATGGCCGCTGAGCCTGCGCGTCCAGAGCCTGTGCTCCACAACGGGAGAGGCCACAACAGTGAGAGGCCCACGTACCGCAAAAAAAAAAAAAAAAAAAAAAAAAAAAAATAACATGCAAATGACCTGACATAACACAAAGGAGCAAGCACTGCAATAGACTGTTAAAAACTGATCACCCAAGTACTAAACATATGAAGATGAAGTAGCAAGGCAATTTCTCCTCAGTGCTGTCGCTCTCAATGGTGAGAAAAATAAAACCATACCCAGAATCACTGCGGGACCTTTCTCAAATCGCACAAACATCCCATTCATTATGATGTATGTCCCCAGGCATGCATCTTCGACCATTTATCCTCTGCCTCCCCCAACAAAATCACTGTTTCAGAGGATGGTGAAGCCTGTGAAAATGATTCGCTCTGGTTTTGTTAAGAGCATGTACGAGGTGGTGAATTCTGCCTTGTTATCAGATAAAGCTACAGAAACTTAACAACAGGAATGCACAAAGTATGTGGAGGGGATATAATATTGATTGAAACATGTAGACAGAAATGGTCAGGAAGAGAGAGGCCAACTGATAAAAAAGCTTTTAATACCCACAAGGAATCAGAACTGGTCTGGTAGACAACAGGAAAAGCTAACTTAGGTTGCCGATTATGAGGATGATATAATAAAACAAAGTAGGTTTACTATTAGGAAATTTTACCAGTGTCAGGTTTTTGCTGGCAGCCAGTTAAAAGAATTACTAAATATCAACAAATAGTACAGTAGTCTCCCCTTATCTGCAGTTTTGCTTTCTGTGGTTTCAGTTACCCATGGTAAACAGCAGATCGAAAATAAAAAATCCCAGAAATAAACAATTCATAAGTTTTAATTGTGCACCACTATTCTGGGTAGTGCGATGAAATCTTGTGTCATTTTGACCTGTCCTGCCTGGTACATCAATCATCCCTCTGTCCAGGTTTCTTGCCCGTTAGTCGCTCAGAAGCCATCTCCTACCAAATTGACTGTTGAGGTATCACAGAGCCTCAGAGTAGTGACATTGGCTATTCGATTATGCCAAAAAGAAGCAATAAAGTGCTTTCTTTAAGTGAAAAGGTGGAAGTTCTCGACTTAGTAAGAAAAAAATCCTAAGCTGAGGGTGCTAAGATTCACAGTAAGAACAAATCTTCAATCCATGAAATGGTAAAGAAGAAAAAGAAATTCAGGCTAGTTTTGCTGCTGCACCTCAAACTGCAAAAATCACGGATAAGTGCTCGGTTAAAAAAGGCATTAAATCTGTGGATGGAAGACATGAACACAAAACATGTTCCAACTGACGGCCATGTGCTGCACCAGAAAGCACTGAGCCTACAGGAAGACTGCAGCCAGGGATCCATTGAAACAAGTGACATTAGCTTTACTGCAAGTGAGGGATGATTACACAGATTCAGTAATAGGTTTGGACTGAAAGATATAAAAATTACTGGAAAAGCTGCATTTGCCAATGACGAAGCCTCTGCCACATTTTTGGCAGAGTTAAAGGGGTTGATTAAACAGAGAGACCACATTCACATAACTTTTATTACAGTATATTGTTAAAATTGTTCCATTTTATTATTAATCTCTTATTGTGCCTAATTTATAAATTAAACTTTATCACAGGTATTTACTTTTAGGATAAAACATAGTACTTATAGAATTGAGTACTATCTGCCATTTCATGCATCCACTGAGGGTCTTGGCATGCCTACAGACAAGGGACTACTATACAGTCTCATTTTACTTCCAACTTGACTTTCATGTTTAAAGTTGAATCTTCATATTCTAAAAACTAAACAGAATTCATCTTTTAACTATAAATTATTTTCATCAAGATATGAAAATAATTACTGACACAAAAATAATTACCATTTCAGTGTGCTAAAAACAACCTGCATAATTCAATAGTCCAAAGATTTGCATTTCACTTAAAAATAGATATTAAATAAGCATAAATGTCATCAAATAATTTGGTCAAATGAAGCTCCAAAACCACCTTGTCATGTTATACTCCTATCTCTCACAATAGAAATACCTTTTAGAAAACAGAAATTTTTTTTTTTTTTTTTTTTTTTTTTTGCGGTGCACCACCAGGGAAGCCTGAACAAAACATTTTTATCCTCCCCTCCCCTGATCTAAACTGTTCTTGGCACATAAAATGACCCACTTCTGTCATGTTCAAAGAGGCAGGCAGAGAAAATGAGACAGAGCAATTATATCAACCCAAAGATTCTACATAGAACACTTCTGCACTCTAAGGAATAAGTCAGAGTGGACAGATTCTTTCATCATTCTAGATTCTCTTCTAACAAAATGGCGGGCTTTGGGGATAAAAGTTAACCATTTTGAAGTGGAATCCAAACATTTGTTTAAAAGGGCATTATTTCGTGGCAAATTTATAAGGAGTAAATAAAATACTTAAAACCACTTTATTTAGAATAAAATGTTAAGAATAAGAATAATTAGAAAAGGTGAGATATATATAGGTATTATTTTTTATTATTTAGTATATCAAATTAAAAAATGACAAAATTACAGCTTGGTATGAATATATTATATTCACCTTTTTACTCCTGAATTTTTTAAATCTACACACCCATGCAAGTTTAGGTTTCCTTACTGAACCACAAAGAGTTAAGGAAACAAAAAAAAAGAAACAAAATCTCAAATTTAATGAACAATTACATAAACTCATAGCACATTTTCCCCCCAAGAGTGTAGCACCTAGGAAATGCATCAAAAGGCCTTAGGAAAATTGTATTAGGTGACTGAGGCAGATTTTCCCTTTAATTTTAGAATTATGACTATGATATAGGGAAGTACTCTAAAGGGTATAGGTATGTGTTAAAAGAGAGCAGTCTTTAACTGAAAGAATAAGGAACAATCATTCAAAGTCTCAAGAAAGTCAAACTATTTGTTATTATAAGTTCTAATTCCTTCAAAGTATTTTCTCTAGAACCTTCAAGCTTTCAGTAATCTTTTTCAAGGGCATATATGATAATAAAATACATACTTATTTCTTAAATATATTTCTATGTGTTAATAACTTAAAGAACCTGCATCAATTCTAGAATGTTACATTCAAATGTTTTTAAAATATAGTGCCAAACTGAGTAAGAAAAAAAAATGCTTTGAAATATAATCAGTTACCAATTCACAGTCCCAAGGAAATTGATTATTTTGGTATTTAGCTTCCAGATGTTATTTTTAAATGTTAAATGCACACACAAAATCCTTTATGGATAACAAGACACGCTGTATCTTTAGGGAGGCCCAACTATTCTAATTATATCAAATTAATAATAAATCCTATTTTTTTCCAAAAGGGACAATGATGATATATTATTTCACTATTGTTTTCACTTTTCAATTAATCGTGATCATTAAAAGTACAATGCAAAAGCACATTGATCATACCTAATTATTCTTGATAAAATTATGCACTTAATTCTTAAGAGAGGTTAGGTTAGTAGTGTTAAGAACATGGGTTATTGATTCAGATAGATTTGGACTGAATCCTGGCTTTGCCATGCTCTAGAAGTGTAACTCTGAGCAAGGCAATTAACGCTTAAATCCCCAGTTTCCACTTCAGTAAAACGGGGCTAATTAGGAACCGTGAAGAGCTACTATGAAGATTAGAGATCATATATGTAGGCTGTAGCAAAGAACATGACATAGAGTAGGTGCTCAATAAAAACTAAAATTATTATTGTTATTTATGAGCAGTGTTCTTATATCTGAAATTGAGCTTCCTAGTGCTATAAATAATATTTAAGTCTGGGAAGTAAAGTTGTTACATGACACAGTATCCTTGCTATATAATTTGGATTCAGTTAAATACTATCAAGGAAATCATATCAATTTGATAAATCAGTAAAATTTAAATTTTAAAATTTAAAAATTAAATTTTTTTATTAAACTTTTCCAAGAAACCTTCCCTAATTACTAGCTAGAAGCAACCTTTTGCTCTTTTAAGATTTTCAAAGACCCTATCATAACTTACCCAGTTTTTAAAACTGTGCATACCAGCTCCTTTCTCTGATAGTATACGATTTTTGCAGAGCAGGATCAATGGATCACATAGCATATTAGCTTCCATAAAGATAACCTTGATAAATGTCTCCTTAATGAATGAAAAAATTAAGCCAGTAATTGCTTTCTAATCAGGGATCTCACCTCCAATCTTGTTTCCTTTTAATCAATCTTCCACTCTCCTCCAAATTTCTCTTTCTAGAAAACACATATGATTATTCAAAAACCTTTGATTACCCACATTTCCCAAAAGGCTTTCAGTTGTAATCACATCTTCCATCTAGCCACTATCTTCAGCTATTTGTTCTTCCTCTCAATCTATATTCCAGCCACAACATTAATTCATTAATGAAATACTTGCTGAATGTGTTTTATGTCAATTAGTGCACTAAGCACTGGAGACAGAAATATTCTATCCGTAAAAAAGTCATATAAAGAAATAATTACAGTTCAATGTGCTAAATGAATACTATAATAGCAAAAGAGTCCTAAGCAGCCCTTCCAAATCACACAATGTACTTGCAGACCTATATGCTCTGTTCTTGTGCTCTATTTACCCAGACTACCTTTTCTAAAACAGAATCATATTTATTCTTCAAGTTCCAACTCAGTGCCACACATTCTGTAAGATCCTCCCTAAATTCTGTAAGTAATGAAATAAATTGATCCCTTCTCTAGGTTCCTACAAATCTTTGATTGTAACACGGTATGGTATATATCATACAGAGACTCATACGCTTGTTTCCCACAGAACAGTATGTTCCCTGACAGCAGAAGCCTATTAATCTACATACATAATAGGTTCTAATTTAAAATGTATTTAACTAACCTGAGTATATGATATGATTTATAATAGCTGTACTGTAAATTCTTAATCGTCTTTTTATTTGTACATTTTTCATTTCTGGTTGCAAATTTTATGGGTCTTAGAAGATATATGATCATTAATAAACTAGGAGGCTATCTTAGATGGTGATGAACAGAAGAGTAACTGTAGTTATTGACTGACTACCACCAAAACTCATAAATTCTACTTTAATATACTGAGTTTCAACAAAAATCAAGAATTAAAAAAGTGAGAATTTCTCTCCCTACCTCACCCATACATAAAATTAATATGCCTTGTAAAGAGTTTAGTTCTTACAGAAGGGGAGAATAAAAGAACTACACATTTTCAATGTAAACTGCTAAAAAAGCACTTTTAATTGGAGCAATCACTACCCTTGGGATTATTTTTATTTCTTTGAAGACTACATAGTTTATATAATTTAGTGGCAGGTAGAGAAAAAAATAAAATTCTTCACAGCCAAGAAAAAAAACAGAACATTTACTGAGTTTTTCTCATCACAAAATACTAATTGAGTAGCAAAACACTAACATGAGTTATTCTAACATATGGGGGAAAAAAACATAAAGAATACAGAGTTTCAAAAAAAAAAAGAATACAGAGTTTCCATTACAACAGAAATCTAACAACATAAAACATATGTTCAAATTAAGGAGTGTAAATGTTTAAAAATAATCTATCTCCATTTAACCCAAAATTCAGGTGATATCACAGTTGAATAAAAAGAAAATCCCATTAAAAAAAAGTTATTTACTATTCTTATTGCTGCTTTTCTTTGGGGCCCTTTGTCTCCCACTGTGTGTTTCCAACAAAATATGTTGTAATATTTGCCCCTTTTCTTAATCACCACATTATTCCATATTGGAATTAGGATAGTAGTATTAGTTGTCCAAATTTTTTAAAATTAAAAGTTGAAAAGGGCTTTGGATACTTTCACAGTTAGTAGGAATGTCCTGCCAAGGTTGTAAGTTCAAATTTCCAAAATTACAAAACTTAAAAAATCAAATCAAAACAAACAGAAAGTAATAAGAAAAAAAAATTTTGGAGAAAAGGCTCATGTGATACTCCTTCCTTCCTACCCCTAAATCCTGTTTACACACTCAGTAGCCTTTGAACTAGGCTTATCTGGACTGAAGCAATTCCAAAGTCAGTTGTTTATTTTAAAATTAAATGTATATAATGACTCAGTAAATGGTAAGAGCACTTCATCACTTTTACCAACAAGGACCTGTACCTTTTCCTTTGTTTTCAAATAGAAGCAATAAGGTTAAAAAGCAGAGAATGGATACCACTTTTATTTGCTACCACTGCTCTTATTTAAAAGACAAAAATATTTTAAGGCCACCACAGACTTGATATAACATCTTTATATCAACACAGCTTACAATGAAAATCATGACCCCTACACATTAAAAATGCAACACTGCTAAGGATTTTGGTATTATGAGCTATTCAAAATACTGGCTTAAAGCTACAGAAACCACATGCCAGGAAAGCAAACTAGAATTCCAATGTGATGATCTGTTTCTAAACACTGCTGCATGAGTGTGAAGAGAGCGGTATATACTGACCCCTTGCCCTTTTAAAACACCACTATGACTTCCTGTTTATCATTTCAAATGTCACAAGTTGAGTACAGAAGGATATTAAATCAGGGCATCTTGCTTTGCCTTCAGAGGCAATAAAAGTTCTCCCTTAAAGAAAACTGAATTAGAAGTTAACCGCTCTTAGAGCACCGGCTAAGCTGGCTATAAAATGGAGAGCCTATTCATTCTTCTGTTTCTGATAATTAACATTAAAACCAACAAACAAAACATGCTACCCTAAGTTGAAAATTTTTATTGAGGATCTTTAAAGTTACCTAAAGGTTTAAAGAAATTCTTTATTACTTGATTTCTATAATGCATTAGAGAAAAATACTGTAAATTAAAAGTACAGATATATAAAAGAGAATTATAGGTTATACAGTGCTGATCTTGAAGCTATAAAAGACCATAATGTGGGTATGCTCAATGAGTATGGGACAGCAAACAAGAAAGAGAAACATTATGCCTCTTCCATACTTGGAACAGTGTTTGCAGCTTTTAGGTTTCAGACGAAAGGAAGAAAATATGAATGTGGAAACAATTTCAGACTTTTGAGATTTAAATATACTTTAACAGAAAGAAATAAGACAGGGAAGGGGAAGAAGGAGAGAAGGCATGCTTAGGATCACATGAGCAAGAACAAAACCCTTTCTAATTCTATCAGCACAGTTCTGCAAAGTATTCTAGACCACAGAAGAACAACAACTTGAAAAAGTAATCAATAATTAGGATCTAATAAATGAGCTTACACTTTAAAAATAATATTGCTAATTTTGAAAACAAGAACAACAATATCAACATAAACACCTAGTTCATCACTCTGTTCTCTTGAAATAGTCTCTTCACTTGGTTTCCTAGATACCATACTCTCTTGGTTCTCTTTGTCTGCCTACACTTTCTCAGTCTCTTTTACTTATTCCATCTCTCTAAGACCTAAATTTACAGTGTCAGTGTCGTGGGTGCTCAGTCCTCTTTTTCAGCTATTTACAATTACTTTTAACTTTCACTACTTCCATTTCTGGGTATAACAGACTAAGGTACTAACAGATAATATGATTAACCCTTCCTCCAAAAAACAAAATAAAGCAAAACATGAAACCCGGACACAGTACAAAAAAACCTACCTGAAGGTAAAGCAGAGTAAATGAAAGAAGACAGGCTCTGATGTAGAGTCTAAACAAACTAGGGTAAAGATTGGAAGCTATATAAATAAGACATCATCTCTTCAGAGTGCAACCTAAGACTAACTGCAGTCTGCATGGTTCAGGAGCAGTGGCTGAAGAACAGTGTTCATGGAACAGTGAAGCCTGGGTACATTATCCACTTAGAGAGCAGGGGAAACCCAGAAGGGAAAGAACCACACAAGGAATCCCTAAACTTAAATAACTCATCCAAGGAACAGATTCAAAGCATCTCACTAAAAGGCAAAAGATCTGAACTGAGGCTAGAGGTGGTGTCCAAGAAACACTGTTTGAAATTAAAGCCTATTCTAAAAGTTAACTGATAAAGCCACCACTCACTGGAGAAAAATAACCAAACACAGAATCTCTGCTTAATCTTCATAATGTCCAGAGCACAATTCAAAATTACCCAGCATATGGGAATTCCCTGGCAGTCCAGTGGTTAGGATTCAGTGTTTCCACTGCAGGGGGCACAGGTTCGATCTCTGGTTGAGGAATACTTAAGATCCCGCATGCTGCGTGGCATGGCCCCAAACAAAAAAACAAACAAAATTACCCAGCAGATGAAGAACCAAGAAAAAGAAATATCTTTTCTTCTCCACAAGCACAAATGGCTATTATCACTATCCTCCATGATATTAAAAAAAAAATTCCTCTCAATGGATTAAAATCTTACCAGAGAAATAAAAAATCCCAGCAGAGAAAGAGAAACAATAAAAAACTGTTAACTGATTCAGCCAAAGAACATCAGTCACTGGGTGAAAAGACCACAGGATATTCACATAGTCTCAAAGTTATCATCTCACAGATTACTTAACAAATGCAAACAGAAAAAGGTACCTTTAAAAGGGAGGAATCTGGCAGACAACATCTAAACCAAGTAACTGGAACTCACCATTACCAGTAAAGGGACAAACATGTATGTGATACAATGCATTATTACTGTACTGTAACATTACAATTTTTCTATAGGTTTGAAATACATTCCAAAAAGTTAGAGGGAAATACAAACAAAAGGAAAAAATGCCAAAAGGCATACTATTATAAATCAGAGAGGGGAAGAATTAAAACAGCTGTCTTGGGATCTATTCACGTCCCTTACCAGGAAGAAACTGAGGGAAAAGTAGGTGATCGAGTTTAAACTACTTGTTAATATGCTGATAACTGGTTCTCCTGGTAATTATGCTAATGATTTTTGTTAGGAGAAAGTCCTTATCTAATGAACGCTCTCAGTGGGATGTCCTGTTGTTAAGGATGCTTACAGTAAACTAACCCGGAATCTATGAATTTATGACGGATGGCACATGAGAGAATATCATGTAAGCTACACAACCTTGGGGTACAGAATGCATAAGTTTCAAAATCTAAATGCTCGCTTCTATTAGGTAATACCTAAACTTCCTCATTTAAATATCTCATCTACTCTGTGCCAGAAAGTACATGTCTGATGCAGAAAGGAAGGACCTATGGAATCATGGAGAGTCCTAAATCTCTCCTATGTTCACCTATGCCTTCTGATTGCATCTATCTTTGAAACTATTAGTAAAGCTGGATTCTAGGTAAGATCTCTAATATATGAGTCTGATTTGATGATACGATTCTTTGGATTGGCTTACAAATAAAAGATGAAACTATCAAAAATAATTACAATCTTAGAACAATAGTATTAATACTATTACTTTAGTAGAATAAGTGAATTAAATGTTAATTTGACACAAATAATTAACACAGTATACTTTCAGGACAAATAAGGCATCTTTTACCCTATGGCAAATTTCTTTTTAAGCATTCATAATGGAAAAAACAAAATCACAGTACGTGAAATTACAGAGAAAAATCTCAATAAATTTTTGAAAGGCATATATAACCTGAAATACCATAAAATTCTAATTAATATATGACTATATATGACAAACATGCAACCAAGGGGGTGTGTAGTCTAGAACACGTCTAAATATGTCCTTTAAGTTAAGATTTTGCCCACTTTAGAGTTGTGAAGTTCAAATGATATGATATAGAGTCGACCCTTCAACAACATGGGTTTGAACCGCATGGGTCCACATACACGAGGATTTTTTTCAAGAGTAAATACAATAGGACTATACAATCTAAGGCTGGTTGAATCTGTAGATGCAGAACCACAGATACTGAGGTCCCACACTAATTTATACCCAACTATTACCCAGATTTTCAACTGTACAGAGGGTCAGAGCCCCAAACCCCATGTGTTCAAGGGTCAACTGTAGTTATATTATTTTGATAATGTATTACTTTATTTTATATAATGCTTCTAAAGATCATAATCTACACCATTTTCCTATCTGTGATCCACTAATGACAACCATTTAGAAACAGGCCATGATGGAGCATGAGATAAGGCAATCCTAACAGCTGATAAAGCTCAAAGGATGCTTTTAATAATAGAGAGTAGAAGATGTAAAAATAGAAAAAAAAATGCAACAAAAGGTGAAAGAGGTTTAAAATAGAGAAGTAAAAGGTAGCAGGCAGAGCAAGATCTCACATGATATACAAATTATCACTGCATAGGAATATTCAGCATAAGGAAAATTAATGGCCTCAGAGAGGAGAAAGTAAAAAATACAAAAAAGAGGTAACGGTATATTTAGCTGTAAGGAATTAAAGAATCTGAAAACTTGTTACACATCTTTGGGCCTTTTTTTCCTAGTGGGCAAATTTCACGCTTATTATATTACTTAATCCAATCTTTAAGAAAGTAGAGACTAGATATATTTCAGAAGTTCTCATCTTAATGAAGCAGTACCGTGAAATAGCTAACAGTATCAGCTTTATAATTAGTTACAGTTAGTTCACCACCTAACAACTATTTGACTTTGAACAAGCTGCTGAACTTCTCTAAGCCTCAGTTTCCTATTCTGTAAGATAGGGATAATAATATCTATTTCATGAGATAGTGAATATAAAACATACAATATAGTGCCTGGCACGTAGTAAATAATAAAAGCTAGTTATATTACCTTTATTGTTGAGAAAAGGACTTCTTGGACATTTTGATTAATTTCACCGTATGCTTTAATTTTACCATCTCTTTCTCTAGCTAAATAACTTAGGGATCTGTAAAAGTCAATAAGCTACTTTAATATCCAAAGAAAAAGGAACTGTTTCAAAAGGCAGGGTATATGCTAGTATCAAAGTTAAAAGTGTGAATACTATTAGAAAAGGTAGCAAAGATTTCTTTCGTATTTATACATTACAGTCTATAAAACTGGAATCTTTCATTTTATAGTATCATAAAGATCAGGCCATTTTTTTCCCTTGGCCAGAAAAAACAAACTCCCATTTCTAAAAATATATCAGGTTTTCTTCTTAAGGAAGTCTTCTTGCAACAAAATACCCTATTATCATATAAAGCAAGTATAGGACAGTATGTCATGAACAAGACTAAAAATGTAATGGTATATAAGCCAAGGAAAAAATTCATTTGGAAAAATGAGTAAGAAGAGGTTTTTCTCCAAATTTAATTGAGACTGTGAGCTTTCTGTTTTGTGACTATTTCTTTGATACTCCCATGTACACAATAAACACTCCCTTAAGAAATTACAAATGACCTTTCAATTTAAAAAAGTGCTTTATGTATTTGCTTCTTTTAGAAAAGTAGACCAATTTTGTAAAAGAACCACGGATGAAGAATGAAATTTGACATGTAAAGAAAGCAAACATACAGACTTACTCTTTTTCTGGTTTTTATACTTAGATTTAATCCAGTTTTTAAATACCATTACAAAAGGAGTTGAAGGCAGAGTATCCAAATAAACCATGCTAACCACTGACAATAACTCAAGGAATATACATACTATTAATTTTATGAATTCAAGGACTATACCAGGCTAGGAATTTTAGCTTTATATGAGGCAACAATTCCATAGTGGTCTTTTATAAACACAAGGAAAAACAGAAACAAAACAAACAAAAACAATGATCATGACATAGTAATCTTGTAAACCTATAAACTTTAATTATCACTGAGTCTGATTTTCTACTGCTGATGAGGTTTAAGAATTACAGAAAATAAGTTTCATATATAGATAAAATAGGAAAACTTTTCTTTCTAATTAACTAAATTAAATTCATTATTGAGAGTTATGGAAGGGAAGTATTTTAAAGATTAATGAATACCTTTTCTTCCCAAACTCCTGATATACTGTACACAGGCTTATTATATATAAGCCATCCTTTCCATGGTAAAATTATATCAGCAATTATACGGTAGCTCAAAGCCTCTGAATAATTTAGGACTACAAAAATGACTATTCAGAAGAAATTACAGGGAAAAATTTAGGTAAGGAATGTAATTTAGTAAGGAGCTTGGTTAAGAGAAAGTGAAAGACAACGGCATAACCATAACTTCCTACCTTAGTGTTATCCTCAAAAACAAAAATCTCTAAATATTTTATTTCTCACAGGAATTTTATGGAAAAAAAAGAAAAAGTCTAAATGATGTATAATACAAAGTGATACAAATAATAATTAAGAGTCAAATACAGAGTATTTTGAATGAATGACTGGACAACAAGGGTATTAAAACTTATGAGATATCAAATGGATTCCATGAATTTTACAGTCCTGTGAAAATAAACTTTAAAAACCCCCACAAAAACCATACCTCACACCAAAGAATCATGTCCTACATCGGTTTCTATTCAGATTAACTATGATAACTCTGTCTTATAGGACACTTTATCATCCTTCAAAAGGAAAAAATTGTGAGAAGCTTTGATAATCTAACTCAATTAAAATATTGTTAGAGATTTCTCTTGCTCTTTTATCTATCTCAAAACTTAGAAGTTCTACCAAAATGTAATAGTCAAACATACATGCAAAATGACCCTGCAATTAAGGTAACTGCTGGTACCAAATGTTGTTTTTCAGTACTGCAATAAAACAGTCTCCCAGACATTTAATAGTATGTCATTTGGTAAATGAAAGTTTCCACAAAGTAAGAACAGAGAGAAGACCTAAAAATTATGCTAGTGAAGAGTTTGGCTGAAATAAAACAAAAATACGGATCATTTTGGTCCAATACTAATTTTATTTCAAGTTACTACAGAGCTGAATAAAGTGCTGACACCACCACACAAAAATTTATTGAGTTGGCAATAGGCAAAGCATGATGTCAGCCACCAATATCACCATCCACATTACCAAACAGCATGAACTTAACTTATACTTGATCTTAACTTAGACTTCATGCCTAAAGTTACAGTAAAAATTAAAATCTTAGGTATGAAGCATTATTAAACATAGATGAGTTTAGTTTGGCATAGTTTTGACTCAAATTAGTCTAGTACTTTAAGAACTTCAGTAAAAAACATAGAATAATGCAAACAAACATATTACAATTTTCTAAACGTGCTACATTCTTCACCAAACAGACCCACACAAATAAGTCTTGGTCAACTCACGATTATATTCAAATAAGTAACACCAAACACACACAGAATGCAGGCTGACAGGAGACATGGAAACACACATATATACACATCCACACAATTTCTTACCTTCATGGCATGAATTTCTTCAAGCAATCGTTGTGCTCGTCTTTGGTTTTTCAACAGTGCATCTTTGGTACCCCTGCAAAAGACACATTATAATATGTGGCCAGAAAAACCATTTATTTTAGACTAGTATCATAATGAAAAGTCTCTCCATTTCTTTTAGAAGAGCTTAATAACTCTCTAAGTAACAAACATTCTGTTATCCTGCACTGCCCTCTCCTGCATCCAACACATGCCCCAATTCCATCAACAAACCCAAGCTTTTGGCAAAAATAAGCACTGTCCAGGTATTATATTAATGACTATTACCACTGATAGACAGTTTGCCTTCTAATTCCTTAATGGGAAAGCCAAATAATACTTTCTAATCAATTGATTAATAGCACATTGTATTTCATGTAAGTTTTATAAGCTACAGTTAAGTTTCATAAGCTACAAGGTTGGATATAATTTTATTAAATGACAACTGTTCTCTGGAATTAAATAAATACATAAAGATGTTAAATACACGATTATATCAGAGAGAAGGGCTATCTTATGAAACATTTACAACAGAAAAAACAAGAAATTAATCAGAAACAAAACACATTTGAAGACTCTGTAAGTACTCATGCTTAAAGCATAAGAACTATAAATAACATACTTTTTCTCTAATACTAGTGATACCAAAAATACAAAACATTATTTTTTCAAAAAAATTAAATGGAACACAATGTTTTGATAAACACTTCCAAAAGGTCCTAAAGATTTCAAATTAATTATCAATTCAAGGAATAAGGTGATATGAAATCTTTATAACTGATTAAAGGTATCACTTGATTTGTTAAACTATATCAACATCTTAAAAAAATAACTACTAATAACATAAAATACATGAATAACCCCAAAGGATTTTCACTTTGAAAAAGCCACAAGAAGAGTTTTGAGAAAACAGAATTTATCATATATTTTAATTGAATATGGTCCAAACTATGTAAGGACATGCTGACAGAGCACATTTTCTCTCACTCAGATCCTATCTACATATAAAACAAAGTGCTGTATGAGTAAGACATTTAATTACTCCTCTAGGTCCTACCCTCAAATTTTGTAAATACTGAATAAAGACAACTTTTGACATTTTATTAGTCATAGGACCATGACTTTAAATGACTAACTTTTTTGACTTCAGTCTGCCAACACTCCTGACAAGTTTTCGGATAACCAAAACTCGGATTCTCTTCACTTCTTTTCGCATCTTCACAACCTTCAAGGAATAAAGCCACAATTAGAGAGGTTCTTAATTCAAGAAGCAACATACCTTATTTTGAGTATTAATATTATAGAATAAGTCTACCACTTTAATCAAAGCTTTATTTAACTATATTCATAGTTTGATGAAATCAAACTTCTTCCATAAACAGTGAAGGAATAAGAAATCAACATTCTAAATATGCATCTGAGGATTTAGGAGAAACAACTTATTAAAAAAAAAAAATCACAGCATTCCCAGTGGCTAGTATTTTAAATTACACTTATATCTTGTTGGGCTTGGAACATAATAAATTGTGAGCTCCCTGACATCAGAGACCACCACATTTATCTTTGAATCCTTGTGATTTAAAATAAAGCTTCACCCATAATTGTAGGAATTTAATTTACTGAATGGGCATTTGTATTAACAAAAGCAAATGCATGAAAGTGACTTTATTTTATTTGTTTTTAGCACACCCCTTTTATTTATATTCAGTAACAAATTATTTCAAGCATAACTCAAAAAACACAAGGGCACACACGCAGGTGCACACACACACACACATACACACACACATTTAAATCGCCCCATTACAGAACAATGCTGAGGTCTAAGAACAAAAAAACAGAATTATTGGCCAAGAGATAGAAATATTCCAACGATAAAGAACCCCATGTTATAATAGTACTTAGTGCAATGGGATGCTATTGAGTTTATCTTTTATCTATCATTGTTACGAGGCATACGTCTTATAATTCCTCCTGTAATATGCTTCACCCCTCCTCCACTTCAGGAACTACATGAAATTCAGTTCAGAGATAATCGCTCCGGTGAAACCTTCAATGACTTCTTCAGTTAGATAACCATTCCATCCTCGGAGTTCCCACTATACCTGTAGGTAGCACCTACCACTGTACTGTCACTAACTGCTCATGAGGCTGTCTTTTTCTACTGTCTAAAATCTCCTGAAGAGTAGGGGCCTTGCAATATTTACATGTTTTCTGTGCTTGGCAAGAGTGCTTAGCACACATAATCCTCAAATTCTTCTTGCCAAAATAACAGTAACAACATGATTCTGTTTTTACAAGACTCTTGTATTTAGCTGTTACCTCTTACCCTTCATTAATATCTTTCGCCCCCTTATCATTGACAATATTGGCAACCAACTTACAATTTCTCTCCACCCTAAGTTTTGCCATTATTCTGGGTGATGTAGGTGTCTACTTGAATAACCCACCCCAATATTATATCCTCACTTCTTGACTTCCTCCTTTCTAATGACCTAATCTATTCTATCATAGCCACCCACTTCCATGGTCACACATAGTTCTAGTCATTGCTCATAACTATTCCATTTCTAAAACCATCAATTCAAATACTCTGCACTGAGATCACAACTTCTTTCAGCTTGCTTGTTCAACCCCACCCACCATAATGGTCTTCGAGTTTACTGGAACCACTAGTTCACTGACCCCTATACATTCTCTCAAATGATTAGTCCTTTTCTTTTTAATTTTCCTTCTCTTATCCAGTTTAGGTACATAATCAACACTTGCCAATACCTTAAACTCATCCCTCTGGTTAGCAATCCCTCTAGTGAACCCTGGATAAAAACAACATTCTGAGTTCTTTTATCACAGTACCCCAAGAGCCAGGAAATATCTGAGGCATTCTATCTACTAGATATTCACCATAACTAACCTCAAATGGGTCCTTACACTTCCTAGCAATCCTATTATACATATATATTTTGGTCAATTCACTTTATAATGACTATTTTAAATCTGTGTCTGCTTTCCTAAAACATCTAACCTTTCTCTTCTCTCTTTTCCAATTTCATGGAGAAAATAAACATCAGATGGGAAACATCGTCTTTCTACTACCATGAATGTAAATTTACTTGCATCACCCATCCTCCTCTACTAATAAAGTTACAATATAAGAAATATCCCTGAACTTTTCTGAGGTTAATCTTTTAACTGTATTTTGGATCCCATCCTCTTCTGCCTTCCTATAACCCTTACTACAAACTATCCATTTACTCTAGCATTGTCAATCTCTTAAATGGATGTTTTCCACTAATCTTTAATCATGTTTGAGTCATTTTCATTAAAGAAAAGACAAACAAAACATCTCAGTACAAAGTTCACTAGGAGCACCCTCTCTCAACTGCCCCAGAGTCAAGCTTTTAGAGATGTTCAAACTCACCATCTCCTTATCTGCATGCCACATAAAAATTCCCATCAGTCTACTAAAAGCTGTCAAAATGATTTCTAGAAGTCACCAATGATGTCTACAAGTCCCTGAATCCAACAAGAATTTTTCAGACTTCATTTTGCTTGAAGTCTCAGCAGCATTTGATACTGTTGAACACTTTCTCCTTCTTAAAATACTCTCCTTTTGGTTTCCGTAACAGAATACTATCCTGGTTTTCCTGCTTTCTCTCTAGCTACTTCACTTTGGTCTTCTGTGAAGGCACATCCACCTCTAATCAGTCTTGAACTGATTAGGCCAGCTCTTCTTTTCAAGATATACATTTTAGCCCTAAGTGATCTTATGTGTGTATACAGTTTTAATTTGCCACCTAAACAAAGATGACTTGAAAATTTCTACCTTCACATGAGATCTCCACTTTAGCTCCAGACCTAAATGTGTAACTGCCTACTTGATATTTCAAGTATGCTTAAAAAATCACCTCCAACTCACACCTGAACCCATGTTCTTCACTCCCAACTGGATCCCTTTTTTGGTGTTTCATATTTAAGGGAATAGAACAATCCTTTCAGTTATAAACCTAGGCTCATTATAGGTAGCTTTCTTTCCTAAATCCCTCACAATGAATCTATTATCAAGTCCTGATAATTTTATTTCCTAATTACCTCTCAAATTGTACCATTTTTCTTCTATCTTGACTTCTTGGCTCTCTTGGCTGAGTTACTGGCAACTGTTTTCTCAATATCCATTCGTGCCCTTCTCCAATCACGTACCCACAACTCAATCAGAATACATTTTTTAACACTTAGATCCAATTGCTCTTAGAATGGCCACATGGGCCATCTTTTACTCCATCCTCACCATGCTTATAACTACCACCAAATCTTTACACCTGCTGTTTTCTCTGATAGGACTGCTTTCTCTCCATGTTAGCTTAACATCTTATCTTTCTGATTTTGGCCCAACTGTCATGTCTCAATAAAGTGTCTCCTGGCCTCCCTCAGGGGTCAAAAAGTGCTTCTAGAATTATCATGACACTTATTTTAAGATTAATATTTTACTTTTAATCTGATTATGCTTAATGTGTCTTTCTCCCACTAGGTTATAAACTCCACGAAGGTCAAATATCTGGTTTTATTCAACACTGCATCTTAACACCCAACTTAGTAGATGGCATACAATAAGTGTGTTCAATAAATATTTGTTAAGCAAATGACCAGAAAGGGAGCAATACTCACTTGTTCATTCACTGTTTCAAAAGAGTAATATAATAACAGAATGTAATCAGATTTCCACTAGATATGTTAACCTCTTTGAAATTTGTTTCAAAGTTAGATCTACTTAGGAAAAAAATCATACTTGCATAAACAAAAGCCATTTAGACAAGGTTTAAGTGGAAAAATGAATTGCTACATTTCATAAGCAGCATAATAGGGGGTTATGATACATTTTTTGAAAGTTAAGTCATTCATAAAATAAATAGCAAGTAATAAATTATGCATTAAAATATAGTAACAAATATTTCTAACTGCTGTAACCTGTAGGTGCATGACATGATTATATACTATTTGCTAACTGCTCTTAACCAAACTTGATTAATAAATTGCAGTGGGCAGAACTGGTCCTCAGTTACATTTCAATCTTGGGAAAGCTAGACTCCAATTTTAAAATTCCAATTTAAGAAGTACTATGTTTGTCATTACTGCATAAGGGAATTCTGAAAAGCAAAGGGATGCTTCATGTATTTAGTTTCATGCCAATGCCAAAAAATGCTTTTCTAGCTTATTAACTTTTCCAGTATTTGTTAAGTTTAATATACTAAAAAAATAAGTATATTCACTTCATGTAAAAATGAAACTATTACTTTTATTTTCCTCACACTGCCTGCCCCAAACACCTAGCTTTCTCCAAGCATTTAAATTTATTTTTGTAAAACTGACAAACAGCTACCAGTAGCCTTTTAGTTAGGATTTAAAAGGTTGCCAATTCATTTGTTACCCAGGAATTATGAAGCTGGTTGACAGATAACCCAGATGTCAACAAACAGGCCTAAAACACTCAATATTGTCAGAAGGCCAATGTACTGCTTAAGGGCAACATGCTTTGGTGAATTCTTCAACCAAAAGCAAATAGAACTGTCTTTGTTAGAAATGTGAAAAGAGTATAATATTGTTCAGGAGGAAAAGAAGGAAAGAGAAATAAAGTAAGCAAGGACAAAACAGGCAGAATAATGAAATGTGCTGAAAGAGAAGAGACAAAATGAAAAAGAAGTGGAAGGGAAGAGTTTGAAGTCAAAAATTGAAAGACAAAACTCTGTAGGTCATCATTACCAAGACTGATAGGCCCAAGCTGAGTGCTTCCAAGCTGCAAAATAATGCATTTAATAATCTATAAGAGGACAAGAAAAAGAGGTAAGACACACACATCCACACCCACACAAAATACATGCACTGAAAATGAGGTGTCGCCTAAAACCTAGGCATAGAGATGCCCTCAGTTAACCTGGCGAAATCTGAACACAGTAATGTAACCTGGATCAACTCTTAGGTAGACAGTACAAAAATACAATCATAAATAAATAAAAAGCTAATATACCTGACTGGAAAAAGAACATGTGAACATATGGTTAAGAGTCAACTTAAAACACAGGAAAGGGAACCACAAAGAACAAAAGCTGCCATTGTCTGAATCAAGAAGATTCCAAAGAAAGGTTCCCCAGCTCAAAGACCTGGGAACTCCAATTTGTACTGGAATAACTCAATTATGGGGACAGATGTATCACAGCCCAACACTGAATCATGCACCTGAAACCCTTTTTGCGGCTCTGTATTTCAAGTATCTCATGTGGATCAGTAGACAGGAAAAGAATGTGTCTTACTATGTGAGCATTAGTATCCACATTAAATATATTTCTCAATAAACTAGTTTTGTTATGTATATGGTCTCTTAAAAGTTTATGGTTGATATGAATTTGCTTTTGAGAGAATACTTTTTTGAGAATACTTTTGGGGTGACAACAATAGCAAGTTTCTGATCTACAAAGCTAAGAGCAAACTTTGGTTCACAGACAAAAGTAAACGTAAATGTTACCTTGAAATGAGTCATAGTTGGCTATCTGCTAGCCAATTAGCCAACCTCTTTTGGTAATGTACTAACTTTGCTACACATATGAATTAACTTATAACAAAAACCCACGGTTATTAGAAAACAATTATTCTAAGAGCTAGTTGCTCTAGAGAAGCCTGCAGTGCTAAGAAAAATCTGAGTGTATCTCTGTTTCTTAGAATATATTAAAACTTCTGCTTATTCATTACCCACCTGTCAGACTGGCAAATACAAAAAAATATGACAACACATTCTGTTTGTGAGACTGTGAGGAAACAGGCACTCTCATACATTGCTGGTAGGAATGCAAATTGGTATACTCCTTCTGGAGGGAACTCTGGCAACACCTAACAAAAAATCTACTTCTAGAAATCTGTCCAGAAGACATACCTCCAGCTATAGCAAAAGGCTATGCACAAGACTATTCAATGCAGCATTTTTACAAAATGTTGCATAAGAGATAAAATATTGCATATAAATAAAGCATAAGCAATGTACCATTTTAGATCAATGCAGGAAATCTGCATGTATTATGGATAAACACTGAAAACACTGTTTGGTGAAAAAAATAACTTTTTGAATTATACATATGATACTGCATTTATCCAGTATGATACCACACATGCAAAGTGTAAAAATATACAACACAATACTATACACTGGGTATGAATATGAAAATTATAAAAAATACATATGAGAAAACACACTGAATGAGTAATACTTCTAAGGTGGAAAAGAAGCTGGGTGGAATTAAGCATTACAATATGGCAAAATATTGACACTTGCTAAATACAGAAAACAGATTATAAGGACATTTGTTATATCATTTTCCATATGTTTGAACTATTTCATAGTTAACAATATTAATTACAGGTTTATACAGAGGACTTCTAATTTGGCCATTTGGATGATAATTTACTACTGAATTATACTTTTTATTTCTGATGAGCAACAATTTTAAAATTCTAGAGTGCTTGGTGATTATCTACAACTTGAGCATATGCTGCCACCTAGCAAAACTTCCCAGAATTGTTTAACAACCAAACAGAAAATGGTTCTCTTCTGAAGGATGGACCCTAGTTTACTACTTCAGTAAAGAATTATTAAAAAGTATCACATATTTAATTATGAAACTGGAGCTTTGCAACTTCAGAAGCACGTACAAACACAATTCTTGACATTCTTATCTTTTACAAATAAGTAAAGGCAAATCATTTTGTTCTCTGGCATTTTAGTTTCTACCTTTACTATCTTGCAGGACATGGAAAGCCATTTTCTAATGAGCTTCTTAATAATTTGCTATCAAGAATAAAATAATGTCAGTTTCATACAGAAGCCTTTGGCCCTACTGTGGAATTAGAGTACCAGATTAGAATGTTTCACCTCCTAATTCTGATTTTATATATCACTGCTGCCTAAAGAAACAAATGACTGAAGGAAACCCAGCTCTAGTTTTCCAAATTCTTTACTCATTAAATGCTTACTGTTGTTTTCAATCGTGCTTCCCTTCTCTGGTTCTAATGGAAAGGGAGAAAAAAGTCTTCATTTAGCAGATTTCTCCCCCTCATCTTAACATTAGGTGATTCAAGTTGAGTTAGCCATACTTTTACCTGCCCAGCAAGTATATGGTCCTTATTATACACAAGGTACTATGTTAAACATTAGGGAAGCTGCTATAATAAATCAATTAAATATTCTCTCTTCAAAGTCCACATGAGTGCTTGTGAAGATAAAATATGCAATAAATAATCATAAGATAAAGTAAAAAGTAATTATTTTTAAAAAAAGTAAAGGTAGAATTTTACATTATTTCAGAAGAATACATGTATTTTAAGAACCTAGAGCCAGGAAGTGTGTTATAAATGTCAGCCTTTAGCCCTGGAAAATTATTTAAAAAAACAGAATTAGAGCCGACGACACTGAAAGTTAGCATAATATAATAGTTGTGTCTGCAAGCTGGCTTTTATCTTCACAAAAGACATTTTGGGAAATTAAAGATACTGTAAATTAGCTGGCCACATAATTTTTTAAAAGAAAAGACTATAATTAAAAATTATGGAAAAAGGATTCCAATCAAATTAATCACAGATATGAGTACCAATATTCCAAAGATAATACCAGAGATTTACAAATTTTTGCAAATGTGATAAAACCTATGAAATATTTCGCCCTCCCCCAGAGACAGGCTAAATACAACAAATTACACACAATTTTAGGCAATTATACGATCCCTGAAATTCATTCATGAATCTCAGTTAAGGAGACCTAATTTAAGTCATTAAGGATCATAAAAATGATGCCTCAAGTTACTCATTTAACAGACAGGCACTGAGGATATGATGGTGAGCGAAAATTTAGTCAGGTTGAGGGCATAAGAAATCTCTCTCACATTCACATGCCCCACACATTAAGCAATTCTTACACATGCTAAAAAGAAGTAAATAGTGTAACAAAAGCTTACAAAAGGAGTAAATGAAAGTCAAGAAGCATTTCCCTGAGAAAGTGACTAAGTAGAAGTATAAAATGTACTGTGAGGAAAAGGAGCTGTGGGTAAAAGGAACAGCAAGTGCAAAAGATCTGGAGAAGGCTACGCTAGATAGTGGAGGAAAGCCAGTGTGGCTGAAGTACACAGCCTGAGGGCGGTGAGGGTAGTGGTATAACAGTGGAGACTGGCTTTGTGTAGATTGGTCTTGACCAAAAGCAACAGGAAGCCACCAAATCAGTTCTAAGCAAGGAAACACATGATTAGGTTTGTTTTGAAGAGAGCACTCCAGCTATACTAGAGAGATGAGATGAGAAAACAAGTCAAAGTAGCTGGGAGGCTAGGATAGTAGTTCTGCTGGGAGATATAACTTGGACTAAGATAGGGGTGATGATGGAAAAGTAATGGAAAAATAGAAAGATAACAGTGAATTTAAACTCTTTTTCATATATATTTCTTCCATGAAGAAGTTTTAATTCATTTTTTTTACCAATTTTCTATGAGATGACTTTTCTTAAGTTCCATGAGCTATTTTATAGTAATACATTAGCCATTTATCTGTCATATTTGCTGTATTTTTTTTCTAATTGGTTGTCCCGTTTTTCCCCCTTTGTTTTTCAATTTTTATGTAAACAACTGTTTTTCCCTTAGTAGTGTTTCTCCCATTAATTTTAAATTATAACACTTTTCTTCCACCATCTCCACTTTCTTCTATCCTTTTTTTTCCTACCTTCATATTAGAACATGTAAGGTTTACTTCAGTGTGGGATGTACAAATTTCCTAATTGGATAAGTTCATTCAATCATCCAGCAAACAGTTACAGACCACATATGTTGCAGGTGACAGACATACACACCAAAAGAGAGAAACAGGTAAACAAGTGTTTTCAGAGTGGAAAGCATCCTGGTTGCATAAAGAATAGACACCTAGCCCAGACTGCGGTGAATTAGTGAAGACTTCCTAAAGGCCAAATTTTAACTGTTTTGAAGAGGCCTGGAAACTAAGTGGAAAAAGAAAGAGCCTTAAGTGAAGAGTGGGGTAAATGACTGTCACCACTCCTTTCACAGTAATTTTGAAATTGAACAGGAAGTTCACTAGTATTTCCAGTGAATTTCCAAGGACATCACTCCGATTAAGATCTTTTATACCTCCTAGGGAATCTAATGGAAAAATAGACCACCAAATGCTTTCTGTAACTAGCACAAGCTTAACATATGTTTACCAATATAAACACCTTCAAGAGTTCTCCTCTTAGGTATACCCTGTTCTCCACTGTCAAGCAAAACCCAGACTGACTAACCTGGTAGTAAGGCAATAATACATTTCAGCTTTATTTCCTACTTTATCCCACAAGTTCTCATCAGTAGAGAGTTATCTACTACTATACAATCCAAGGGGATTCCCACTCCCATTCTTTCCTCGCTTATACTGGTTCCTCTGGTTAGAACACCTTCTTTCTCCATCATTGAATTCCTGAATGCAATCCTGTGTAGGACCCTTAAAGACCAAGAACAAGTTATCACTCATTTCATCTTGCCCTCTTTGGAAACTTTTCTGCACTACGTAACTTTTTTCTGTGAGCACTGTCCTGTATCATTGATGAATGGTGCTTAACCTTTCCTACCTCAGAACAGGTTGCTTACAGAACTGTGTAATATGAACAGTGGCTTGCTCACAGCAGACTCATATATCCACTGAATAAAAATGGCGAATAATTTCCTTTGCTGTAGTTGTGAGGTCCTCATTTGATTCCTGCTTTTCCAGATTACTTTAAGTCTTTGATGACTATGACTTCCTTGAATAGAAGCAGAAACTAGAAAGGGGAAAATGACAGAAATGGTAACCTGGTGACATGTAATGGTGGAGGTGATGAGGGCAAACGTCTGATGAGACTGGATTCAAGAGAAAAGGAGAGATGAAAACTTGTGGACAGCAAGTATTAAAGTTTTGCTGTAAATGGAAGCACAGAAATAGGACAGTAGCGGAAAGAAGAAATGAGGTACTGAGCGAGCGTACATCCTTATAAATGATACGGTCTCATTCAAGATGAACAATTTCTTAGGAAAAGCTACAGCTCTCAATCTCTCCTTCATTTTCTGCAGTCAACAAAAGACAGGAAATATATACTGAGAGTTTACTGTCAGGCACTGTGCAAACACTACATACTCCAGTTAATTTCTCACTCCAGCCTTGCTGGGGAAGGTACTATCATGAGCTTCGTTTTACAGATAGACACTGAATAAAGAGATTAAATATTCTTCCCAAAGTACCACAAATAAAAACTCACGAGGACTGAGGGCCAGAGACACTTCACCTAGAAACCAGGGGGTAGGAGGGTGGGGGTGGGGAGTTACGGTTGTCAGTCTCTGAGCTCCGGAAAACTCGCCTGACTCCCGCCTCGCCCAGGCCCCTCAAAATGACGCAGCAAAGCTGTTCTGAAGGCCCTAAAGATCAGTCCCACAGGTTTCTAGACCTCGGTGCTCACCTCGTTATTGAGGTTCAAAGTCCCCGTCTGGTCCATGGTAGCTCTACGAAGTACCCCGGCTGCCCGCACGTGAACTGCATTGGCCGGAACACGGGTGCGTTGCCACGCCCCTCCAACGGCGGCCTCGTTGGCCCAAAATTCATCCGCCGACTGCTTCAGCCGAAGTGCGAGTAAAAGGTACACTGACTCTGAGGTGAAGGACGGAAGTGACGAATAACAACTTCCTGCGTGGAGTGCTCCCCGTCTGATTTGCGCGTTCCTATGGAAACTAGGTAGGGGCCGGTGGCAAAGAGGGCGCTCCAGAAGCCGTTTCCTTGTTTAGAAGTTTTTCAAGATGCTAATTTTCTTATATTCGTTCGCAGAGTGGGTCCAGCTGTGTAAGGACCTTGTTTTTCGTGTCTCAATGGGAGTGAAAGCCTTTATGAAATGATCACTTGAGCGACCAATTTTGCTCCGAATTTTTATCTAGCGTTTGTGAAGATTTTTGCGCTTCTAACAAACACATCTCTTAGATTCAGCTTTTTTACCAGCCTCACTTTATAGCTCAAGCATGGACATATTTTTCTGTACACTGTAAGAAGGTCTAATGAGCTTATAAAACAGAACCAGGATGCACATTTCATGCTGCCTGTGAGATTGGCTCTTTTGAAGTATTAGGCTGCGTGTAGAGGACACATGAGGGACTGAGTCGGAGTTAAATAACATATTAATAGTTAACACCTGGTAGTATAGAGCTTTAAAATGGGTCAAGTGCTGGGACAAACACTTTGCGTGAATTATCTCCAAAATAGTCAAATCCAATGAGATAGGAAATATTATTCTTATTTTACAGGTTTGGAAACTAACTTTCGAGGGGCCAAGTGTCTTGTCAAGAGTTGCCCAGCTGGAGCCGACCACTGCTACAGGATTCCAGGGCTGGTTACATAATCTAAGGGGCCCAGTGCAAAATGAAAATGCAGGACCCCCCCCCATTCAAAAAGTAGGAAAAAGTTTCTTCTTTTCTTCCGTGGTGTCTTTTGACCTGTCATGTGCTTTCTATTTGGTATTTAGTGTGATGCTCCCTCAAGCACAGGGATGCCATAGGGCTAGTGCACATCTTCACAGGTGCCTGGGACCCATGCTTGAGGACTCAGGGAGGAGTGCCTGTACTGGACCAAGATGGCAGTAGTTGCTGGGCAGAGACAGGGAAGTAGGAAGCCAGAGAACCCAAATGGAAGTATGTAGCAGGTAAGACCACACTTGACCTGAGACTAAACCGTTGACATATGTTTCATTGTCCCACTGGATTTCACTTACAAAACTCAAATTCACAGATAAACTTATTAAGTATTTCAAGACTGTGTGGAAGGTAAATTTAAGCCAGGCCCACTTCTGAGCTTCTGTCCAGGAAGACAGTCCTGTGCAAGGCCAATGCTCTTGACTCCTGATTCTGTACTCAATTTACAATAACTTAGTCTTGTGTTTGGATTGGTATTCTTCAGTGTGTGATTTGGGCAGAATTAGATTAATACGTGACTTCCTGTTTGACTAGCATTGCATAAAGGTAGTTTTTGCATTCATAAATCATATGCTGAATTTTAATTGTCTCCTTATTCAGCTACTTCTTCTCCTCATTAAAACTGATCTCCTGGAGTGCAGGGGTTTTTCACCCCAGGTGGCTAGTAGGCACTTCATACATAAATACTCAGGAAAGGTTGTTTTAAAGATAAATGTAGAGCTTTATGGAAAATGTGTCTTCTAATTTAGGAGAAAGGTGTTAGTATGATTCCATAATGCTTCAAAAAATGTATTAATATGAAGTTTGTCTATAGCTCTTAAAGTCTCTGTAATGTTTTCTCTTGACCACTCCTCTTGTTCTCCAACATTTCATCTCTCTAGCCAGCACAGTCTCTTCAGGCTCAGCATTTGTTTTCTACCTTTTCTTAGCAGAAGCTCTCTCCTTTGCTTATGATGCTCCCTCTGCCAGATGGGCTTTCTCAAGTGCTACTTTTCAAGACAGGTTCACATTCTATACATCCTTTTTTAACAATGGTCTTCATAGCCCCCAACAGAAGTTAATTTTTCTCATCAGCAGTTCATTCTTATATTATTTACAATATTCTACTTTAATTTGAAATTTCTTATGTACTGTCTACTCTTTTACATGATAAGCTCTCAGCAACTTTAGATATTCATTTTTAAAGTGACTTGTAGTTTTTCATTGTGCCTGATATATCACTTAAATATCAATCCATCTCTGTCTTTTGATGTTACAACCTCAAAAATCATTTTGATTCTTTACAGAGTTGATTCTACTAACTAATCTGCTTTCATTAAGCTATACACATGTCCTCTAGGAATAATAATGCATTTGTGTTCATCAGGCTACAAGTTTCTCTAGAAAGCAGCACCTGCCCCTTTTATTCCTGAAGGGCTGGTCCTGGATCATTTAAATGCTGTCAGAGATATGAAACAACAAAACTACTATCATTAAAAGCAACTGGCACAAGATCTTTTTCCTCTTTATTGCAGTGTTACATTTACTGGAAGTAAGGATTCGCAAGCATATACAATAGGGACTCAAGTTTTCCAAATTCAAACTTCTTAAGACTTTCTCAAATCCCACTGTACTTGTCTACTCAGGCTACAACAAAGTACCACAGAATGGGTGGCTTAAACAACAGAAATTTATTTTCATACAGTTCTGGAGGCCAGAAGTCCAAGATCAAGGTGCTATCATGGTTGTTTCTCCTGAGAGTTCTCTTCCTGGCTTGCAGAAACAGCCTTCTTGCTGTGTCCTCACATGGCCTTTCCAATGTGCATAGCCGGAAGAGCCTTCTCTGATGTCTTTCCCTCTTCTTGTAAGGATGCCAATCCTGTTGTATTAGGGCTCCACCCTTATGACCTTGTTTCACCTTAATTGACTCCCTAAAGACTATCTCCAAACATCATTATATTGGGGATTACAGTTTCAATATATGGAGACACAATTCAGTCTATAACACCCACGTTCTTTGAAAAAAGGAAATTACCTCAAAAGTAATATTCTCCTTATCTAACATACCTGATGACTGACATTTCTATCATTTTGCACTTTCAAAAATTATAATCATACATTTCTAGATTAAAACTAAACTCATGGATGTTTAGCATTCAGAATAGAATTGAGGAATAGACCCATGCATATATGGACAACTGATTTTCAACAAAGTTGTAAAGATAATTCAGTGGAGGAAAGGTAGCCTTTTCAGAATTTGTGCTGAAACAATTGGATACTCATATAAAAAATTAACTTTGACCCACATCTCACACCAAATACAAAAAAAAACTTAAAATGTATTATACACCTAAATGTAAAGCACAAAACTGTAAAACTTATAGAATAAAAGATAGGACAAAGACGTTGTGACCTAGGGTTAGGCAAAGATTTCTTGGATATCAGAACAAATGCAGAATCCATATAAAAATGCACTGATAAACTGGACTGAATCAGCATTAAAACTTCTCTTCAAAATGCACTGTTAAGATAGTAAAAAGATAAGGTCTACATGTAGAAGAAAATTTTGCAACTAACATATTTTATAAAGGACTTTTATCTAGAATATGTAAAGAACTCTCCAAACTCAATAAGGATAAAAAGAACCCAATAAAATAAGTGGCCAAAAGAGCCAGACAGAAAATACACTTAAAAAGATATGTGGGACTTCCCTGGTGGTGCAATGGTTAAGAATCTGCCTGCCAACAGAGGGGACAAGGGTTCAAGCTCTGGTCCAGGAAGATCCCACATACCGCGGAGCAACTAAGTCTGTGCACCACAACTACTGAGCCTGCACTCTAGAGCCTGTGCTCCACAACAAGAGGAGCCACTGCAATGAGAAGCCCACATACCACAACAAAGAGTAGCCCCTGCTCACCGCAACTAGAGATAGCCTGCATGCAGCAATGAAGACCCAATGCAGCCAAATATAAATAAATAAATAAATTGTTTAAAATGGTATATTAAAAAAATAGATATGTAGAGAGCAAATAAGCACATGAAAGTATGTTCAACATCATCAGGGAAAAGCAAGTTAAAACCACAATATGATACAATTACACACCTAATGGAATAGTTAAAAAGTGATCATAACAAGTGCTAGTGAGGCTGTGGAACAACTGGAACTCTCAAGCATCATTTGTGGGAATATAGAATGGTAGGATCACCTGGTGACTGAGCCCACTGCAGCATTATTCACAGTATCCAAGACATGGAAGCAATCTAAATGTTCATCTGTGGATGACTGGATAAAGAAAATGTGTTATACACAAACAATAGATTGTTATTCAACTTTTAAAAAGAAGGAAATTCTGCCATTTGTAACTACATGAATGAACCTGAAGGACATTATGTTAAGTGAAATAAGCCAGACACAGACAGACAAATACTACATAATACCACTTATATCAGGAATCAAAAGCTGTCAAACTCATAGAAGCAAAGAATAGAATGGTGGTTGTCAGAGGCCCGAGGGAGGGGAAAATGGGAAAGTATTAGTCAAAAGGCACAAAGTTTTAGTTATACAAAATAAGTAAGTGCTGTGGATTTACTGTACAGCATAGTTCTCATAGTTAACCATACTTTATTGTATACTTAAAAATTTGCTGAGAGGACAAATCTTAAAAGCATTTAAGTGTTTTTATCATCACACAAATAATGATAGAGGGGGCAGGAAGAAACTTTTGGAGGTGATGGATATGCTAATGGCACAGATTGTGGTGATGGTTTCACGGTGTATGCTTATCTCCAAAGTCATCAAGTTGAAAATATTAATTATTTACAGCTTTTTGTATGTCAATTATACCACAATAAAATGTTTTTTTTTTAAAAAAAGCTATGGGGTTTAAAAAACAAACGTTACACCTTTCTCTTACTTGAATAAGTGGTAAAGAGAAATTATTATTGGCAAACCTGTCATTTTTTTCAGCATGTCATTTACAATCTTTAGTACTTGAGCTATTATTAGTAATTCACCTCACAACAGATTCCAACAAAACTGTTTCAATCCCCCAGCTTACAACCACTGCATTAAGTTTCTCTGTTATTCTGGCTCTGTATTTTCTCTTTTTTTTAGTTATATATATACTTTTTTGAATTTTATATTTTTATACAGCAGGTTCTTATTAGTTATCCATTTTATACATATTATTGTATATATATCAGTCCCAATCTCCCAATTCATCACTCCCCGCCTGCCCCCCACCCCCCACCCCACCCCTTCCCTCCTTGGTGTCCATACATTGGCTCTGCATTTTCAATCCTCTATCCCCTGGATGGCAGTGTTCTCCACATTTCACATTACAGTTGAAACTTGGCATCTTAAAGAAATCAATCTGAATGAATGGCTTACGATAGCATTTTTGAATTAGAAGGAAAATAGATGGATCTATCAGATTTTATGTATTTTTTTTTATTCAAACAGAAAGTCACAAAAATTATAATCATCCTCATCAGTTCACTCAGTCCCATGTAATTAATTTTTTTTCATCTTGATCTTTTGTTAGCACTTTTATGAATTCATCAGTTTTCCATTAGAGTTCTGAAAATGCTTATTCATTCAGTTCAGCAGTATAGTCAGAAACCAGAAACCTGTACTTGTCAGAGTCTTTTCCATGAATTCCTTGAAAATGAAACCCTTTTATGGGAACATTTTTGCAAAAGCATCAGAGTACACCCAGAACTCTCTGTAAATGACAAAAGACTTGAAAATAACCACAGTTAAAGATTTAATGAAAGTTCATAATAATGCAATTGACAAGGAAATTTAGTTATTTCTGAGAAGATATATATTTTAAAGTAATAACTAGAATTATGACTTGTTACACCAGAACATATAAGATTTTTAGGAATTTCATGTAATGTCTGAAACATTTATATTAACATATTTCCATACAAATAACCCAAAGAAAGTTTAGTATTAGTTTTTTTTATTTTTGAATTTTATCTTTTTATTTTTTTATACAGCAGGTTCTTATTAGTCATCAGTTTTATACACATCAGTGTACAGACTTTATATTTTTAATGTCTAAGATTAACTCCTCAGGTTTCAATTTTTGACTTGAAGTGAATTCCTAAACAATAATAAACCCTCTAATTGAGCTACTAATGGATTTATGTAAGATTCAAAGTTTTATATATATAACATACCAAAGGGTGTAACTAGTTACTGTATAGGAGACAAGTAGTTGGCAAGTTACTAGGCTAATATGTTTCCTAAATCAATCTTCTAACAGATTATTTTTTGCCTAAATTTCATGTCAATGTTTATGGAGTGTTTTGGTTAGATTTGTTACTTTATATCTCTAGGAAATTTAAAGAAAAGTTTCTATTGTAGGAATTTTAGATCTTAAAAATTTTGAAATAGCTAGTCATAGTCAAGTTTCATAAAATCTGAAGGGATGGAGCTGACACTTAGCAATTTAGCATTTTGGCCTAGAGCTTTGGCTCTGGAATCAGATGGATATCAAATTCTAATTCTATCTTTTAATAACTATGTGCCCTTGGGCAAATTATATTCACTGTCTGTGACAAGACTTCTCTTTTTTTTATAAAAATGGGAATGGTAAAATGAAAACACAATGTAGAGTTCTTGAATATTTACCTCTCAATAATTTAATCTGCTATTATTTTCCATTGTCTAATTTGATCTTGACAGTAACTTTGGGAGATAGGCATGGTACATATGAAGGATGCATGTCTTACGAATAACAAATATGCCTGAGGTCACAGAGGTAATAAGAGGGCAATCCAAGTATCTTGACATAAAATCACTGGTGGCAGTTTTACAACAACTCTATGATACGAATGTGTAAATTACATTAATAATTTATGACCACTATTCTTTCCCATTCACCTATTTATTGATTTTTCAGCAATTAATGAGCTAAGGCACTTTATAAACTATAAATCTTAACATATATATGATTTATGTTTTTAAATTATTTTCCAATTAGCCCAAGATAGGCTCAAGATTATGCAACAAAGCCTATAATATTTTAAAGCTAAGTTCAGAAAACATTATTAAAGCCCAATTCGGATTCATTTTCAATAAAGTGATTGGCTTTGATTCACTGAAATCAACATTTTTGACCATCTGTTTTGCAAAGCATGGTGCTAAGTTCAGTAGGAGATTTTGAAAAATGATTAAGACCTTGTCCTTGTCCACGTTCACCATAGACTTACAGAGTAATAACTTTAATAATTCTAACACCAAGACCAACTCAATATATTAAGTGCCAGAGAAAGAATATTACAGGGGAGTGAGAGCAATTTGATTAGAAGGCTTCCTAGAGGAGGTGGGTTTTGAGTTCTATTTTGAAAGAAGGGTGGGACTTCAATAGGCAGCTGTAGAATAGGGAGAAAATTCCTCAGCAGAGGAAATCAGTTAAATAAAAGCAAGGTAATAAAAGGCACTCTATTTCATAAATAAAGTAAAGCATCTAGAAGTTTTTTTATATACTCTTATTTAAAGTTTCCAAAAACATTCTTAGAAAGACATAGAAATTAAAACCTTTTAAATTTCTTAAATATATCTCCCCTACACATACCTCTGAAAAAGGAAGCTCTCTTAAGCTATTGAAATTTTTAAAAAGTGAAGCAAAATCTTTTGAGGCAAAAACCAAACTTCATGAATCATAATAGACTGGAAGAGGTGGGTTTTAAAATACCTGGGAATTTTCAGATTTGTAAATGAGTAATATTTAAAGGGAATTTTGCTGCAGTTATATTTAAACATAAAGACGGAAATTCGAGATAGAATGAAGTCAATGGTGTAAAAGCCAGTTCAGAGAAAACGTTTTTAATTGAACATACCATCAAGAGCAAGGAATTTATAGCAAATATTTCTGGTCGCATGTCCATCAAGACCAAGACAGAGAGAAAATACGTAGCTTGGGAGTTAAATTTAGCAGGTCGTATAGCTTCTCCTTGAAGGAATTCAATGCCTTTTCTCTGGCAAGGATTAAGGTTAAAAAAAGAAATTCTATTATGTTCCCCAACTCATACTCAAGGTTCTTGAAAGTGCTGTCTCTGCTTCTTCAGTTGCATAGTTTTGGAATCCCCTTTTAAAACCCCACTGAAGCTCTGCTGGTCAGAGTCACCAGTAACCTCCCAGGTACTCAACTGACCTTGGGGTACAAGATATAACTTCTTTTCTTTGCCAGCATTGACTCACCCGAATGTGTTGGCTGAGCCAGTGACTCCTTTCCTCTTTCATCTCCCCACATGTATCATTGTCCAAGCTAGAAATCTTGCCAGATAGACTTACCTATGTAGTGGCACTTCATACCAGACTTTTTTATGCCTGACCCTAGCCATATGAACACTATTGATTCAACAAAGAATTACCCAACCCAAATGTCGCTAGTGCTGAGATTGAGAGCTGCTAATCTATGTTCATGTCTGTAACAATCCATTTTATAGTGCAGTGAAGCACCAAGGACCAGGCTGTGGGAGAGGTTAGGTCTGTGTACAAGAAATGAGGGAGGGTGCAGGGATTGGTCTGTATAGAATTTTTTTTTTTTTTTTTTTTTTTTTGCGGTACGTGGTCCTCTCACTGCTGTGGCCTCTCTCATTGCGGAGCACAGGCTCCGGACGCGCAGGCTCAGCAGCCATGGCTCACGGGCCCAGCGGCTCCAGGGCATGTGGGATCTTCCCGGACTGGACACGAACCCGTGTCCCCTGCATCGGCAGCCGGACTCTCAACCACTGCGCCACCAGGGAAGCCCTAGAATTTTTTTTGATGTGGACCATTTTTAAAGTCTTTACTGAATTTGATACAATATTGCTTCTGGTTTATGTTTTTTTGGTTTTTTGGCCATGAGGCATGTGGGATCTTAGCTCCCTGACCAGGGATCAAACCCACATCCCCTGCATTAGAAGGTGAAGTCTTCATGACTGGACCGCCAGGTAAGTCCCTGTGTAGAACTTTAAACCAGTTATAATCCTGACTAAAAGTCAATCTGGTTTTATTATCACCATGCATTAGAAATTCTAAAAAAAAAATTCAGTGATAAAAATTCTCCTCCCTGAACAAATATTTTATCAGTCTAAGTATAAATAACTAGTTCAGTTTTACTGTTAAGTTTTAAAATTATATATGTAGGCTTCAAAATTAGTAAAGTTTTATTAACTTTAATAAACATTGTATTCTATATGAAAGTAAGTTTGGAGCACTGCCAGTTATGCAGTAGGCCCCTGACACATGTAGACCTAGGGACACCTATTCAGTAATAAGTTTGTAATTGTTTGGAATCAACTGAGCTCACTTTTTGACACAGTTCATTTGCAATCTCTGTGATAGGACAAATTCCTGCATTTAACAGTGATTCAAAATAAACAATGATAGCTGTGTGTGATTTTTTTTTGAGTTATCTTGCTTTTTCTAGTGTGAGGTTTTAGATGAGGTTAATCTGACCAAAAAAGAAAAATCACAAACATCTGGAATTATCCTGGAGCACTGTACACTGTACAGAAACACCAAGCTTTAAAATCATTTCTTAAAGAGAGGCGTACAGAAAATGTGGGAAAGGATATTAACTATTTAACAACAATGACCAACAAAGTAAGAAAATGGACATTCATATAGAAAAAAGAGTCAAATTTCAGAGAAGAATGCCAGGAGAAACAACAGAAGATGCTAGTATTACATTGCCATTAAAAATAGCAACATGTGAATGCCTTAATTGTTTCCATGAAGAATGGACACTTTTTCTAAAGCAATGGATCAAATAATGTCCATGTTTGTTATCATTCGGCCATTTTCTTTCACTTTTGCAAAAGAAGAAAAAATGTGTAGTTATAACCAGCATTATAGAAATTTATGATGCATTTTATGGTGAAAATATTGTAGTGGAAGTATTTTTGACTGAAGAGCCATTTGAAACCACCAACATACATTCTAAAGAAACAAATACATGGATAGTATAACAATCTTTGGAATTTACTGGGAATCAGATTATTATAAAGTTTAAGGTTTTTTTCACTAGTTGCATATATGTTGCTTCGTGTGAAAGAAACATAAATGTTAAAATTAGTTAAAAGTGCTCTTCGGGCTTCCCTGGTGGTGCAGTGGTTGGGAGTCCACCTGCCGATGCAGGGGACACGGGTTCATGCCCACCTGCCGATGCAGGGGACATGGGTTCGTGCCCCGGTCCGGGAGGATCCCGCATGCTGTGGGGCGGCTGGGCCCGTGGACCATGGCCGCTGAGCCTGCGCGTCCGGAGCCTGTGCTCCGCAATGGGAGAGGCCACAGCAGTGAGAGGCCCGCGTACCGCAAAAAAAAAAAAAAAAAAAAAAAAGTGCTCTTCAATTCTAAGTGAAGAGAAGTTGACAAATCTGGCTATACTATCTTGTAAATATGAATATGTGAAGACGATCAATTTTTGATGAAGTTTTTGACAAATATGCAGAAGTTTGGGCTTGAAAAGAAAAACAATTATGTTATTATTGAATGCTGTGACAGACCAATATGTAGGAATAAATTTTACCTTTTTAAGACATTAGTGACCAGGGGATTTTTGCAGAAACTAATGCCTGTAATGTGTCTCTGGTCAAAAATGTGTTAAAATATAGTTAAAAATCATTAGTATGTTTTCTTTTATATTTTTATATTCCAGCATTTAATTAATATTTTCAGTTTAAAATTTTTTTACTACATGATTTTATATACAAAATTCAATAAAAAATAATTTCACTGTGTGCTTTCTCTTCTGGCCATTATTTGTTGTTTCTTTTTACAACTTTTTCTGAAAATAATTTTTTTGTATAGAGAATAGTAATATGATTTGTTCTGGATGTACAATAGGTTATGCCATTGATGTTCTAATATCTGAGACGTACTTGAAGTTGATATGTCTGAAACTATTGATAAATTCACTACTTACCCTTCATGAAGTCATGTTTAAAAAGCAAACAATAAGAACTCCTAATTCCAGTAAAGGGCATTATCATTCACACCATCATCCTTGACTTCTTCCTTCATTCAGTCCTCACTCCCACATAAATAGTCAATGATAACATTGTTTAGCTTCTCCTTCTTTCATCTCTCTCCTGAATCTCTTCATTTCTATCCACACAGCTGCTGATTTCAGTTAGGCCCTACCCTTTTCTCTCGTGGATTATGTAGTAGTTTCCCAGGTTGGCTCCCTGCCTTCACATTTACCACTATCTATCCATTCCTCACATTGCTAGGGATGTTTTCTAGATAACTAATCACATCATTCCCTCCATAAAACTTTCACTGGGTTTTCATTGCTTTTAGTATAAAAACCAAACTTCTTGGTATGGTATATCAGACTCTTTATGATTGGTCCGTGATGACATCTACAGGTATATTCCCTGCTAAAACTTTATAGTTATAAAATGTACCCCCAAATTTTCATTTCTTTTAACATTTTCTGTTGGATATGTCATTGTAGATATGGATTCTTGGCCCCAAACCCTGAACATTTCACTCCTCACGCTTGCCCAGGGGTCCATTTATCTACTTCTATATTTATCAGTCTGGATTACTTAACTCTGATGCCATTTTCCCACCAGAAACTGGTGTAATCTCAGGTTAGGTTTAGTCATATTTCTCAGTTCATATACATTTTCATCATTGGTCAGGACAATATTCCTTTCTTATTTTAGTTATGTATTTCCTCTATCCACTCCTATTTCCACCCTCCACCCTGGTAAGTAACTATTCTATTGTATTTAATATGTATCTTTTTTGAGGGGGCAGGTGTCTTTACAAAATGTGCATTACCTAATTCTGTTTTAAAATCTTCACATTCCACCATACAGATCAAACTGTCAGAAGCTCAAAAACGTAGATAATTGTATGATGTTTGGACTTCCCTGGTGGTGCAGTAGTTAAGACTCCGCCTGCCAATGCAGGGGACACAGCTTCAATCCCTGGTCCAGGAAGATCCCACGTGCTGCGGAGCAGCTAAGCCGTTGCACCACAACTACTGAGCCTGCGCTCTAGAGCCCGTGAGCCACAACTACTGAGACCATGTGCCACAACAACTGAAGCCCGCATGCCTAGAGCCCATGCTCTGCAACAAGAGAAGCCATCACAGTGAGAAGCCCGTGCACCGCAATGAAGATTAGCCCCCTCTTGCTGCAACCAGAGAAAGCCCGTGTGCAGTAACAAAGACCCAACATAGACAAAAATAAATAAATAAATTGATTAATTTTAAAAAAGAAGTATGATGTAGTAAAAAAAAATTAGGAAGGGATGAGTTTTGAGTATCTATTACCTTTGTTTCTAATGTTTAATTATAAATTTAGATAAATTTTAATAATGGTTTTTAAAAATTTCTTTATTTTTGGCTGCGTTGGGTCTTCATTGCTGCACGTGGGCTTTCTCTAGTTGCGGTGCGTGAGCTTCTCACTGCAGTGGCTTCTTATGTTGCAGAGCACCGGCTCTAGGTGCACGGACTCAGTAGTCGTGGCTTGCAGGCTCTAGAGCACACGGGCTTAGTTGCTATGTGGCATGTGGGATCTTCCTGGACCAGGGATCAAACCCATGTCCCCTTCATTGGCCGGCGGATTCTTAACCACTGTGCCAGCGGGGAAGTTCCAATAATGGTTATGTTTTGCAACAGATTATATTCTTGGTTTTTTTTCCTCTTTTGGTGTATGTTTACTCTTTGAGGAATCTCATCTACCCCTAATGTTTCACCTTTCTTTTGAAACATTTCCCAAGTAATGTTCTATGCAATATCTCACGGCATTAGGTCTAGCTAGAAAAATAGTTCTATATTTAAATACATTTAGAATTTTCTGTGTGATTCATGATGTAAAGTAACATTCATAATGCAAACTAAATCCTATGATAATTCTGAAGTAATGAACCTTCTCAACCATGTTTAAACGAATCATTTCCAATACCATTGGAGTATAGATCACATCATGGTGCATTTATCAAATCTACTGAAACTGTGTATACTAGTTTGGGAAATATTGGCATGAAAGTTGATAACTTTCCAATGTATGTATCCAGTCCCTCCTGTTATGTGAACTCCAAGACTGAATTTCCAACTGTCTCTTACATACCCAGAGGTACTTCAAGATTATATAGTCCAATATTAGGCCTGTTGCTGTATCAATGACCTGAAGCCAAAGACCACCAACATACACTTATAGTTAAACAAGTTGAATTTATTACTGGTTACAGTGAGGGAAAATGCACAACATAGCAAAATGCAGGGTGTCTCACAAACAGGATGTTAGAAAGAACTTACTGTGAGATTTTAGTTTAGTTTGGGTAATTTTGGAGAGGATCTAAGGAAGCAGCGACTAGCTCTAGATTGGGTGCTATCAGAAACAGAGAGCAGCTCTATTATTGAATATCTCAATACATTTTATGTTTAGGAGGGCTGGCTAGAGTGAGAATAAAGCTGTAATTGGTAAAGAAGTAGCAGTCATTTATTTTAGCTGAGGGAGGGGAATATTTAGTATTTTGTGAATTTCCCAATTCATCTTTTTGTCTTATTTAGTCATGGTTACAGAGTTATTGTGTTTGATATTCATGTTTGGTGAGGTTGTTTATGTCCAAGAACAGAACAATATGGCTTAACTTTTAGCATCAGAAGAACTTGTAATAACATTGAGAATAGGTGTGTATTAGAACAGGTCTCCAATATCAAGAGCTGTTTTGTCCTTTCTTAGATCCATTACAGTACTTGTTCTTTGTTTTGTATTATTTACTGGCATAACCTTAGTCATCCAAATAAGAAGCATATGGTTAACATTCATCTCTCATCTCTTGTACTCCTGACATTTTAGAGGATTATTAATCACCAATTTTACTCCTAATTATCCATGAAATGCCTTTCAAAATTATTCCTGCATCTCTTATCTCAATATCTAGATTCAGGCCCTTATTATCTCTTACCTGAAGAGTTGCAATTGCTAGCAAACAGATGTTCCTGATTCTAGTTTTATAGCTAATCATGCTATCCTCTCACTATTATCAAAGGTTTACTTCCCGAAACATAAATAAGATCATGTTCTTCCTCCATTTTACAACCTTAAATGGCTCAGTTTGTCTATACATTTTCTTATGCATGGTATAAGTACATATGCTGCTATTTAAGGCCCTTGACAATTTGGTATATCTTAACTTTAGATCTCACTTCACATCTAGTCCTAACTGTCATCATATATGGTCTGTGCCCTAAAATTCATTCAGTAAATATTTATTGAAATTATTTATTACTAATTCTATAATAACTGTGACAGAGATTAAGAGTTTCTTCTATTACTTCTTTTCCTCATCTGATATTGTAAAAGAATCATTGATTTTTTTAAAGCTGGGACAACTAAAAATATATTCAGCCACCCAGAGTATAGATTCTGTATTAGCCTCCTTTACAGATAAGCTAGCCACCTTATCAATTTCTGACCAAAGGGTTATAAATGAAAGTGGTTGGTAGCTTATGTTAAAGTGAATGTGCCTCTTGCTGTGCCTCCTTACTACTGGCTGGAATGTTGACATAATGGTAGGAACTCCAGCAATATTTAAGAACATATGGATGAAGGCTACATAAAATAATGATGAAGTCAAAATTTGGAAGGACTTTGGGTCCCTGATTACTTCATTGAACTGTCATACCAAGACTGGGCTATTCCTTGGGTGAAAAGAAATATAAGACAAAACTTGTGTGCTTGAGCCACTTAAATTTGGATGTTTTGAAACATTGAGGTGAACTTAATTTCCTCTGATATAATAATAATGGTAACTGTATTTTTAAAAATTTCGTTTGATTTAGCTACCCATTTGTCATTATCTATTCAAAAGAACTCAATGCAGTGTGGTGGGATAATATTATAAAACATCAAAATTACATAATATAAAAAAAAGAATATCTGCCTCCTTTCCCCGTCTCCCATCATACTTTCATCTGAACCCTGAAAGCTTCTTCCCTTCCCAGTCAAAAGGACCAAAATTACCCAGAGAAAAGCATAAAGGCTACAGAAAGTATTAAGAAAACAAACAAACAGAAGAATTAAAAAAAACAGCCACTGGCCAAAGCAGAATTTAGAAATCTTAGAATATGCACACCCCATGTTAATTTTCTTGCTTAGATAAACTGAGTAGAGCGCATGGGCAGAGGAAGGAAAAAGTTGACAGAACCATGGGGTAAAAGAGAATGTGCTGGAGAAACTAAGAACCTCTGCTGAAGTTTCAGAAAACTGTATTTCTTGATTACCAAAAGCTAGCTTTTGCCTATGGAATATTAGGTTTCAATTAAAACTTGACTGTGCCAGTGTCACATCTCCATCCAATACATCCTTTAAAGGCAGCACTCTTTCTGATGGCTCAGGCGGATTGAAAGCCTCTACAAATGTATATGAGAGACCTGGACCCTGAGGTTTGATTTTTAATGTGAAAAGAAACCTTGCCTCTAGGCAGGAAAATAAAATGGAAGCAGAACAAAGGTTAATATACAAAATGGGTGCCACAAGGTCCTATATGTTTTTTAGGGATGAGCCATGAGTTAAAATCTAAACTTATAGTGCTAATATACAGGGAGAAATACAGTAATTTTGATGCTTTAAAAGTCCATAACATAACATATTTCTCATTGTTTAGAAGGGTAATTAACACTGATACTAAGATCACAGAGAACCAACCTCAACTATATCCTCCTCCCTGAAGCCATCATGTCAATGAAGACATTGTGAAAATTTTTATAGTCAACACTGTCAATTTTCCTGTTGTTTACTATTTATCTGTCCTTAAAAGAATGCTTATATTTTGTGTTCTACAACTGGAGGGCATCCAAAGTTTTGATTCACCAAAGTGTTGTTTCAAAATATTGAAGATCAAGTTAAAAAAAAAAAGTGGAGGGCAGGGTGGTTCATCTCCCAACCTTGAGAGACTAACGTGATCTGGGATTACTTTCTGCTGTAAACAACTAGAAAACTGTATGAAATGTATGGAATTGGACAATAGGCAGCACAGGCCTGTAATCACTGAAAGAAAGCAAACAAATGAATATAGACCTGTTTAAGATATTCTTCTACAATGGAATATTACTCAGCCATAGAAAGGAATGAAATTGGGTCATTTGTAGAGACGTGGGTGAATCCAGAGAGTGTCATACAGAGTGAAGTAAGTCAGAAAGAGAAAAACAAATATCGTATATTAACGCATATATGTGGAACCTAGAAAAATGGTACAGATGAACCAGTTTGCAGGGCAGAAATTGAGACAGAGATGTAGAGAACAGACGTATGGGCACCAAGGGGGGAAAGTAGCTGGGGGGGTGGTGGTGTGATGAATTGGGAGATTGGGATTGACATGTATACACAAATATGTATAAAATGGATAACTAGGGCTTCCCTGGTGGCGCAGTGGTTGAGAATCTGCCTGCCAAGGCAGGGGACACGGGTTCGTGCTCTGGTCTGGGAAGATCCCAGATGCCGCGGAGCAACTAGGCCCGTGAGCCATGGCCGCTGGGCCTGCGTGTGCTGAGCCTGTGCTCCACAACGGGAGAGGCCGCAACAGTGAGAGGCCCATGTACCACAAAAAAAAAAAAAAAAATTGTTTAACTAATAAGAACCTGCTGTATAAAAAAAAAATAAAATTCAAAAAAAAGATATTCTTCTATGCTCTCAGTCAGTATTAATTATACTTCTAAACAAGATATATTTTATGTTATGAATATTTTGAGTTTTAAAATTGTTTTTTTAAGTACTAAAACCACCTCTAAATACCATAGTATCATTTAATCTGTCCCCTAACCCCTATATTTTTTGTGATGTAGTACTTAGATCTGGAGGCTAAATAGGATTTTGATTTTTTTTAAAAAATAAAGACACTTCATTTGTAATAATGTGTACCTCCATGAGAAGGCATGGATATTTGACTCCTGTGACTTAATGTAGCTATTGTCATCATTGTTTAGCTCAATTCATTTCTTAATGGCTACAAAAGGGTGATATTTTAACTCCATCGTTTGTTTATTTAGGAGTTTTCTTACTTCTATAAAGAGAAACTTTTTCCTTTTCAATTATTTGATTATCTTAAAGAGCAATAGTATAAATAGTGTTCTTTCAGTGGAGACAGGTCAGCAAGTTTGAACAAAACTAGATAATTAAGAATCATGCAAAGGTTTTAAAATAAATTTTATTTTATGTGAGAATGCTAAATGTGTCTGCTGCTAGTAGTAAGTCAAATCTAAGTACTGATAGAAGTAGTTTAAAACATGTCAATTTTGATTAGAATTTTGACAGTTTTCTAGCCTTAAATGATTTTATGTCCATCCAGCATAGAATACTGTATCTAAACAGAAATGGGAAAAACAGACTCATGGACTTGGCAGAATGATGAATCATTCAACCGTAATATTTTTGTGTCAAAAAAGAAGCTCAAAGCTATAGTTATAGATTTTGATTTTACCTTGTAGTTAAGATTTTTGCAAGATAGCTTCCATAACAAAGTAAGGAAATGACATTTCCCTTTAGGATAAATGTGACTTTTTTTTTCAGTTTTCAAGAAGTGAACTTTAAATTTTCATTTTTCATATTTTAAACAAGAAAACCTCATAATATTAATATTTTTAAATGTAGGAATCAATTGCAGTGTTGTATGATTTTATATTCTTAATGAAAAGTTATCTCTACGTGGATCCACTGATCAGAGGAATTTTATACCCTAAATGTATTGGAACATGATACCAAAAATAAAAACGCATTTATGAAATGGTTCTTAATTTTTTATTTGAGCAACAGTTTCCTATGGTCAGGCATATTTAGTATATTTACTAGGGCTTAAGCCCGTTCTTCATTGGCTTTGCATTGAGGTTTTCAGGATAGCACCCCTCCGATGCCATAGCCAAAAAATTTGGGTCATCACTGCTTGTAGAGTAAAGGAGCCATGTGAGTACCTAGGTTAATGCAAGCAAAGGTATTAGAATAACATTAAGTTTTGTTCAGTTCAACTCTGCAGCTATTCTAAGAAAGTGAAGACTTTGCTTCCAGTTTTGTTGACTCCATAATATATCAGGGTACATAATAGTAATAGGCTCATAATTACAATGTTATGGCTCTTAAAATTATTAATCAAAAATATTGAGATAATACATCAGAACTATTCTAGCTATTTGAATATTTTAACTTATATTGAATACTACATTTTTTTCAAGTGAGTGTCTTATAATGTATTAATCTTGTATATCTCTCTTGATTTCCATGCTTCTCTCCTGGTAATTTGCATTCTTTGATTTTAATGTTTGGGCTAGCAGTAGACAGGCAGGGAATGATCAGATGTTAGTTCAATATTTAAAAGCTACTTAGCAATCCACACACATTCCCTGATTCTAAAATCCAAATTGTCACCATACAAGTTTACATTTGTATTCAGCCTCATATTACAAAAGCAATCCATTATATTTCCCTTATTCCAAGCCGTCTCAACTTCCATTAAATCCTCAACTTTCATTACTTTCTGAATAGTGACTGGCTCCAGGATCATCCCAGAAACCTGAAACTGTCGTGAGTTTTTCTATTTATCTTGCTTTTTGCATCAGTTGCTGCAGCCTGTTGGTCCTTTTACTTAAACACATCTCATTTCTCTCCATGCTTCTCCATCCCCTTGAAACGATCCTCTTAGCTGGCCTTTCTGTTTCTGGAATAAAGCCATCCAAACCAAAACTCTATCATGCATCCAGAGTAATCTTTGTAGCGAGGATATGTTATCATATCACTTCCGTCTGTACAATTTTTCAGTGGTTCCCCACTGCTTACAGAATAAATTTTAAATCCTTTCCACATAGCATATAACATCTTGCCTTTCTCTGCAGCTTTAACTTTTAGGACTCCCACCTGTGCACTTGTAATATACCACAAATGCTCAACTAATTGTAATCCCTGGAACATCTGAGACTCACAAAGCTCTGAGTCTTTGCTCAGGCTGTTCCCACTGCTTGGAAATCCCTTCCTCACCCATCTGCCTAATAAATATCTACTCTTTCTACATGCTTTCTGGCAATATACCTACAAATCCTTCTCCCCTTCCATCATTCAGAACTTTATCAGCTCAGTTAGTCTCTGAGACCACCAAGACTATTCCCACCGCAACTTTGACTTTTGTGTATTCCAGTCCCTGCTGGAAGCCCCAGACTCTCATAACCACCACACTATTTTTCATGTATGTTTTTCAGGTACCGGTTATTTTTCTTCTCCTATGGCCCTTGTGACTCTGAGCCTGAAATTGAAATAAATGGCCTTTTTGTTTCTCTCTGTTGTATTCAGAACACTGTCTTTCCCTCTTTCCAAAAAGCCTCCAGCATTGAAGCTTCTGCCATCAGACTGTGTCACTCATTATTATTTCTGTTAGCTACACACAGGCCAGTCTCTCCCATTTCTTGAATACTTAAGTACTGGTTCACTGTCACACTCCAGTACAACAAACACAAAATTTGATGATTTCAGTATCCACATAGATTCAAGTAGATGGACCTTCCACTTCCTTGTCCTGGTTTCTCAATTCTTTGACTTTCCTTTATTAACCATATTTTTCATCTTAAAACAGGCAACTCTCATGTTCTTACTCTAAACTAGTCATAACCAACAATTGTACTTCTTCATCCATCATTTCATGTTTAAGTATACTGCTTTCTTTTCCTTTCCAGCATTTTATTATAAAAAGTTTTCAAACATACAGAAAAGTTGAAGAATTTTTACAGTAAATATCTGTATACCCACGACCTAGATTCTATCATTAACATTTTACTGTATTTGCTATACAACATTATCTATCTATCTATCTAGCCATCCCTCTCTCCATCATTATTTCATCTTATTTTAAGTGCATTTCAAAGTAAATTGCAGACATGAGTAAAACTACTTTAGTACCTTAGAATAGATGTCATTAACTATAGTTTAATATTTGTTTACAATAATAGTGATTCACACACACATGTAATTATTTGCATCCTGCTCCTGCTTTACCACTGAACTGTGATCTCCCTGAGGGCATGCACAATGATCCACTTATATTTGTATTGGCTAGCACAGGAAAATTTAGTAGGTGGTAAATAAATGCTAGTTGAATGAATGAAGGTCTCTCCTCACAGTAATACCAATCTAGTCAGTTAAGATAATAGGATAAATCCCACTGGATCACTCAAATCCAGAATTAGGTTATCTTGACAAATCAGGCAGAGAACATTGCCAAGATATCAGGACACTTAAGACTGAGTTCATAGACAAGTTGGGCTCTTTCTTGAACCACTTTTCTTACATTTCATTACATCCTGAAGAAGTGACAAAATTGAAATTTATTGCATGAACAAAAGGCATAATGCTTAATTGCTTTCTTCAGAAAGCCATGCTTATCACTGTCATCACATTTACTTTCTATTATGGCTAAGTAGAGACTAATATTTTTATTATTAGATTAGTATGTCTAGAATAATTATGGTTATAGCCTCTTAATATAGAATTACTTCCAGACTGCTTTTTACCTTTGAGCTTGGTTAAGCAAGACTATATCATATATAGCAGAAAGACACCATTAACGAATAAAATGTTCACATCAAATCTTCTTAGGTTACATGGATCAGGCATTTAATAAACAGGTTGCAATCTGACTTGGCTTTATACATCTTGTTGATTTTCCATGGTTGCCTATAGTGTAAGTTATACTGATGTCATCATGTTAATCAGAAAATTAAGACTGTGTAATATACCATACTTTCAACAATGTAATTGGATGATTTATCCCTCCTGCTAAGGGAATCAGTAAGCATACTTACAGAACAGATGCAAAGAAAGAGAAATGTGTGAGATGCTCTGACAGGATGACACCATCCACAATACTAAACAAGAAGCATGTGTCATAAATGTGAACCTTATATAATAGAATAACACCTTTCAAAACACAAGTGTGATCGTAAAACCATCTGCTTCATAATCAGCTTCTCAAGTACATCTGGTATTGCTATATGCTCACTAAATTGTTCCTAAATGCATTTTTAAAACATAAAATGATTACAGATAGTCTGTGGGATGAGAGACTAAATGTCCAGATGGCTTCCTTTAGTAACTTTACTAATTTCATCATTGTATTTCTTAATTAATCTCTCTCGGTAAGCATGTAACTGTTACAATTAAAAATGCACATTGATTAAATGAGTGTTTGAAAGACTCAGGTAAGTGGTGGTTTCAATTTAGCTGTGTAAGTTGAGTACAATTTTATTTCTACTCAATTCTTTCTGTTAAAATAAAAGACAATACAGCATCACTAGAGTCCTTATTTCAATCATAGTATCATATACAGTATGACTGTATTGTTAGAAGTAGCCAAGCTTAAAATGATAAATTAATGTAGAGCAGAAAAGGGGTCTGGCTTTAAACATTTTTAAAAAGACAGTTAAAAACTTAGTCTAAACTCAGAAGACACCCTTAGCTTTTATTATTGATATCAGATAATTTGTTATTATATCTTTTTAAGAATAACGTTTGAGTCAGAAATAATTATTTCCTGGTTGATCAGTATTTCACAGGCAAAGGTCTTCTTTATACTAGCTGAAGAAAAACTGCAAAGAATCTATGCCTTTTAGGAGGTTATTTTAATAATCATGTGGACTACTGTTTTTATCATATCTTTTCTGTGAGAGTTTGAACTGTTTCCTGGATTAGGATTCTAGGATTTACTTCTGCATGTGTGTCTCTCTCCCGTCAATATTGTTGTTTTCAGTACAATTGTTTATTTTTTCTCCTGTCCTGGGAAGAAAGGTGGAAGTGTTTCTACTAGGGTGTTTTAACCATTTTTAAAGTAAACATTTAAGAATATTTAATTTTTTATCTGGTGTCAAAGATGATCATATAGGAAGACCCTCAACTCACTTCTTCCTATGGACACACCTAATCTACACCTACATATAAAGCAATTCATCATAAAGAATAAATGAAGGCTGATTGAACAGCTTCTGAACAAATGATAGAGGGACCACATAGAGATAGATAGAAGAGATAGAAACATGGAATTGATGGGAACCCCCACTCCTGATGTAGTGACCTGCAGTAAGAAGAGGTAATAGTAAGGGGCCTACATGCAGACTTACCTGTTCTGGGGTACAGTGAAAAAAACAATGGTTTAAAGGGCACCAAACTACACTTGAAGGAAATCCATTAACTGACCCTAGAGAGTCTTCCAAATGGGCCAGGAATTATTGGAACTCTCGCCAGGGTATGAGGCACCAAGAGTGCCATTTTTTGCACTCCCCATCCACCTTGATAGTGCAGCTAGGAACATGGTCCATGCACTCTAGCCAGCCTGCTAGAACTGCCCCATCACATCCCAGGCCCCCTGCTTACACCAGCTCCAGCCACATCCCCACAACCCAAGGCCACCCCAGCCTATGCCTGCTCCAACCCCAGTCATCCTGAGGTGGCCTTGGTGCAGAGCACCCTGGGACACACTCATCCTGTGCCTGCTCCAGCTACAGCCATCCCACCAGGGTGGCCTTGGAGCACAAGGCTGCAGGACCTCCTGGCACACACCTGCTCCAGCTCAAGCTGTCCCACTGGGTTGGCTCTGTTGCAGCATGCCCTGGGACCCCCTTGACCCACACTTGCTCCAGCCCCAGCTGGCCTGCCAAAGCCTTTTGGCACATGCAGACTACACATGGGATGTTCTTACTCTAAGCCCAGTCTTTAAGACCAGGTGAGGTACCTGTTTTGCTTAATTCATAGAAACAAACACAGAAAGTCAAACAAAATAGACATAAGAATACATTCAAAACAAAAGAACAAGATATGATCACAGAAAAAACACTGATGAAATGGAGACAAGTAATTTATCTGATTGAGAGTTCAAGGTAATGATCATAAAGAAGCTTATCGAACACAGGAGAAGAATGGAGGAACACAGTGAGAATGTCAACAAAACATTAGAAAATATGAGAAAGAACTAATCAGAGATGAAGACTATAACTGAAATGAAAGATACACGAGAAGGAATCAACAGCAGATTAGGTGATAAGAACAGATAAGCGATCTAGAAGACAGAATAATGGAAATCACCCAATCATAACAGCAAAAAGAAAAAGGAATTTTAAAAAATGAGGATAGTTTAAGGGAGCTCTGGGATAACATGAAGCATATCAACATTTGCATTATAGGGGTCCCAGAAGAAGAGAGAGAAAGGGGCAGAAAAAAATATTTAAATAAATAATGGCTGAAAACTTCCCTAATCTGGGGAAGGAGACAGATATCTAGGTGTAGGAAGAACAGAAAGTCCCAAACAAGATGAACCCAAAGAGATCCACATCAAGATATACCATAATTAAAATGGCAAATGTTAAGATTATAAGAGTGGGAAGAAGGGTACTAGGTACCAAGAAATTCAGGTAGCCCCTAGAAACTGGGAAGATGGAATGTTCTGGAGGAGATTAAGATGGCAGAGTAGGAGGATGTGAAACTCACCTCCCTCCAGGATCACATGAAAAGTACATCTATATGTGGAACAATTCTCACTGAAAACTAACAAGAGACTTGCAGAAAGACTCCTGTACAACCAAGGCTGTAAGAAAGATCCATGTGGATTTGGGTAGGAAGAGAAGAGAAGCAATCAGATCGGGACCTTTGCCCCTGTGAGGGGACTCAGAGGAAAAGGGAGGTTACACAGGTGGAGATCCTCCCTGGGAAGTGGGTGGTTCAAGCCACATATTAGGTGTCCAAGCTCTGGGGCCCAACACAGGGAATACAAGCCCCCTTCGTTGTTTGGAAGGCTGATGAGACTAACAGGAGGGCTGTGGGAAGCCTGAACTCTGCAAGTAAGGAGGACACATTTTCTTGCTCCCAAAACAGGGCAGAGAGGTTGGATTGAAAACTGCACCAGTGGCTGGAAAATTACCTATGATTGCCCTAGTGTGTGCCGCAGCCTGAGCCAAGCAAATGGTCCAGCCTGAAGCTTCACGAAACAACTCCACACTGGGGCAAGGGCTTGGCTGTGAGACACAGAGGCAGCTCAGAGCCAAAGCTGCATCTCAGCAGGGTGGGGCAGCCATTACTGGCACTTACAAAAGCAGTGCATCAGAAGTAGTCCAGATCTAGACCCAGGCTGGACTGCTGCAGCCTGTGCCTGGACACACACCAAATGACCACACCACACACTTTTGCTCCAGCACTGTTCTCCTTCTGGATGAGGTTGCAGGTGCTAGGAGTGGGGAGAGCACACACCTAAAGAGAATGGAGCCAGGTTGGACATGATCTTCAGGGCTTCTACTCATGCAAGTTGGGACCTGCCTCTGCCCCTGATAAGGTGGTGACAGCCTTGTCTGATGGGTAGCCCCAGCTCATAGCTGGCTCCAGTGTTAGTCCCGCCATTTCCAGCCCCACCTCTCACCAAGTGATAGCTAGCAGCACACCCAGAGAAAAGATGCGACTTGTGTTCACATCAATTCCAGTTCTCCCACCAAAGCACTGGGCATATGCCGACTATACAGGGATGCTCCCACATGAGGAAGCCATTCAAGACCACCAGAGATAACTGTTTCACTTAATTTCATAGATACAGAAAAAGTTAAGCAAAATGACAAGACAAAGGAATTTCTTTCAGTAGGTAGGAAGAAGGTTTCTTTCAATAGAAAGAACAAGAGAAAATCCCTGAAAAAACAACTAATGAAACAGAAAGAAATAATTTACCAGATAAAGAATTCAAAGCATTAGTAATAAGAATGCTAACTGAATTAGGAAAAAATAGATGAAAATAGTGAAATTTTTAATAAGAAACTAGAAAATATTTAAAAAGCAGTCAAAACTGAAGAGTAAAATTACTGAAATGAAAAAACACACTAGGAGGAATTAATAGCAGACTAGGTAATACGTAAGAACACATAAATGATCTGGAAGGTAAAATAATGGAAATCACCCAATCAGAACAGAAAAAAGAAAAAAAAATAATAAAAAGAGTTTAAAGGATCTCTGGGATAACTTCAAGCATACCAACATTCCCATTATAAGGGTACCAGAAGAAGAAGAGGGAGAGGAGAGGGTTGAAAATGTATTTGATAAAATTATGACTAAAATCTTACCAAACCTGAAGAAGGAAACAGATATCCAGGTACAAGAAGCAGACGGTCCCAGACAAGATGAACACAGACCCGCATCAAGATATATCATAATTAGACAAAAGTTAAGGGTAAAGAGAATTCTAGAGGCAGCAAGAAAAAAACAAAGAATCATATGTAAGGGACTCCCTATAAGGCTACAAGCTAATTTCTCTGCAGAAACTTTGCAGGTCAGAAGGGAATGGTATAATATATTCAAACTGCTGAAAGAGAAAAACCTGCAACATAGGATACTCTACCCAGGATTATATTTAGAATTGAAGGAGAGATAAGGAACTTCTTAGACAAGTAAAAACTAAAAGAGTTCACCAATTCTAAACCTAAAAGAAATGATAATGGGTCTTCTCGAAGTGGAAAATAGAAGGCAATAAAAAGAGGTAAGAAACTAGAGGAAAGGAAAAATCCCACTAGTAAAGGTAAATATATAGTAAATGCAGAGGATAAACCACTTAAATAAGCTAGTATGAAGATTAAAAGACAAAAAATTGTAAAAGCAACAATGACTACAATAAACTGTTAAGGAATAAACATGAAGATTTAAAATATGACAGCAAAAACCAAAATGTGGAGGAGAGGAATGAAAATGTAGAACTTTTAGAATGAATTTGAACTTAAAGGAAAACCTACTTAAAACAAGTAGATATAGTTATAGGTAAACATTTAAGAACCCCATGTTAACCACAAATCACAAACCTATCATACAACAGATGGGCAAAAGCTAGAGAGAAAGGAATGCAAGCATAGGACTAGAGAAAATTATCAAACCACAAGGGAAGAAACAAAAATTAGATGAAGAGAACAGAAAAGAACTTTAAAAACAGCTGGAAAATAAGTACTAAAATGGCAATAAGTACATACTTATCAATAATTACTTTAAATGTCAATAGACTAAATCCTCTAATCAAAAAACAGAGAGTGGCTGATTGGATAAAAAAACAAAAAAACAAAACAGAACTCATCTATATGCTGCTTAAAAGAGACTCACTTTACAAAGAAACACACACAGACTGAAAGTAAAGAGATGGAGAAAGATAGTAATGTGAATGGAAATGACAAGAAAGGGAAGATAGCAATTCTCATATCAGACAAAACTATAAAAAAGACAAAGAAGGGAATTAAATAGTGATAAAGGGATCAATAAAAGACGAGAATATAACACTCATTAACATATATGCACTCAATAAAGGAACACTTAAATATATAAAGCAAATGCTATCAGACATAAAGGGGAAAATTGACAGTAATACAATAATGGTAAGGGACTTTAACGCCCCTCTTATATCAATGGACAGATCATCCAGACAAAATCAAAAAGTTAACAGTGGTCTAAAATAAAACAATAGATCAATTGGACTTAATAGATATCTACAGGACATTTCATCCAAAAAAAAAAAAGCAGAATACACATTTTTTGAAGTGTACATGGAACATTGTCCACTATAGCTCACATGTTAGGCCATAAATCAAGTCTCAGTAAATTTAAGAATACGGAGATCATATCAAGCATCTTTTCTAATCTCAACAGTATGAAACTAGAAATCTATTACAAGTAGAAAACTGGAGAAAAATCACAAATATGTGGAGACTGAACAACATGCTACTAAATAGCCAATGGATCAATGAAGAAATCAAAGAAGAAATCAAAAACTACCTTGAGACAAATGAAAATGGACAAACAACTTTCCAAAATTTATGGGATGTAGCAAAAGCAGTTCTAAGAGAGAAGTTCATAGCAATGCAGGCCTACTTCAAAAAATAAGAAAAATCTCTTGGGCCTTCCCTGGTGGTGCAGTAGTTGAGAGTCTGCCTGCCAATGCAGGGGACACAGGTTCATGCCCCGGTCTGGGAAGATCCCACATGCCGTGGAGCAACTGGGCCCGTGAGCCATGGCCGCTGGGCCTGCGTGTCCAGAGCCTGTGCTCCACAACGGGAGAGAACACAACAGTGAGAGGCCAACGTACTGCAAACAAAACAAAACAAATGACAAAGCAAAACAAAAAAAGAAAAATCTCAAATAAACAATCTAACTTTACACTTACAGAAACTAGAAAAAGATTTTTTAAAAGCCTATAATTAGTAGAAGGAAGGACATAATAAAGATCAGAGTGGAATTAAATAAGATAGAGATCAAAAAAAATCAATGAAACCAAGAGCTAGTTCTTTGAAAAGATAAAGAAAATTTACATACCTTTAACCAGATTTATTAAGAAAAATAGAGAAAGGGCTCAAATAAAGAAAATCAGAAATGAAAGAAGAGAAGTTACAACCAATACCACAGAAATAAAAAAAACTATGAGATTACCATGACCAATTATGCACCAACAAATTGCACAACCTAGAAGAAAAGGATAAATTTGTAGGAACATGCAATCTTCCAAGACTGAATCAGGAAGAAATAGAAAACCTAAACAGACCCATAACTAGTAATGAAACTGAATCAGTAATCAAAAAACTTTCAACCAACAAAAGCCCAGGATCAGAGGGTTTCACAGGGCAATTCTGCCAAAATTCAACATCCATTTATGATAAAAACTCTCATGTGTGGATATAGAGGGATGATATCTCAACATAATAAAGTCCATTTATGGTCATCAGACAGCTAATTTCATACCCAATGGTGCAAGGCTGAAATTATTGCCTCCAAGATCAGGAACAAGACAAGAATGTCCACTCTCACCACTTCTATTCAAAATAGTATTGAAAGTCCTAGCCACAGAAATCAGAGAAGAAAGAGAACTAAAAGGAATCCAAATTGACAAGAAAATAGTAAAATTGTTGCTGTTTGCAGATGACATGATATTATACATAGAAAATCCTAAAGATGCCACCAAAAAACTACGAAGCTCATCAAATAATTTGGTAAATTTGCAGGATACAAAATTAATACACAGAAATCTGTTGCTTTTCTATACACTAATAATGAACAATCCAAATGAGAAATTAAGAGGAAAATCCCATTTACAATTGCATCAAAAAGAATTAAATACCTACTAATAAATCTAGCTAAGTAGGTAAAAGACCTGTATGCAGAAAACTATAAAAAACTGATGAAAGAAACTGAAGGTGACACAAACAGATGGAAGGATATACTGAGTTCATGGATTGGAAGAGTTAAAGTGTAAAATTACCATAATACAAAAGTCAATCTACAGATTCAATACAATCCCTATCAAAATACCAATATAATTTTTCATAGAACTAGAATAAATAATTCTAAAATTTGTATGGAAACACAAAGGATGTCAAATAGTCAAAACAATTTTGAGAAAGAACAGAGCTGGAGGTATCATGCTCTGTAACCTCAGACTATACTACCAAACTACTGTAATCATAACAGCATGGTACAGGCACAAAAATAGACTCATAGATCAATGGAAAAGGATAGAGAGCCCAGAAATAAACCTACACACTTATGGTCAATTGATCTATGACAAAGGAAGCAAGACTATACAATGAAGAAAAGATAGTCACTTCAATAAATGGTGCTGGGAAAACTGGACAGCCTGATGTAAAAGAATGAGTTTAGAACATTTGCTCATACCTTATACAAAAATAAACTCAAAATTGATTAAAGAACTAAATGTAAAACCTCAAACCATAAAATTTGTAGAAGAGAACATAGGCAAAACATCTGACATAAATTGTAGCAACATATTTTTTTGGTTGTGCTTCCTAAAGCAAAAGAAAAAAACACAAGAATAAACTAATGTGCTGCTGGATTCTGTTTGCTAGTATTTTATTGAGGATTTTTGCATCTATGTTCATCAGTGATACTGGGCTGTAGTATTCTTTTTTCATGACATCTTTCTCTGGTTTTGGTATCAGGGTGATGGTGGCCTCATAGAATGAGTTTGGGAGTGTTCTTCCCTCTACTATATTTTGGAAGAGTTTGAGAAGGATAGATGTTAACTCTTCTCTAAATGTTTGATAGAATTCACCTATGAAGCCATCTGGTCCAGGGCTTTTGTTTGTTGGAAGAGTTTTAATCACAGTTTCAATTTCAGTGCTTTTGATTGGTCTGTTCATATTTTCTATTTCTTCCTGGTTCAGTCTTGGAAGGTTGTACTTTTCTAAGAATTTGTCCTTTTCTTCCAGGTTGTCCATTTTATTGGCACAGAGTTGCTTGTAGTAATCTCTCATGATCCTTTGTATTTCTGCAGTGTCAGTTGTTACTTCTCCTTTTTCATTTCTAATTCTATTGATTTGAGTCTTCTCTCTTTTGTTCTTTTTATTTATTGTTTTTTTTTACATCTTTATTGGAGTATAATTGCTTTACAGTGGAGTTAGTTTCTGCTTTATAGCAAAGTGAATCAGTTATACATATACATATGTTCCCATATCTCTTCCCTCTTGCGTCTCCCTCCCTCCCACCCTCCCTATCCCACCCCTTTAGGTGGTCACAAGGCACTGAGCTGATCTCCCTGTGCTATGCGGTTGCTTCCCACTAGCTATCTGTTTTATGTTTGGTACTGTATATATGTCCATGCCACTCTCTCGCTTTGTCACAGCTTACCCTTCCCCCTCCCCATATCCTCAAGTCCATTCTCTAGTAGGTCTGTGTCTTTATTCCTGTCTTACCCCTAGGTTCTTCATGACATTTTTTTCCTTCAATTCCATATATATGTGCTAGCATACGGTATTTGTCTTTCTCTTTCTGACTTACTTCACTCTGTATGACAGACTCTAGGTCCATCCACCTCATTACAAATAGCTCAATTTCATTCTTTTTATGGCTGAGTAATATTCCGTTGTATATATGTGCCACATCTTCTTTATCCATTCATCTGATGATGGACACTTAGGTTGTTTCCATCTACTGGCTATTGTAAACAGGGCTGCAATGAACATTTTGGTACATGACTCTTTCTGAATTATCGTTTTCTCCGGGTATATGCCCAGTAGTGGGATTGCTGGGTCATATGGTAGTTCTATTTGTAGTTTTTTAAGGAACCTCCATACTGTTCTCCATAGTGGCTGTACCAATTCACATTCCCACCAGCAGTGCAAGAGTGTTCCCTTTTCTCCACACTCTCTCCAGCATTTATTGTTTCTAGATTTTTTGATGATGGCCATTCTGACTGGTGTGAGATGATATCTCATTGTAGTTTTGATTTGCATTTCTCTAATGATTAATGATGTTGAGCATTCTTTCACGTGTTTGTTGGCAGTCTGTATATCTTCTTAGGAGAAATGTCTATTTAGGTCTTCTGCCCATTTTTGGATTGGGTTGTTTGTTTTTTTGTTATTGAGCGGCATGAGCTGCTTATAGATTTTGGAGATTAATCCTTTGTCAGTTGCTTCATTTGCAAATATTTTCTCCCATATTGAGGGTTGTCTTTTGGTCTTCTTTATGGTTTCCTATGCTGTGCAAAAACTTTGAGGTTTCATTAGGTCCCATTTGTTGACTTTCCATTTCTCTAGGAGGTGGGTCAAAAATGATCTTGCTGTGATTTATGTCATAGAGTGTTCTGCCTATGTTTTCCTCTAACAGTTTGATAGTTTCTGGCCTTACATTTAGGTCTTTAATCCATTTTGAGCTTATTTTTGTATATGGTGTTAGGGAGTGATCTAATCTCATACTTTTACATGTACCTGTCCAGTTTTCCCAGCACCACTTTTTGAAGAGGCTGTCCTTTCTCCATTGTACATTCCTGCCTCCTTTATCAAAGATAATGTGACCATATGTGTGTGGGTTTATCTCCGGGCTTTCTGTCCTGTTCCATTGATCTATCTTTCTGATTTTGTACCAGTACCATACTGTCTTGATTACTGTAGCTTTGTAGTATAGTCTGAAGTCAGGGAGCCTGATTCCTCCAGCTCCGTTTTTCATTCTCAAGGTTGCTTTGGCTCTTTGGGATTTTTGTGTTTCCATACAAATTGTGAAATTTTTTTTTCTAGTTCTGTGAAAAATGCCAGTGGTAGTTTGATAGGGATTGCATTGAATCTGTAGATTGCTTTGGGTGGTAGAGTCATTTTCACAATGTTGCTTCTTCCAATCCAAGAACATGGTATATCTCTCCATCTATTTGTATCATCTTTAATTTCTTTCATCAGTGTCTTATAATTTTCTACATACAGGTCTTTTGTCTCCTTAGGTAGGTTTATTCCTAGATATTTTATTCTTTTTGTTGCAATGGTAAATGGGAGTGTTTTCTTGATTTCACTTTCATATATTTAATCATTAGTGTATAGGAATGCCAGAGATTTCTGTGCATTAATTTTGTATCCTGCTACTTTACCAAATTCATTGATTAGCTCTAATAGTTTTCTGGTAGCATCTTTAGGATTCTCTATGTATAGTATCATGTCATCTGAAAACAGTGACAGCTTTACTTCTCCTTTTCCGATTTGGATTCCTTTTATTTCCTTTTCTTCTCTGATTGCTATGGCTAAAACTTCCAAAACTATGTTGAATAAGGGTGGTGAGAGTGGGCAACCTTGTCTTGTTCCTGATCTTAGTGGAAATACTTTCAGTTTTTCACCATTGAGGACGATGTTGGCTGTGGGTTTGTCATATATGGCCTTTATTATGTTGAGGAAAGTTCTCTCTATGCCTATTTTCTGCATGGTTTTTATCATAAATGGGTGTTGAATTTTGTTGAAAGCTTTCTCTGCAGCTATTGAGATGATCATATGGTTTTTCTCCTTCAATTTGTTAATATGGTGTATCAAGTTGATTGATTTGCATATATAGAAGAATCCTTGCATTCCTGGAATAAACCCCACTTGATCATGGTGTATGATCCTTTTAATGTGCTGTTGGATTCTGTTTGCTAGTATTTTGTTGAGGATTTTTGCATCTATGTTCATCATTGATATTGGCCTGTAGTTTTCTTTCTTTGTGACATCCTTGTCTGGTTTCGGTATCAAGGTGATGGTGGCCTCGTAGAATGAGTTTGGGAGTGTTCTTCCCTCTGCTATATTTTGGAAGAGTTTGAGAAGGATAGGAGTTAGCTCTTCTCTAAATGTTTGATAGAATTTACCTGTGAAGCCATCTGGTCCTGGGCTTTTGTTTGTTGGAAGATTTTTAATCACAGTTTCAATTTCAGTGCTTGTGATTGCTCTGTTCATATTTTCTATTTCTTCCTGATTTAGTCCTGGCATGTTGTGCATTTCTGAATTTGTCCATTTCTTCCAGGTTGTCCATTTTATTGGCATAGAGTTGCTTGTAGTAATCGCTCATGATCTTTTGTCTTTCTGCAGTGTCAGTTGTTACTTCCCCTTTTTCATTTCTAATTCTATTGATTTGAGTCTTTTCTCTTTTTTTCTTGATAAGTCTGGCTAATGGTTTATCAATTCTGTTTATCTTCTCAGAGAACCAGATTTTAGTGTTATTGATCTTTGCTACTGTTTCCTTCATTTCTTTTACATTTATTTCTGATCTGATATTTATGATTTCCTTCTGCTAACTTTGGGGGTTTTTTGTTCTTTCTATAATTGCTTTAGGTGTAAGTTTAGGTTGTTAATTGAAATTTTTCCTGTTTCCTGAGATAAGATTGTATTGCTATAAACTTCCCTCTTAAAAGTGCTTTTTCTGCATTCCATAGATTTTGGGTCATTGTGTTTTCATTGTCATTTGTTTCTAGGTATTTTTTGATTACCTCTTTGATTTCTTCAGTGATCTATTGGTTATTTAGTAGTATATTGTTTAGCCTCCATGTGTTTGTATTTTTTACAGATTTTTTCCTGTAATTGATATCTAGTCTCATTGCATTGTAGTTGGAAAAGATACTAGACATGATTTCAATTTAAAATGACTATACTACCCAAAGCAATCTACAGATTCAATGCAATCCTGATCAAACTACCACTGGCATTTTTCACAGAAAAACAAAAAATTTCACAGTTTGTATGGAAACACAAAAGACCCCAAATAGCCAAAGCAATCTTGAGCAAGAAAAATGGAGCTGGAGGAATCAGGCTCCCTGACTTCAGACTATACTACAAAGCTACAGTAAGCAAGACAGTATGGTACTGGCACAAAAACAGAAACATAGATCTGTGGAAGAGGATAGAGAGCCCAGAGATCAACCCATGTACATATGGTTACCTTACCTTTGATAAAGGAGGCAAGAATATACAATGGAGAAAAGACAGCCTCTTCAATAAGTAGTGCTGGAAAACTGGACAGCTACATGTAAAAGAATGAAATTAGAATGCTCCCTAACACCAAACACAAAAATAAACTCAAAAAGGATTAAAGACCTAAATGTAAGGCCAGGCACTATAAAACTCTTAGAGGAAAACACAGGCAGAACACTCTATGACATAACTCACAGCAAGATCCTTTTTGACCCGCCTCCTAGAGAAATGGAAATAAAAACAAAAATAAACAAATGGGACCTAATAAAACTTAAAAGCTTTTGCAAGCAAAGGAAGCCATAAACAAGATGAAAAGACAATGCTCAGAATTGGAGAAAATGTTTGCAAATGAAGCAACTGACAAGGATTAATCTCTAAGCTATACAAGCAGTTCATGCAGCTCAGTATCAGAAAAGCAAACAACCTATCCAAAAATGGGTAGAAAACCTAAATAGACATTTCTCCAAAGAAGATATACAGATTGTTGAAGATATCAACAAACACATGAAAGGATGCTCAACATCACTAATCATAGGGAAATGCAAATCAAAACTACAATGAGGTATCACCTCACACCAGTCAGAATGGCCATCATCAAAAAATCTAGAAAAAATAAATGCTGGAGAGAGTGTGCAGAAAAGGGAACACTCTTGCACTGTTGGTGGGAATATAAATTAATACAGCCACTCTGGAGAACAGTATGGAAGTTCCTTAAAAAACTAAAAATATAACTATCATATGACCCAACATTCCCACTACTGGGCATATACCCTGAGAAAACCATAATTCAAAAAGAGACATGTACCACAGTGTTCATTGCAGCAGTATTTACAATAGCCAGGACATGGAAGCAACGTATGTGTCCATCGACAGATGAATGGATGAAGAAGAAGTGGCACATATAAACAATGGAATATTACTCAATCATAAAGAGAAATGAAATTGAGTTATTTGTAGTGAAGTGGATGGACCTAGAGTCTGTCATACAGAGTAAAGTAAGTCAGAAAGAGAAAAACAAATACCATATGCTAACACATATATATGGAATCAAAAATAAAAAAATTGTTCTGAAGAACCTAGGGGCAGGACAAGAATAAAGATGCAGACATAGTGAATGGACTTGAGGACATGGGGAGGGCAAAGTGTAAGCTGGGACGAAGGGAGGGAGTGGCATTGACAAATATACACTCCCAAATGTAAAACAGATAGCTAGTGGGAAGCAGCTGCACAGCACAGGGAGAGCAGCTCGGTGCTTTGTGACCACCTAGAGGGGTGGGATAGGGAGAGTGGGCGGGAGGCTCAAGAGGGAGAGAATATATGTATACATATAGCTGATTCACTCTGTTTTACAGCAGAAACTAACACAACATTGTGAAGCAATTATACTCCAATAAACATGTAAAAATAAATAAATAAATAAATAAACTAATGATACCTAATTAAACTTATAAGCTTTTGCACAGCAAAGGAAACCATTGACAAAAATGAAAAGACAACCTACTGAATGGGTAAAAATATTTGCAAATGATATGATGGATAATGGGTTAATATCCCAAATATAAAAACATTCCATACAACTCAATTTAAAAATACCCAATTAAAAAATGGGTGGAAGACCTGAACAGGTATTTTTCTGAAGAAGACATACAGATGGCCGACAGGCACCTGAAAAGATGCTCAACATCATTAATCATCAGAGAAATGCAAATCAAGACTAGAATGAGTTATTACCTCACATCTCTCAGAAAGGCTATCATCTAAAAGTCTACAAATAATAGAAGTTGTCAAGGATGTGGAGAAAAGTAACTCTGTACACTGTTGGTAGCAATGTAAATTTGTGCAGTCTTGTGGAAAACAGTATAAAGTTTACCCAAAAAACTAAAAATAGAACAGCCATATCATCCAGCAATTCCACTCCTGGGTATACTTCCAAAGAAAATGAAAACACTAATTTGAAAATATACAAACACCCCAATGTTCATGCAGCATTATTTATAATAGCTGAGATATGGAAACAACCTAAGTGTCCAGCAAGAGATGAATGGATAAGAGGATGTGGTATGTATACACAATGGAATATTACTCGGCCATAAAAAAAGAATGAAACGATACCAGTTGCAAAAATATGGATGGATCTAGAGGGTATTATCCTTAGTGACATAAGTCAGACAGAGAAGACAAATACTGTATGTTACTGCTTATATGTGGAATATAAAGTATAACACATGTGAATGAATATAACAAAACAGAAACAGCTTTATATATAAAGAGAACAAACTAGTGGTTACCAGTGGGGAAAAGGAGGAGGGAGGGGCTAGATATAGGGGTAGGGGATTGAGGCACAAACTACTATGTATAAAATAAATAAACTACAATGTTACAAGGATATATTGTACAGCATAGGGAATAGTTTATAATAACTTTAAATGGAGTATTATTTGTAAAAATATCTAATCATTGTGTTGTACACCTGAAACTAATATATTATAAATCAACTGTACTTTGATTAAAAATAAATAAATTGAAGCCTACAGAACTTTTGTGTTCAGTCCCTCTCACTGGCCCCTCCTCTGGGAACAGTGGGGGAGAGATCAAGGTGATGGATTTCTGCTGATGACTGTTGTGTGTACATGTTGTGTTTCTCTAACAATTAGCCTTAGTGACTTTGCCTATCCCTTTGCTGTATTGAAAATGTATACATTTGTCTCACTGGTCATATATTTGATTAATCTTACAAACAGACCAGTGTGCCTGAGGCTCAGCTCTCTAATTTTCCCCTCAGCTACTGTCTTTCACAATTTTTATGACAAAGCCTTTTAAAGTATAATTTGTCATTTTTGGATTACTTCCATGAAATAATTTTTAGTCAGTGCTCACCATTACCAGGAGTTGGCTACTTCTCCTTTCAGTTTTACTACATATCTTTCTATAATTTTTCTCAGTCAGTTTTATTTATTGAAGTATCATTACATGCAGTAAGCTATACAAATTTTATGTGTAGAATCATGTATGTGTTATTTGCTTCTGAATTACAATACTTTTGACTTTTGTTATTGAAGCACTTGTATCTGGAATAATTTAATGTAGTCTGTATTTACTTAATATTCATAGTATGTATAATTTTAACATTTTTCCCCTAAAAAGAATGGCTCAAAGTGGAAGCTTATATCCAAAAGTAAAACAAGAGAAATAATTCACATTTTAAGAATTTTATTTTTGAGAATTACTTTTATTTAATTTCCCTCTACTAAATAAAAAAGCCACAAATTCACACAACTTGAGAGAGCTAAGAGTGGATAGAATCAAAACTTTACCTAATCTGATTTACAGAAATTATTTGTACCACTTTCGCCTTTGTACCTATTAAATGGAACCTGCTTTTTCTCACATTCGTATTACAATGTAGCATCAGGAATGGAATCTACTTTACTCCTAGTTTTCCTTTATTTTACATGGTTCCTCATATTTCTGCCTCAAATAAATTTCTACAAAGCCTTTTAAGAAGAATTTATAAATCTTTTCGGGCCCTTGATATTTTTGTCTTTACAGAATAAAGCACACATTTGAGTGGGAGAAAAATCTGTAAATATTATACATTATTTAAAAAGCTGCAGATTTTATTTCTTTGCTTGGTTCATAAAAGTTAATGCTTACAATGTCACATTGAATAAAACATTAGCTTTGAGATATGCCTGAAGATATTACCCTCTAATATGGAACCAAATTATTCTTTTTTTTTTTTTAAACTTCAATAACAACTATGAATTAGTTACAGTAATTTAGGTTGGCCTAATTTTGATGCTTCTTTTGAGACCATAGTCAACTTTCAATTATTTAAACATTATATCTGTTTTTCAAACTTAGGTAATTCTTATAGAGTTTTCATAAGTTTTGACTTGTCCATTTACCTCCTCTCCTATTATTTGCTTAATATTTTCTGTTAAAATGACTCTCTTAAAAAGAAAATAAAACCTAAGTAATGTTTTAGCCTTTTCCTTATAATAGTATCACAGTTTTGATGTATTAGTAATATGTTTTGATATATATATTTAATAAACACATTACAATTCAAATTAAAAATGTTTATCTGTGTACTAGCTAAATCATATCAAGTACTTAGTATTAAGTATAGCACATTTTGGGAATGACTATTATATTATGCATTATTACGTTATGAGGGAATCAAGTTGTTTAGGTATATCTCTAGCCTCTGAGTATAGTGCTATACAACTCTGCCATCTTTGTGTCTGGCAAACGTGGGGATACTAAAATCTGGTAAAAGGATCAACCAGTCTGAAGCACAGGTTTCAGTGTAAGGAAGTCTTAGACAAATATAGATAAACTACTTTAAATTTCTGTTTTAAAAAATGTATGTTACATTAAAATATAATTTAAGGTATTATGATCTGGACAAGTGGAGAATGGTCCCACAAAAATATATATTATCTTTGTGGAAATCCTGACCACAAAATCTTGCCTGCTAACAGTAGTGGCATGTTAACTGTTTGTTGGCAAAAGTAAGAGTCAGGAAAAAAGGAGATGAAGCTTCTCAAAATGGGGAAAATAGCCACCTACAATATTGATAAGGAAACAATAGACCATCATGTGGTTTCCATAAGAGCTAGATTTTCATGGTGCTTCTTAATTTTCCATTTTTGTGGATTTGGGAAGAGTTAGGTTAGGTGTAGATACTGTACAAATAACTGAGGTTGTATTCTTTGATAAGTTCTAAGTATATAGTTAGATAGAATTCAGAAGTTCTCAGGAAGATAACTGAAAACGCTTTTAATGTAAAGCAGATTAAAAAAATTGTAAATTAGAGGATCAAGGGAAGCCCATGGGAAATATTGTGTACGATGTAAGAGATTTAGGATGTATTAGACATTATCAAGTTTAGAGAATACTATGCAGAACTATGTAATGTTTGAAATGTGTTTTTCCTGAGATTTGATCTTATGAGATTGAGATTCTCTCTTCTGCTCTAAATAATGTATTGGTGTCTGTAATTTAGAAATTAATGTTTAGTAATTATTATGCATGTGTATTTTAATAAAGCATCTATTTCTATGGAATAAGCTGAGTTGAACTGAAAAACTTGCTCTGACCTGTGGTACACGATGTTTATGAATCTGGTATAAATTGCTAACTGTAATACTCTGAAAAGATCAAGATTTAACAGCAGTTTTGCTCCGTCTTCTTTCTGCATTTCAGAATTTCATTTTACTGTTTATAGTCTAACTTAAAATAAAGTCCTGTTTATAGTCTAACTTAAAATAAAACGAACATTTTATGAATAACAAGTGACTAAAATGAGACTTTGAATGGTACGGTCATGTTCTCTCTTCAAGCAGTTGAGTTTGTGACTAAGAACGTAAGTTCAGAAATCAGACAGATCTGGGACGGGCTCAGTTTCTGCCGCTAACCAGATCAAGAAATCCTTTCTAAGCCTGAGTTATCTCATCTTTAAAATGAAGTTAATAAGAGCACCTGTTTGATCTGTTTTTTGTAGAGATTAAATGAGACAATCTGCAAAAAATTCTTGGTATAGTCCTAGAGACAGAGTAAGCACTCCACAAAAAGCTACTATTTTAAATAATAATTTAAGAATAAATAGTTAAAATGAAGTAAACTAAACCTGATGACATGATTCAAGAAAACATAAAATTTGTATGTAAGTAATTAAAGAACGATTTCTGGTTAAGATTATTATTACCATATTGAAAAAGACTTCATTAGCAATCTGTCTAAAACATGCAATTATCATGTAAACAAACTCTCCTTGTGGGGAGCCAAGAGGATAACTATCAGAACTGTGAAAGCCAAATGGTGACAATGTAATTTTTGTAACTTATCAATATCCTTTGATGATTGTTGAGAAGAGGTAAAAATTTTTATTTTTAAATCAATGGCCATGAATTTCTTTAGGTAAGAACCCAGTGTCGTTTTGAACGGCAATTGTCAATTAAATTCTGTATAAAGTAGTGACTCACCGTACTCTTACTTGTTCATTCATGACATTTTCTTTTTGTATAATCTGTACAATCAGATTTGCTGCCTTCACACCTCTCCTCAAACTTATAGTTGCCCCGAGCTGTCCCAAGTGTTACAGAAAAATATATGTAATCCCTAAATCAACTCATTTGCTGGTATATTTTAAGAAACAAATATGAAAATCGAAAATAAACACAAATATGAACAATATACAAGGCCAAAGAATAAATTGTAATTGAAAACTTCTTTACGTTGACTGCCTTTTAGAGGTTTTCCAAAAGCATCTGTATTATTACTCAGCTTTTCCAGAAAAACTGTAATGACTGTAAGAAATAAGCTTTTTGGTTGTGTATCTTCTCCCTTGTTTTCTGCTTTTGCATTGCTCTTTTGGAAATTTATAAAATCTACTGAAATTTTAGGACAGTGGTCATCACGTTTGCTGCTTTGATAAGGAAGAAGAATTTTTGATTCTCAAATTTTCAGCTATTCTTTTTCTTCTATTTATAACCATTGTCAAAAATAAAATAGCATCTTGTCAACACACTCTTGGTTTCCAGATACGTAAGTTTTTGAGATATTGGAAACAATGCAATGCAGGCTTAGACCATGAAGCATATTTTCTTCCAATAGTAAAATATAGAGGAATGATAAAAACAAACATCAACGTGAATGGTATGCCTTATTTGTTATGGTAAAATTCCAACCAATAACAAATATTTGAAACTTTAGTAAGTGATTTCTTTTTAAGCTTCAAATAAGATATACTTGATTTTACTACATTTATACTAAAGAAAACTTGAAATGGAATTCTATTAAAATATGTTCCAAAACTAAAATGTTAGTGATATTGTTAACATTGGCATTTTTCTGTTATGTGACATTAAACACTGTTTTTATTGATAAAACAATGAAAAAATATGAAACAATATTCCTCGTAAATGGCTCTTAAATTTTACTGTCGTACACTGCTAATTTATTATTCAAAACTCATTACAAAAATTGCTGTGATGACACTCATTTTTTCTGTTAACTTCTGCATTCATCAAAAGAAAGTATTTATAGTGAATTGACTGCAGATAGCATAATCATGTTTATGTAAATACCTCCATTATAATTAAGCTGATCTAAGGACCACAGAAACAACAGATCCTGCGTGTAGTCCTCTTTTGTCAGGAAGGGATGCAGCTGGATTTCTTTCCTTCACTTACATTTTGTATTGTAAGGAGACCAAGCATTATTTCAGGGTTTTTTTATATCTGTAGAATAATATTTATCAAATATGCCATTTGGTCATTAAAATGCCACCAGTATTAGAACAATCTGTTATTTTATTCATCCATCCATCCATCCATCCATTCATCCATCTATCCATTCATTAATTCACATATTGAGCTTCTAATATGTACAGGCACTGTGTAAATTAATAAGAATAGCATTCGGAATAAGACACAGTCCAGACACTCAAAGAGCTCTTAATCCAAAGGAAGAGATGGATAGATCAACAAGAGCATTGATGATGTAGTATGATAAGAGTTGTGAGAGAGACATGTCCAGGATGCTATGGGAGCATGGCAAGGGGAACTAAGGCAGTCTGAGAGGCTTCTAGGATGAGTGTTGATTGAATGTGGGCTAATTAAATAAAAAATTAGCAAGGCAGTCATCAGGAGGCAAGAACATTTTCAGCATGTACAGAAGTATGAAGGCCAGAGAAAGCATGATATGGCCAAAGTGGATAGGCATGGCAGCTGAAATTCAGAGATATTATATAACTTGATCAAGGTCATAAATATAGTTAATGGCAAAGAAAGAACTAGAACAAAGTTTTTTTCTTTATGATTGAAATTCTGTGTTTATTTTAAAAATTAAATTTGGCAGGACCTCTTTAAAATCAGTAAGAGACAATTTAAACTTATTTTCCATTATACAAGTAATACATGATTATATTCTCAATATATAACAATGAAATAACAGGTATAGTGAAAACCCTCCTTGTGCCCTAATCCCCCACCCACTACTTTGAGGTTTTTTTCTTTTTTAACATCTTTATTGGGGTATAATTGCTTTACAATAGTGTGTTAGTTTCTGCTTTATAACAAAGTGAATCAATTATACATATACATATAGAACAAAGTTTTATTGTCTTGATAATCAGATGCCTCAGGGTAAGGAGTCTTTAATTTCTTTTTTTTTTTTAACAGAAACTGTTTATTTTATTTTATTTTTTTATTTTATTCTTTTGGCTGTGTTGGGTCTTTGTTGCTGCACGTGGGCTTTCTCTAGTTGTGGTAAAGTGGGGGCTACTCTTTGTTGTGGTGCGCGGGCTTCTCATTGCGGTGGCTTCTCTTGTAGCGGAGCATGGGCTCTAGGCACGTGGGCTTCAGTAGCTGTGGCACGCAGGCTCAGTAGTTGTGGTGCATGGGCTTAGTTGCTCCATGGCATGTGGGATATTCCTGGACAATGGCTCGAACCCATGTCCCCTGCATTGGCAGGCAGATTCTTAACCACTGCACCACCAGGAAAGCCCCATGGAGTCTTTAATTTCTACTTTGGATTTCAAATCCCACAGCTCCAAGGAGTAGAGTGACTTCACAAAGTTCAGAAGTACAGTATACTTGCCACATCTTTGTTCAGTTATGGGGACCACTTCCTTTAGAACTTTCTCACCAACATCCATTTTCTAAATGACAGTTTTATTGAGATATAATTCACATATATAGAATTCACCTATTTCATATGTACAATTTGATGGTTTTTAATGTAGTCACATGTATGTGCAACTGTCTCTACAGTCAATTTTAAAACATTTTCATTACCTCAAATAGAAACCACATCCCTTTTAGCTATCACTCCCCTATCCCTCCCATTCCCCTCAGGCCTAAGCAAACACTAATCCACCTTTTTTTTTTCTATTTTTTGTTATTACTACTAACTACTTTTTAACCTTTTTTCTTCTTTTTTAAATTGAAGTATAGTTGATTTACAATGGTGTGTTAGTTTCAGGTGTACAAAAAAGTGATTCAGTTATATATATATATTCTTTTCCAGATTCTTTTCCCTTATAATTATTATAAGATGTAGAGTAGAGTTTCCTATGCTATACAGTAGGTCCTTGTTGGTTATCTACTTTATATATAGTAGTGTGTATATGTTAACCCAAACTCCTAATTTATCCCTCCACCCTCTTCCTTTTTGGTAGCTATAAGTTTATTTTCTATGTGTGTCTATTTCTGTTTTGTAAATAAGTCCATTTGTATCATTTTTTTAGACTCCACATATAAGAGATGAAATATGATATTTGTTTTTCTCTGTCTGGCTTACTTCACTCAGTATGATAATCTCTAGGTCCATCCATGTGGCTACAAATGCCATTATTTCATTCTTTTTTATGGCTGAGTAATATTCCGTTGTATATATGTACCACAACTTCTTTTCCATTCCTCTGTCAATGGACACTTAGCTTGCTTCCACATCTTGGCTATTGTAAATAGTGCTACAGTGTACATTGGGGTGCATGTATCTTTCCAAATTATAGGTTTCTCCAGATATATGCCCAGGAGTGGGATTGCTGGGTCATATGGTAACTTTATTTTTAGTTTTTTAAGCAACCTCCATATTGTTCTCCATAGCGGCTGTACCAATTTACATTCCCACCAACAGTGTAGGAGGGTTCCCTTTTCTTCACACCCTCTCCAGCATTTATTATTTGTAAACTTTTTGATGATGGTCATTCTGCTTGGTGTGAGGTGATACCTCATTGTAGTTTTGGTTTGCATTTCTCTAATAATTAATGATACCAACATCCATTTTTAAGTGAAACGTAATATACGTAAGACCAAGCCTCAACTCTGCTGAGCGTCTCGTGAAAGTGATCCATTTGGATCAGGATGGTGAGATAGGGATGGAGTAGAGGTAAGTGTAAGGCTAGCTGGTTCTTAAAGCTCTGTGAAAGAATAACCTAGGTCACAGAAATTTTACATATGTTATAGTGATTTCTGGATCATGTGCTTCAGCAAAAAGGACTGAAAATATCTTAATAAAGCTGTTGATAATGGCAGTACTTCTGACAGAAATCAGTGCTACTAATTAATTTAATATTCAGTGCTCCATGGTTCTCACCTTAGACCTCAACAGACCTAGTATATTGTTAGAGAATTGGAAGAACTTGTGCTACTGTATGACATACGTGATAGCCTTAAGGAGAAAATTTGGCAAGTAATACAGATAGTTTGGGCAGAACGTTAGGTGTGAGCTAGAGTAGGATACAAAGAGTGTCTACAAAATCAAGTCACATTAATTTATATCATGAAAATTCTAGGGTGCTGTATCTACTTTCAATATACATTAATTTACTAAACAAATAGTTATTGAATGACAGCTATGTACTGGACACTTTTAGAGTTCTGGAAATACAAAAATAGAAATGGTTTTCTATTTTTGGAGCTTACTATAAAGGAGCTTACTTAAAGGAGCTTACTATAGAGAGAAGGATGTTCATGATAGCAATAATTACTTTTCTAAAAAACATTCTCCAATAACTGGAAAATTCACCTGTATCTCTCTTTTCAACGAACTCAATGAATTTTAAAAGGTCTTTGTTTGTTGACATAATCTTATATCTGTGAATATTTGTCAGTTCAAAACATATTTATTGACTACCTGCTATGTATGCCAAGCATTTTGTGAGAGGCTAGAGATACCATATGACTAAAGTTTCATTCTTGCTTTCAAGAAACCTTTAGTCATGTGTGATATATTATAGAGCTGAATACATGCCAATTTTAAAATGTATTAGTAAGTGAATCCAAAGTCAGAGAAAGGAATAAAATGTTATGCACAGTCTTGTTTTACTCTTTTCTATCCTTTTCTCAACTCTTGAGTGCTTTTTGGTCTTCTCCTTTGAAGTTTGTGTGTTTGGACTTGTTTTGTTTAGGTTAGTGTATCAGGATTCTTGGCGGTGACCAGTAGAAACTGACTTTGATTAACTTAAGCAAAAAAGAAAAAAGGAATTTAAAGAAAGCCTAATGTATTACTCATAATAGAAAATGGTAGGTTCAACAACATAGGCGAGAGAACAGAAACCCACTGTTGCTCCAGGGATCTCAGTAGTGAGGACCCATAATCATTTTCCTTGGACATAACTCAGTTCTATCTGTCTTCCACTTTTTGTATGGCTCCATCCAATAGTCACATTCCTAGGAGAGAGAATTTTGATTGTTCTAATGTGAGTTATGTGTCCATACCTTGGATAAGGGAAAAAGTAGCAGCATGATTTATAGTTCTACTAGAACCACATGTAATAGAGGAGTAGTTTTCCAAGGGAAGAGTGGGATGCTATTACTAAAGGTAGGACAAAAGATGCTGGGTATCTAAGGACAGTGTTCCTCAAAGCTGAGACATGCATGGCCTCTTTTAAATGAAAAAGAAATGATCACAGCCCTCCTCAGTGTAGTTTAAAATTATTTTTATTCATCACTATTTTCAATATTTTAAAAAGTTCAAGCATTTTGTGCTTATTAAGAAATATACTACCTTCTTTTATAAGTTTGTTGAATGGGGAAGATTAGAAACATGATCACTATTTTTTGTTTCTTGGTTTAAAACAACATGGAAAATTACATGTAATAGTACAGTAATACTGTGTTTCTGGTTTTCTACCCAATGCGGCTGTCAACTGGTAGCCGAGGGTGGAGAGTAGTTCCCCACAATCTCAATACAACTCTTCCACATAATCTTCAAAATAATCTTACCAATCAAATGCAAACAGAACTAAAAGAGAACATAAAATTTTATTTAAAAACATTGTTTTACTATGGCAGATGATGTTGTTTGCTGAAACAGAATCATTGCTCAAAATATAAATATGAAACCAGCTGCTACACAGGCAGGTTCTATTAAATTTGACCTGCCTATATCACCATATGCTCACAGATACCTCAAAATTTCCTTCACTTTTCTTCATTGAAACAGCTTCATAACCATTGTTTTGAGAGTGTTTAGTGATATCCATCTAACCTTCGTTTGGCATGAAAATATTATTTGTATATTAAGTCCACATCTGTGCTTTTGTCATTAGCTTCAACAAATAAAGCAAACTGTTTAGTTTCATTTTGATAGTACAGAAAATTCAACAGGTGCTGAAATAATATGGCTGCACTCAAGTATAAGGCAGATATCCAGAATATGCTTATGTACAAAATTTTAGATTATTAGCAAAATAAACATATCAAATTTAAAAATTAACTTGAATAGAACTCATATACCCTAATTGGGAAACACTTCTTTGGGCAATTGGTTGTGAAGGATGGAAGGACTGGAAAGATAATCACTAGGGGCGCAACACGCCCTACAGCTCTGCACAGCTCTCTTCTCTCTTTTATTTAAATTTGGTTCAGTAGTCATTAGTGAATGGAAACAGCACTGATTAAGTTTCCTTTTTCTTTTACAAAGGATTTTATTAGGTGGATAAGAATGAGAGAAACCATGCATTTTATAAGATGATTTCCTATATATTATTTGTTGATGCAGATCAGGAAAGCACTGCCTCTCCAAATAAAAGAAGTAGGCTTTCATTTATTTGTAAGAGAAGACAGTTATCATGAAGTTATACCTGCAATAGATCCCGTTTCACACTTGGATAGTTCTCAAACAATTGTTGTTAATAAAAATTATTTTAAATTTGAACTTTGTATAAGCAGTTTGACCCAAGGTGTAGTAGAGCAACGAATTCCTTATTAGTAAATATACTACCCCCTTTACAAGAATGAAGAATGATTGCCTCTGAAGGAAATGAAATCAGTATCTTGAAGAAATATCTGCACATGCATGTTCATTGCAGCACTGTTCACAGTAGTCAGTATATGGATACAACCTAAATGTCCTTCAACAGATGAATGGGTAAAAGAAATGTGATGTATATATATATATATATATATATATATATATATATATATAATGGAATATTAGCAAGCCATTATAAAGAAGAAAATTCTGCCATCATTTTTGATAATATGGATGAACTTGGAGGGCATTATGCTAATTGAAATAAGACAGACAGAGACAAACAATACTGTATGGTATCACTTATACGTGTAATCTTAAAAAAAGAAAGCTAGTCTTCATAGAAACAGAGAATAGAATGGTAGCTGCCAGAAACTGGGAGGAGGGTGAAAAGGGGAGATGTAGTCAAAGCGTACAAACTTCCAATTATAAGAATAAGTTCTGAGGATCTAATGTATAGCATGGTGACTATAGTTAATAATATAGTATTGTATACTTGAGAGTTGCTGAGAGTAGATCTTAAGCATTTTCACCACACACACACACACAGACACACAGACACACACACACACAAGTTAACTATGTGAAGTGCTAAATGTGTTAATTATCTCAATATGGGTAGTCATTCCACAATATATATCAAATCACCATGCTGTCTATTTTAAATATGTACAATTATATCTGTGAATTATTCCTGAATAAAGTTGGGGAAAAATGATTGCCTAATTTTTGCTTCTAAAGCAATGTGAAAAATTGTCCCTAAGTATAGTAATACTAGGTCTTTCTTGACCTGACTGGCGGTGCCATCAGTTGTTGGTATGAGAGTATGTTCTCCACAATCTATATGAGCTTCCATCCAAGCTACTCCAAATAGACATAGAGTTTAAATAAAAATAACACACTTATTATGAAATCATACCTTTAAGACAAGTCCTGTAGTTATATTCAACCATGTTGTTATACTTCCATATAGAAATTTGTGAGCTTCTGTGGAAATTCTAGAGCCGCTGGCACATTGTCAGCCCTCAAGAAAAGCTGGTTGGACTGATTTGACATGAGGAGAGCCACATATCTAGCAAATACTTCATGTTGCTGAAAAGAAATTGGCCTTTTAGCAAACTGACATATTTCTATGTGAAGAAGTTAGTATATTTACATGCGAAAAAGTTTAACAGACTTTGAAAGGAACTTGAACTATACAAACGTGAAATAAACTCTATTTGCAGGGTAAACACAATAAAATCAAAATGAATTTATTTAGAAATGATTAAGTTAGGGTTTAAGACCTTCACTTTAATGAAATGGCAGAAAATGTAAACTTCATTTATTCTCACTTAGACAAGAATTTATACTGATTATCTGAAGTCAGAGCTAATAATCCCAAAGGTCCTTCCAAAGGTCAATTGACCTTCCAAAGGTCAATTCCTACATGTGGGTTTTACAGTGTGAAAAAAGCATTCATTTAATGATTTTTCCACTCAATTAGATTGAACAAAGATTTACTGAACACTAGCTGCACAGATTTGTGCAAGGTGCTGTCAGAGAGACGAAGGTGAACAGAACAAGAAGGCTGCAGATAAGATGCATACACACATCATCATTTCATATTACTGCAGTGCACATTCTGTTTGAGAACTCCTCTAGAAACTGCACATAGGAGGTAAGAAGAGGGAATGATTGCTACAGGTTCTGGTAATACAGAGAAAAAATGGATACCAGTCTTTGCCTTTATGGAGCTTACTGTCTTGTAGCAGAAACAGAAGTAGACAAGTAATTATGCAAATATTTAATCATACATGCTATGAACAATACAAAGGAGAAACACAATGTCAGGAGAGTATGAAACAGAAGACCTAACCTACTGGGTTTTTAACAAAGTCTTTCCTGGGGAGATGAATCTGAGCAGAGACCTAAAGGAGGATAAGTGGAATTAGCAAGGGATTAGTTTATGGTATTGTTGAGGAGGCCAACCACAGGGAAAGAATCTTGGGCAGTATATACAGTAGACTCAGCAAGAGAAGGAGAAGTTTGCAGGACAGATCCAAGAGAGCATTTAATTGTTGGGATCATAGCATGATTTGAAGGAAGCAGTGGGAAAAAATTATGGGAGAAGTTAGGGTCAGATCTGAGTATGTACTTGAATGCCATCACTGAATACTTACCAAGGTACTTGGACTTTATTTTGTAGGTGTTCAGGAATTGTTGAAGTCATTTGAGCAGGGCATATAACCAGAAGCAGGACATGAAAAGGTTACTCTCTTATGAATATGCACAATGCATTTATGAGAATCAGAGTTGCAGTTGGAGGTGTTACTGGACCTGAGAGCCACAGTGCTCTCAGGTGAATGAGAGTAACTCCAGTGGAAAAGGAAGGAAGGTTGAGGTTAGATGTAAGTGTGAATGGAATGGCAAAAAAAGTGACTTCCAGGTTTTGAATTTCGATAGTTGTTTGATGCCAGAATCAGAATTATGGGGCACACAAAAAAGGATGAATTTTTGCTGAGACATGAATGGAGTTTGTGAACTTCAGCTAGTAAATGCTCTTTTTTTTTATTTTAAAGGAAACAGTAACATCTAACACGTAGATAGAATGAGTAAGTTCCTGTGACAAATTTCAATTAATAACAAATGTAAGGGGGGGAAAGTCTAGTTTTTTTCTGCAAATATGCTTATATGAATGGAATATAAATTATCTTTGTTTAGAAATCACATTAATTTTTTAACCTTTTTCCCTTCTTTTCTTGTTTCCCAAAACTATTGGCACTCTAGGGTTGTTAAAGAGACAGGGAAGAAATATGTAGAAAAGGTTGTTTATATTGTAATTCCTGCCACTTAGCCAGCAGCCTAATGGCTATCCTCCAGGGAGAGACTGGCAGATGGTTCAATAGTATGAGTCAAAGGGCTAGGGTAGAGCCAGATAGCTTGGCTGTCCCTTTAATGAGGGACATCTTCATGCACATTTATAGTGGCTTGTTTACTGTCTTTCCAGAAGCTTAGTTTGTAAACCCAACAATTAATAAGTGTTTATTTAATTCATTTAAAAAGAAACATCAACTAATCCCAATTTTGTGTGGAATAACCAGCCAGGTTGAACCAATTCCAGTCCTCTTTAAAAAATTTTTTATTTTGTACTTATACAATTTAAGAAGAATGTCTTGCTAGTCCACAACTGCTTTTTATTTGTTCATTCTTGGACTCTTATTCTGCTTACCCTGCAGTATGGAGAAACTCAACATTTTCACTCATTCTGCATTCACATTTTATCTTCAACTGTGGAAGCAGCTTAGTGAATTGACTCTAGGCTATTGGATGGGAAAATGCTCTGCTGATCAGTTTTAGGAATAGTCCTAATGCTGATCCAGAAAATACACTTTTTTCTTATTTCCAAGATATCTATATGTCTGTCCCATAGAAAATTAAATTATTTTAGTTTTAGCTTGGAGCAGCTTCTGGAGCTCACTTGGGGTGGACATGGGGGGCCAGATAATCATTGATGCTCTCTCAGTATTTAGGAGTGCATCTTCTGAATCTTTCAAAGAAAAAGTACAACTGCTATAATTAATTGGAGTTTGGGGGTCAGTTTTATATTCATAATAAACCTACTTTTGAATTGAGGTTTCCATACTGTCGCTTGTTGACAGCAGTAGAAAGACTTAACCAGCTAAATAAGACAAAGCATGTGTTTTTGTCTTTGCTATTTTTCCATTTTGAGGATGACAGAGATGAAATCATGTATAATTTGAAGAGAATAGGACAAGGTTAAAAAGAAAAGTTGTTCAATCCATACTGTGCATGAACTTGAACTTGTGTCTCTCCTCTTTCCCCTGCGGCACTTATTTACCTTCTCTGTGAACTGAGTGTAGTAATCACGCTGCTTCACTTGATTGAGGACACACCCTTATGAAAATTTACTTTAAAGGCAACATTTGGCAGACAGAGTTTTCCTTCCATTAAAATCCTTCAAACACTCCTGATGATACAATTTAAAAAGGATAGGCTCAAAACATGAAACTTCAAGAATTTCCGTGGACTAGAAATCTGCTGAAAGATCATTTGGCAAGAAGCATTGTACCGTTAAGCAATTTTCAGAGATTGCGAGTTGAATTGGGACTTGGATAACAATAAAATGATGTATTCAGTCAACTAGGGGTAAAGAGGTAAATGTAAATTCCGTATATCTCCAAGTATTGGATTTTGGCTTATTTTGCTCTCTGTATTGCGGTGTGGGAAGAAATTTTATTTTACTATTAGATATTCCACAGGAAAATGGGTTTCTCTAAAATACAGACAGATTTTGTTGCAAGAATATGCTCAATTTATAGGGATGATGTGAAGCTCTGCAGTTTTGAAAATGTGTTCTCACATCTTATCAAATACACTTTCTCTCCAATGTTCTAAACTCTTAAACACTTTAAAAGTATGTAATCCAGGGTGAAGGCCTGGAAAAAATTGTTAGATTCTTTTGTTTGCATTATAAATTCCTGGGGGATATTGCACAGAGAAATGTGTTTGTAGTGTACCCTATAATGTCATGTATTGTGCTGTTATGGCTGAAGAATTTCATAAATACTTCCTTGTATAAACAGAAAGATCAAAATAGAAAATCACCTGGAAAACGGTTTAAAGTTTCCTTATCTCCTTTTAAAAATGAAATGCTCTAGTTTAGTAGAATTCAAATAAAAACATATAGAATGGTTTTTATTTTTATGTATTTCATTCCTTTCACTGGTGCATCTTAGCCTTGAGACAATTTTTCTACCCTGCAATTCAGAAAATGGAGGGTTCTTTATGAAGACATATTGTCTCCAGGTCTTGCCAGGCAATAGATTAAAGATGATGTTGTTTTTTGAAAGTACGTATGGGTTATACGGCCACAGCTGAGTAAGAGTTAAGTTTATAAAATAATAAATCCACAGTTACATAAAGTGCTAATAAATGTAAGAAATCATTTACTATTTTGAAAGTTTACTGACTTTCATAATCTCTGTCTTAAAAAGTAAGTCATATTCTGAAGAGCTGTGGTCTTCCTGCTGTGTGCACATAATTAGCAGTAATGTGAATTAGATAAGCACATGTAGTGCAAGCTCATCCTTGCTTTTACACTGTGCTTGTCAAGTGGGGATATAAAATGACATGTGCTGTTAATGCTTCACTGTTTTGTGGACATATGGTAGGCTTTTAGCAAAGTGGCACCCTGGGAGGATATTTGCTTACTCTTCATACATGGCATTGAGACTCACAGCACCCTCTCTCCTAATGTCTCGTAGAGAGTACTAAGAAAAACAAGTGGCTGTATTTATGACCTAACACAGGGTCCCCATTCATCCTAAATTATGTCTAATATGAACCTTTATAATTGAAGTTTATTTAATGCATTTTTCAATCCATGGTACTATTTTTTCTGTCCAAAATTTTTCTAGAAAAGACTATAATCTCAAAAATAAAAACACTTTTGTTACAGAAAGATTGCAGAATGTAGGATGGAGGAGAGCATATGGTTAAATATTTTTGAGAATCTACTAAGTTCAACAATGTTTTAATGTTATTTTGTTTAAGCTTTACCATACACTTTTGAGTTAGGAATTATTCTCAATTCATAAATGGGCAAACAAGCTGGTTTTGTTCCTTGCCAATAATCACAAAACTTGTGAATGACAAAGTTGTAATTAAACCCCAAATCTGTGGAACTGTGCTCTTTCACTACGAGTATTGCTCGCGGCTCTTAATTCACCCTTAACTTCTGCATCCCTGACTTGCAGGGGTGAAGTTAAAAGTCTGCTAACTTTATACCATGATTCTTTCATACTGTCACAAAATCACTCTACCAAGGAATATTCACAGTCTATGATTATATAGTTATAGATTGACTTTAAATTTTCTCCCAAAATTCAGTGAGGATATTGAAATGGGTTCAGTATCCATTCTTTGCAAATCCTACTATTATCCTAAGTACTTTCAATGTCCATGTGCATAATCCATCCAACTTCCTCACCTCAAGTATTTCCAAATTCCTCAGTCTTTTATGTTCTCTACACTTTAGCAGATTAATACGCCTGAACATTATCATCATCCAGAACTGCTCTATCTCTAAAATGCTAAATACGAACAGAACTATGGTGAAGGTTGCTAGTTACCTATGTTCAATATTTTTTCTCCTTCACCTTAAGCATAAAACCCATGCTTTGTGGTAAACATGACTATCCAGAAAAAATATATATATTTTTTCCAGGTTCTCTTACAGCTAGTCTTAGCCAAATTACTTAGTTCTGGTCAATAAGACATAAGCAAAAGTTTGTGTAAAACTGTCCTTAAAGGGGGTTGGGGCAAGAGATTGCCCTGTTTCCTACTTCTTGTTGGCTTGACAACAAATGTGATGCCTGGAGCTCCAGTAGCCATTTTGAACCATGAGAAGGAAAGCATGAGCTGAAGATGGTAAAGGACAAGAAAGAAGGAGACTGGTTCCCTGATTCTATAGAGTGCTCTTATCAGCTCTGGGCTATGTATTTCTAGACTTGCTTTACATGAGAGAAGGAAAGAACTCTACTTTGTTTAAGCTAATATTAATTTATTTCTTCAGATTCAACCAGACCTAAACCTGATACGTTAACTCTCAGATTCAGTATCAAGTTGTCCATTATCTCACACTTCAACAGCTCTTTTCTGATGTCCCTTGTTTTCCTAGCCAGTCCGGCACTCACAGTTAAACACATGAACAGCTCTTTCACCAGCACTGTACTTACTTCTTCCTAGAAAAACCAAATACCATCCCAGACTTAATGCAGCAATCTGGGATTGCATAGATTTTCTAGAGTATACCATATATTTGCACATATTTTTCCTTGGTCTAGAATGCCAACCTCTTCTTGATTCTTTGGAAAATCCTAATCTCTTAAATATCACTATATATATTATGTAATATATAATTATATATGTAATATAATATAATCTCTGATTATAACTTTATTGACATAATTATATACCACTTCCTCCTGGCCCAGGATAACTAGATGTTTATATTGTCAGACTTATTGATTTTCAAAATTTACTTTTCCTGGGTTTTTTATTTTCAACAATTCTGACATTTCTTAAGCTGTCAACTAAATAGCCTGGGAATTTAATTGATGCTAATGGAAGAGAGGTGTACACATTTATCTTCTAGTATATTTGTAAGGAGTACCGCAGTTCAGGGATCTTTCAAACATAATGTTCTATATTTGCATGTAAATCTGACAGACATTTTCCTCCTTTATTGCTAAGGAATTGAAACATTTCAAATGACCTAGTGAAATATGACTTTCAACTTCAAAAATGCATATGTCTACCCTTTATTTAAATTTTGTTGTTGATAATGTCAGATTATTCCTATGTAATTGGAAGAAAAAAATCTTTTAATTTAATTTTGTGTAACATTAAAATGTACAGCATAGTATTATTTTACTATAGTATCTTGTTTTATTAAGGAAGAGTAGATTCTCATCAAAAGTATTTATTACAGGGCTTCCTTGGTGGTGCAGTGGTTGGGAGTCCGCCTGCCGGTGCAGGCGACACGGGTTTGTGCCCCGGTCCGGGAGGATCCCGCGTGCCGCGGAGCGGCTGGGCCCGTGAGCCATGGCCACTGAGCCTGCGCGTCCGGAGCCTCTGCTCCGCAACGGGAGAGGCCACAGCAGTGAGAGGCCCGCGTACCGCAAAAAAAGAAAGCATTTATTATCTAGTATTTACGAAACCTCTAGTTTAAAAAGCTGTAAAACAAAATTGGGGCAGTCTTTGCAAGCTATGTTAAAGTCTCTACAGCTTTGCTAGGTATGATACTATATCAGAATAAATAACGTTATCAGTAAACGGTATAAATGCCTGGATTTTCAAGTTATTTACAGAATCCTTAGGAAATTTGATAAAAATTAAATTTCTGAGAGGTTCAAATGAATCTATTAAGCAGTAAACTCATTTTTCTGATAATTTCTATTTCATTTATTTCTCTTCTAGTTTCTCTATTATCAGGGATTGTTAATAGCTGGTTTATCTCCTACAGACTATAGAAGATTCTTTAGGTAAGATATGATTTCATTAATCATTACTAATGATTAAGATAGAGTGTTTTAAAACCTAGAAATATTAGCATTTAACAAAGTATAGTTTAGACCACATTTTTACAGATGAGAAATATGAATACTTCAGGAGGCTAGTAAATTGCTTGAGGTCACATTTTTTTCTAATGTAAAAGATGGCACTGAAATCCTGATATTTTTGATTCTTTATAATCATAAAGTTGCTTTTTTCCCCTATTACTCATGCTGATCAAAATCCTTTAAAAGAAAATGAAATAATTCTATGGTTGACTATTGAGGAGGATGACTATGAAGGAGTAGGCACTGATAATTGGTCAAGACCAATGAAAATATTTTTAAAAATTTTACTTACATGTATAAGTTGCCATTTTCATGCTTTAAAATAATTTTACAGTCAAACTCGTTTTCTGATCACATTTGCTCTTTTTATTTCTATTTATTTATTTCTATTTTTATACAGTTTTAAAGGTTACACTCCGTTTACAGTTATTACAAAATATTAGCTGTATTCCCCATGCTGTACAATACATCCTTGTAGCCTATCTTATACCTAATAATTTGTACCTCCAACTCCTCTACCCTCATGTCACCCGCCAGACACTGGTAACCAATAGTTTGCTCTCTATATTTATGAGTCGTCTTCTTTTTTGTTATATTCACTAGTTTGTTGTATTTTTTAGACTCCACATGAGTGGTAATAATACAGTATTTGCCTTTCTCTGTCTGATTTATTTCACTTAGCATAATACTCTCCAAGTTCATCCATGTTGCTGCAAGTGGCAAAATTTTTTTTTTGTGTGTGTGTGTGGTGGAGAGGTATTCCATTGTGTGTATATATATATATATATATATATATATATATATATATACCACTTTTTTATCCATTCATCTGCTGATGGACACTTAGGTTGCTTCCATATCTTGGCAATTGCAAATAATGCTGCCATGAACATGGGGGTGCATGTATCTTTTTGAATTAGTGTTTTTGGTTTTTTTAGATTAATACCCAGGAGTGGAATTGCTGGGTCATATGGTAGTTCTATTTTTAGTTTTTTGAGAAACCTCCATACTGTTTTTCACAGTGGCTGTACCAATTTACATTCCCACCAACCAGTGTGCAAGGGTTCCTTTTCTCCACTCCATGAAATGCCTATTCATGTTTTTGCCCATTTAAAAATGAGTTTTGCCCATTAAAAAATGAGTTGTCCTTTTCTTATTGAGTTTTAGAAGTTCCTTGTGTAGTTTTGTGCATGAATCTGTCACAGCTTATGTTCTAGGGAAGCAGATACTGAAAAATGTAAAATTTTATTAAGGAGTAACACTTCGTAAAGTCACTAGGTAGGAGCCTCACCAAGAAGAATGTGACCTGGGCTACTACTTTCTTGGTAGGTATCACCCTAAAAATAGCATGACTTTAGCTCAAAAGCTGAAGGAGACTCTGAAGGTGTTAATAGCTGGAGGCTGACAGCTAACCATACTCCTAGTAATGAGGTGAGTCCTTTCTTAAAGGGGATATACATCTCTGCATGTGTTACAGAACCCTTTTGTAGTTATATATATTGCAGATATCTTATCCTCTCAGTATTTTCACACTTTTAGTGGTATTTTTTGATGAACATGAGTATCTAATTTTAATATAGCTTAATTTATTAAAATTTTCATTCATGTTAATTATGAGTTCTGTTAAAAACTGTCTGTTCCAAGTTAATTGTGGTATGCTCTTAAAGTTACTTACTATTATTTGATCTTTTACGTTTAGATCTACACACCATGTGGAATTGATTTTGGTCAATAGAGAAAAATAGGGGTGAAATTATCTGTCTATCTATCAATCTGTCATCCATCTATCCATCATCATCCTCATCCTCCTTCTCATCACCATCTCTCTTTCTATAACTATCCTTAGACAAGACATAGATAGACATCCAATTAACCCAGTGGAATTTATTGCAGGTTATTCTTTCTTACTATTCTGCAATGTCATCTTTGTCACACATTAATGGTCAATAAATGTGCAAGCTTGTTTCACGGCATTCTGTTCCATTCTATTAGTCTGTTTAGTCTCTCGCTGCAATAACCCCCTGACTTAATTACTGTGGTTTCATAACTAATCTTATTATCTGGTGATATCATTCTTTGTTCTGTTTTTTCAAAATTTCCTGCCAGCCTTTCTCAATTGATGTTCTCATCTGAACAGAGAAAATAAAAAAATGACTTGAGTGATAATTTTCTCAATTCTTTCAAGTATGCCACCATTCTAGATGCACAGGAGAGACGTTAACTCATGAAATGGAACTTTTAGGGCCTTAGAGTTTAATCCTCTCTTAAAACTCTGGTTGAGAAATCCTGGAGAGCTACTTATGGTTCCTTGCATATTCGTGTAGAATTTAAAATAAGCTTGTAATATTTCCACAAAAATTTTATTGGGAGTTTTATGAGGGCAGAATTTAATCTATACCTCAATTTGGAGAAAACCGAAATCTTTACAATATTAAGTCTGAATTCATTAATTTGATATATTGCTCCATTTATTTAGGTCTTCTTTACTTTCTCTCATTAATGCTTTATAGAGATATGGTTCATATTTTGTTAGATTTGTTCATAGATATTTGTTATTTTTGATGTTACTGTAAAAGTAACATTTTAAAAATTAAAAAATTTTCATTGTTTGTTGCCATTATTCAGAAATAAATTAATTTTTTGAACTTTGACCTTCTAATCCATAGCCACAATAAATTTACATATTATGCCTCATAGTTGTTCTGAGTTCTTTTAGATTTTCTATGTGCACAATCATCTTTTGGATCTATCTGTGAACAACTACAGATTAATCCTTTTCCAATCATTTTATTTTTCTTATCTTGTGGCACTGGCTGGGATCTTCATTACAGTCTAGAAAGAACTATAATCACACTCATTGCCAATTTCATGAGGGAAAGTTTTCAATATTTTCCCTTTAAGTACAGTGTAGATTTTTTTTTTTTACAAAGGATTCTCATTATATTAATGGTCTTTCTCTTAATTTCACTAATTTTTACTATGAATGGGTATTAAATTAGGATCATGATGTAATATTTTCCCTTTAGAATATTAATGTTATGAAAAACATTGATTTTCAAATTAAAATAACCTTGCATTCCTGAAATAAATGCAACATTGTCATTTTTTTCCCCATTTTATATCTTACTAGAATCAGTTTGCTAATACACTGTTTAAGAAGCTTGTACCTGTGTTCTTGGGAGAGACTTGCCTATAAATTTCTTTTTTTGATGTAGCTTTCAATGATTGCTATCAAAGTTATGCTAGTATTGTGAATCCAAGCAGTCTCATTTTCTGTTCTGAAAGGGATTGTATAAAATATATTTGATTTCTTCTTAAAATATTTCTTAGAATTAATTGGTAATGTATTTTGTGCCTGAAATTTTCTTTGTTTAAAGTGTTTAATTATACATTCAATTTTTTGATAGATATAGGACTATTTAGAATTTCTATTTTTTTCTTAAGCCAATCTTTGTAAGTTCTATTTCCATGACTTTATTCATTTCACTTAAATTGTCATTTTTTTTTTTTTTTTTAAATTGTCATGTTTTGGACATAAAATCCTTTGCCTGTTTCCATCTTCCCACTATCTAATAAAGGCTTTTTGAAGTTTTCAAATTTGGTAAGTACTTTTTCCTACTTTCCAATGCATATTGTTACATTTTATACTTTCTGGTTTACTTCAGTTGGGATTAATAGAAAGGAAGTCAGCTACTCAAATACCTCACAAAGCCAGCTGCTCCTCTTACAGCACAAATCCCCATATCAGTAATTTTGAAAGTTGTGACTTATGATTTTCAAACATTTTAAATGGAACAATAAATAAATAAATAAACTAACAAATAAATAGTGTGCACACACACACACACACTCACACACACATAGGAAGAGAGAGAAACAAGAAAGAAAACCTGAAGCCTCAGACAAACTAACCAATTTGACAGTAAACATTGAATAGGTTATCATGCTTTCTACAAAAGTTTTTCATAATTTTAATATACTTCAAAAAGTCTTAATCTAAGCAGTTGTGTGAGTAATATAAATAGATTGATATTGTATGAGTTATCCAGGTGTTGATTCCAGCTTTTTATAAAAGTACTTCTCAAAGTATGACCCCCAAATCAACAGCAACTTGAAGGACTTACTAAAAGCAAATTCCTGGGCTTCCCTGGTGGCACAGTGGTTGAGAGTCCGCCTGCCGATGCAGGGGACATGGGTTCGTGCCACGGTCGGGGAGGATCCCACATGCCGCGGAGCAGCTGGGCCCGTGAGCCATGGTCGCTGAGCCTGCGCGTTCGGAGCTTGTGCTCCGCAACGGGAGAGGCCACAGCAGTGAGAGGCCCGCGTACCGCAAAAAAAAAAAAAAAAAAAAAAAAAAAAAAGCAAATTCCTGAATCCAACCCCACATCTACTGAATCAGAATCTCTCAGGGTAAAACCCAGAAAACTGTCCTGTAACCAGCTCTCTAGGAGAGTTTTAGCTATTTGAGATTAATCTCTTTAAGATTAAATTTTTTAGATTAACCCTCTGCTGCTAATACACCAGACTGGCTTTACCTAATGTTCAAAGCTGCATAAAGATACACTCAACATGCTTTTTGTACAGAGAAAGGAGAGTATCTTACCTGAGATGTAAGATAGTTGTCTCTAAAGATAGACGAGTATTTCAACACCTGTGCAGATATCTGTACAACTGAGCTTATCAGAGTAAGACCTTTTCAGGCATTTCATTGATCCAATTTAAAATGGAAATTGTTTATCTAACCCCAAACTGTTTTGGTTGACTAAAGCCTCATTCTGTACCTTTTTTTTCAGATAAAGGAGAAAATGAATTAGATAGTTGTACTAAAACTCAGTCATAATGAATCAAAGCTGGATGTGATATATGTCCAGATGTTCAAAAGGAAACAATTATCATTTGTCATTTCTCAGTCTCTATTAAAACAATGCCAGTTTAGAGTGGCGGAATATGATCGCACAAAACATATCTCTTTCTAATAACTAATCAAGGTTTCTTTTCACATATTGGTGCTTAATGAGTTGTCTACCAGTGCTTCAATATTTTTACATTCAAACAATATACCTGATGACAGGAAAGCACAACCATTCTCTCTGTTTTTCCTTTGAAATTTAAAAAAGAAACAAGAAAACAGTTTTCAAAGTAAATATTAGAATTTCTGATGGTAGTTTCCAGTGATGACAAACTAACAGCTATTAACCTGGGTGCTGGGTGCTGTGTGATATCAACAAGCTGCTCTGTAGACCACATACCTGGGTTCCCTCTCCGCTGTCTCATGTCCTGTGCTAGAATACCATTCTCCAGGACAAACTAATGTAATAAATTCATTCTATCTATAAATACTGTTAACTTGTTTATTCTATAACCACCTGGGTTGAACTGTCCTTGAAGCACTGGATGGTATGAAGCTGAGAAAGTCTTCTCTTCTGCATTGAGCTTAGCTTATACATGAGGATAAGAAGGTAGCTAGGAGGTGTGGTTAGGTGAACATGAATGCCTTGACCAGCAATTTACAGAATGTGCTAAAGTAATTTTCTGCATTTGGTTTAGCAACCCCTTCATTTGGTCTCTGGATTGGAAAAAAAAGTAAAAATAATTTAATAAAAGTAATTTAATTCAAGCACACAAGGAAGAAACTTCTAAACTGTAGATTTAAAACCCACCACATGCACAGACACAAACACATACACCTATGTCTACCTATATATTTACTTAAATTAGAGCCCTCGGTTCCTTTTGTAAAATATATTTTTTTATAAAAATTAAAATCTCATCTCTTAAAAAATGTGGCCATTCATATTACAAATTGACATTGAATATCTTTACTTGTATAACTGCTATGGAGAACTGTAGGAAGTCTTTGCCCTCGGAGGTTGTATGAAAAATTTGTGCTTTAATCACTTTTGATTTCATAAAAAGTAATAAAGTTATATTTTGAAGTTTTAGGTATCTCATTGAGATTATTGACTAAATGATATATTACTGTTATGACAAATTTCAGATGATCCTCTTTAAGAAGAAAAGACAGTAAAACAACAAAAAATACTTAAAGTTTTTTCGTTAAAATAATATTTGAATTAAAAATATATTCCTGTGGATTTCTTTTTATTATTTTTTTCATGTACATTAATTTTTATATTAGAACATTATCCAAAACAGAAAAATATTTTTCCTGTTAAAATATATGTGAATTTATAATAAATGGCTGCCTTGAATACAAGATCTATTTTAACTGCTCATAATTGTTCAAAACCCCAGTGAAAAACAGTTATGTTGTAAACCATTTAGATATACTAAAACACCAAAGTGAGCATTATAAAATATTCACAGCAGAAATCTTTAACACCTTGTCTAAGATATGCTTAAATTTGCCAATGCAGTATTCAAAGAAAACAGATCGGTTACCTTACAACTGAAATTAGTATTCAGTTTGATTTTGTTTAGTAGCTTCCCATTAAAATATATATCTTGATATTATTTAAGTGAATATATTAGATATTTAATGATGAAATAAATATATTATATACCTAATAAATCAATGGAATTATTTAATAGAAAGGAATAAATATTATTCCCCCCTCTATTTTCATCTTCCCATAAGCCCATTATATAGTCAGTATTTTCTCCAAATATATGAATGGAAAGAATCTTGCAGAATATCATAAAAATTTAATCATATCCATGGCAGGGACATTTACAGACAATTGCTGTATGCTGTAATCACTTCTTTCAGTCCTGTTGCTGGAGGTATGTATGAGGTAACATTATTAATGTCCTTTGTCTTTTGGGAATTATGTGTAATTATTCTGTGCCTCATCGATCTATGACTGTGCTCAGCACTTTAATGAGAATTGCTCTTGCCTTGTCTGCACAATGCACTAAAAGAGAGTCAAATCCCCTTTCTGAACTTTAGGGACCCATTCCTTGCCATGTATTATTCATTTTAAGTAAGTTAATGTCATTGGGAGACAGAGTTTCTGCCTTGTATGATAAAAGATTTTAAGTGAGGTGCAGTTAATTACTTACTGCCCATGACCTGGTGTGCTTTGCCATATGGCCTTTTTTGGCATATGAGTGACAAGAAGTCATCAGGGCAAAGTCATAAGCAGAATTTTTATATTAAAACTTTGATGTATCAGTGCCCAGGGCAACAGCTAATTCCAGTTTTCTAGTTACAGAACCTGAGCGAATTTAGCATCTAGTGCTTCTTAACATGCTTATTTTAGTTCAACTTCTGTCTCTTAAATCAAACACAGAATTATCTCCCAAGTCCTTCAGTTGCGTGTGTTAGTGACCTTGAAAGGAAAGTTTTATTAGCAGAACTCCAGTCTCCTCCTGGGAAACATACCAAAAACTTTTAAACCACAGCTGTGGGTATAGTTTTGGAGTGAAGAAAATCCAAAATGTGCATAGTGGAAAGAAAATTATAACATTTCTTTTAGTTGTCTCAGAATATAGAAAAGAAGATAAAATGCTCTTTTACCTTTTATAATTAGGAAAGTGTGCTTTAAAATATTCCTTGATCGACAAATACTTGTTCTGGTACAAGTTTTGTCAATCAATATATATAATAATTATTGGAACTAAAGAATAGAGTGTGAGCAGTTCAGCTCTAGAATGTCTACATCAGAGAAGCTTGGGGCCAGCAATCTTGCTGGGTGGGTGTGTTATGACTTGGCATCATATTGCACTTGCATAGTAGACCACCATTTTTACTTCATTGGTTGGTTCATTTAGGGGTAGTCTTGAGTCCTATTGCAAATTTGGTTTAAAGCTTCTCCTATACTAGGCCTTGGCACTGCTATGTCATATTGAAATATTAGATTTAGAAAGGGCTTCAAAATTATTTTAGAGTAACTCATTTTATAGTTGAGAAAATTGAGGGCTAGAAGTTGGAGTGATTCAGTCAAGATTACAGTTTAATTCTTTATGCTTTAATGACATTAAAAACTCCCTTTATTCTAAAATAAATTAACATGCATGTGTGATTCACTATTCCTAAATAAGTATAAAAAAGCACAATCAAACCACAATTTTTATTTTTTCTTATCAGACTATTGGCAATGCTTTCTCTACACCTGGTATAAGAATGTAATTACCAAGGAAGCAACAGAATGTGTTTTTTAAAGCAGAAATTTTATATAATTTAAGCACAAATGTGAGATAAATTTTAGTTTCATAATTTACATATTATATATTAGTGAAGTTGGTTTGCCATACAAAAGGGAATTTGTGCTTGGAAAAGACTTTCACTAGTATTACACTTGACTTATATGTTTATGATACTTAATGATAGCATTCTTTTAGTTAAATGAAAAAAGTACTTAACAGGGAACTCCACTCAATGCTCTGTGGTGACCTAAATGGGAAGGAAATCCAAAAAAGAGGGGATATGTGTATACGTATAGCTGACTCACTTTGCTGTACAGTAGAAACTAACACAACATTTTAAAGCAACTATACTCCAATAAAATTTTTTCAAAAAGGTACTTAACCATAATCTTATTTGCCTTATGCTGGAGTCATAATTTTATTAAAGAAAATGATACTTTGCATGTTGTCATTTTAGAAAGAGATGTTTGGTAAAAGGTAAGAAAAAAAGAAATTTAGTTAATTGCTAATTAAATAAAACTTGCCAGGAAATCAAGGCCAAGTCCAATTTAGTAGTGATTAAATAGCAATTATAATTTTAGAACTATTAAGACAACAGTGTGAACTGCTGTGGTTTCTATTCAGTCCCAAAGAGGCAGATGCACACTGTGTCGACAGAGGCAGTCATTTCACTGACTAATGCTCTGGAGTGGGAATCAGGAGAGCTGAATCTATGTTCAACTTTATCAGTAACTTTGCAGAGCTCCTATTTTGCATCACAAACTTTTAATCTATGGCTGGTATTGCTATTCTTTCCTTTTTCTTAAAGAGAGATTTTGATGATCAAAGAATTCTTTAAGAGGGTATTTGGTAAATTTAGACAATGCTTTGCATGTTTTCAATGCATTTCACTACTGAGAATATAGTCAAGGACTGAAAAATGTCTGTCATTAATAGATATTATGACACTACAGTAGTTGGCACAGTAGAGTAACTGTTACATGGATTAAAACTGTTGTTTTTTCAAGGACTAAAGACTTAATCCAATATCTCTAACAGAAGCTCTTCCTTCTCTTTCTCTTACTCCTTTACATGTTTTCCCTGTACAAACCTTTCTTTCCTTATGCTCAACTGTCACTCAAAGCTCGATATCTCAAAAGTCTCTTCAGGTTAATCGCTTTGCTAAGCTTCAAGCTCTATTTCTACACGTCAGTTGGATCTTTCCAAATGTATGTCTCATATGCACTTCAGACCCACCAAATCTCCAAACTGACTTTCTCGTTATCTTTCTCATTAAACACCCTTCTTTCATCCAGAAGCTCATTACTCATGCTAGGAAATTTAGAACTGTTTTGTATAAAGTTCCTAGCTCAGTGTTTTATACATAATATGCCTTAAATGGCTAGCAATGATAGCCGTGTAAGTACACTTACCATCTTTCAATGAATTTGGCTGCTACAATTATCTCATCTTTACCTTGAGTAGCCTTTATAATGCTGCCCAAGTTCTTTCTATATATAATATGTCTATCCAAGTCTCTCTCAAACTTAAAAAAACCTCCAAGAGCTCAAACTGTCTGAAGTTTGGTGGCATTTGAGGTCCTTACTCATCTGAATCCCAACCTCTAAGTTTCTGGGTTCATTCTGCACCATGACAGGTCTACTCCCCACTCTTGGAGTACACCAGGCACCTTCATGTACCATGATCTTGTTTGTTCTGCTTTTCCCTTCCTGAATTGCCCTTTCTCCATTTTATTTAATAGCATAACTTCAGACCTAACCATTATATCTGCTTCAAAGTTTTTCCTGACTCCCACCCCTTGCTATACAGAGAGGTGATTACTTCCTGTTCTGGATATCCTTTATCATTTGTTAAGACAGCTAATTCTAATTGTTAACTTTTCTTGATTTTATCATGATTTTGATACTCCCACAAGTGTTTAACATGTATAAATTTATGTACACTTTATGGGAAGACACTATGATTATCCAAATTTTACAGATGAGAAACACAGGCAAGAGTGGTTAAGAAACTCTGCCTAAGTTCAGACAGCTAGTCACTGGTAGAGTCAGGCTTTGAAGCAGGATGTCTGGCTCCTGTGTCTATACATTTATCCACTTTTTATGCCTCCCAATAGTATTTAACACTAGATGGACTGTCATGTGCCCCAGTCATATCCTTGACATTAATGGAAGACCCCAGCCCTGTGTAATACATGCATTAGTTTGGCAGTAACAAGTACAATTAGGGGCAGTTAGGATGTGAGCCCTTAGGACTATGCAAGTGGTAGCTGATTGCAAATGATTTTCACTGTTAAAATTCTTTTGAAAGTATACTTATCCATAATACTGAATAATCAACTTATATTACTAAGGGAGTGATTATCCATTCTTGTGACTTGCTTCTTTGTCATTTACTGACTTCTCCTCTGGCTCATCATCCCACTTTTTTGCTATTTCTCTGCTCGTTAGTATGACCCATAGAAGAAGAAAAAGAAGATGAATTCTAGCCATTCATCCTTGTTGGCTACTAGAATAAGGGAAGGCTAAACCATTGGACAACATAATGCTTAGGGTTATAAGGTAAAATTTTATGCATAAATACTTATTTTCCATTATTATCAATAACCAAAATTCATTTAAAATTTAAGAGCCATGTGTTGAATATTTACTATGTGCTGGGCTTTGTGGACTACATTAATTGCTAGTTTAAGAGCCAGGAAGGGTAAGAGTTTTCTTATATTTTCAACTTTTAATATAGAACCAATCTGAGAAATCTCACTAAATAACTTTTGGCAATCTGTATAGATTAACTTAGCAGTGTTCATAAATACACCTGTACAAAAATTCTGACTTTAGGAAACTTCATTCACTTCTCATTGGATGAATATATCCGAACTCCTTGTTTTGACATTTACAGCTTCCTCCTATCTTATATCTACATTGTGCTTCGATTGCAGGTCCCAAAATATTCCCCAAGAGAATTCTTCTCGCTACACTAAGGGGGTTCCCAAACACACCATATACCCATACTCCAGGAACCTTCATCATGTCTGGTGAACCTCCATCCCTCGTCTGTATTGTGAGTTTTCCTCTGCCTTTGAAACCCAACCAAACAGTAAGATCTCAAGGAAAACATCTCTGGGGAATTGCCTTGTTACTGGCTTGTCTCCCTACCATAAACTCCTGCAACACTTGTTATATCTATTGCTGACACTTATCCCTGATACATTCTATTTTATGTCCATTTCCGCCCATCCTGTCTCACTTGTTAGTTTTATTTATATAATAACAGTAAGATAAACTGTCATCTATTGGGCACTTTTTCAAAGTCAGACACTAGCACTTTAATTTTTAACAAACTTTATTTCATTTACTATTCACAAAAGTAGGAGGTAAGCATTACAAAAAACTAACAGAGTCTCTGAGAGTTTAAGACCCATGCCCTAAATTTCACAATGAGTGGTGGAACCACTGCTTTTTTTTCATGATTCCCTCTAAGACCAGAAATTTGTTTCATGTCTCATGTCTTTCTCAGAGAGTTATTGTGAAGCAGCAATAAGATAAACCTCATGCACAAAGGGGATGCTAATCATCTGTGGATAATCATACTACCTCTTAAAGTACAAATAAAAATTGCATGAGATCAGAAATAAATGAAAAAGAAATGAAGGAAATGGCAGCAAAGATCAATAAAACTAAAAGCTGATTCTTTTAGAAGATAAACAAAATTGATAAACCATTAGCTAGACTCATTAAGAAAAAAAGGGAGAACTTTCAAATCAACAGAATTAAAAATAAAAAAGGAGAAGTAACTGACACTAAAGAAATACAAAGGATTCAGAGATTACTATGAGCAACTATATGCCAATAAAATGGACAACGTGGAAGAAATGGACAAATTCTTAGAAAAGTACAACCTTCCGAGACTGAACCAGGAAGAAATAGAAAACGAAACACAGACCAATCACAAGCACTTAAATTGAAACTGATTTAAGGTTTTTTAATTAAAAACCTTCCAACAAACAGAAGCTCAGGACCAGATGGCTTCACAGGGGAATTCCATCAAACATTTAGAGAAGAGCTAACATCTATCCTTCTCAAACTCTTCCAAAATATAGCAGAGGGAGGAACACTCCCAAACTCATTCTATGAGGCCACCATCACCCTGATACCAAAACCAGGCAAGGATGTCACAAAGAAAGAAAACTACAGGCCAATATCAATGATGAACATAGATGCAAAAATCCTCAACAAAATACTAGCAAACAGAATCCAACAGCATATTAAAAGGATCATACACCATGATCAAGTGGGGTTTATCCAAAGAATGCAAGGATTCTTCAATATACACAAATCAATCAATGCGATACACTATTTTAACAAATCGAAGGTTAAAAAGCATATGATCATCTCAATAGATGCAGAAAAAGCTTTCAACAAAATTCAACATCAATTTATGATGAAAAGTCTCCAGGGGCTTCGCTGGTGGCCCAGTGGTTGAGAGTCTGCCTGCTGATGCAGTAACACGGGTTCGCACCCCGGTCCAGGAAGATCCCACATGCCGTGGAGCGGCTAGGCCTGTGAGCCATGGCTGCTGGGCCTGCGTGTCTGGAGCCTGTGCTCCATAACAGGAGAGGCCACAACAGTGAGAGGCCCGCGTACCACAAAAAAAAAAAAAAAAAGTCTCCAGAAAGTAGGCATAGAGGGAACCTACCTCAAAATAATAAAGGCCATATATGACAAACCCACAGCCAACATCATTCTCAATGGTGAAAAACTGAAACCATTTCCTCTAAGATCAAGAAAAAGACAAGGTTGCCCACTCTCACCACTATTATTCAATATAGTTTTGGAAGTTTTAGCCGCAGCAATCAGACAAGAAAAAGAAATAAAAGGAATCCAAATCAGAAAAGAAGAAGTAAAACTGTCACTGTTTGCAGATGACAAGATACTATACATAGAGAATCCTAAAGATGCTACCAGAAAACTACTAGGGCTAATCAATGAATTTGGTAAAGTAGCAGGATACAAAATTAGTTCACAGAAATCTCTTGCATTCCTATACACCAACGATGAAAAATCTGAAAGAGAAATTAAGGAAACACTCCCATTTACCATTGCAACAAAAAGAATGTAATACCTAGGGATAAACCTACCTAAGGAGACAAAAGACCTGTATGCAGAAAATTATAAGACACTGATGAAAGAAATTAGAGATGATAGAAACAGATGGAGAGATATACCATGTTCTTGGATTAGAAGAATCAACATTGTGAAAATGACTGTACTATCCAAAGAAATCTATAGATTCAATGCCATCCCTATCAAATTACCAATGGCATTTTCCACAGAACTAGAATGAAAAACTTCACAATTTGTATGGAAACACAAAAGAACCCAAATAGCCAAAGCAATCTTGAGAAACAAAACAGAGCTGCAGGAATCAAGCTCTGTAACTTCAGACTATACTACAAAGCTACAGTAATCAAGACAGAATGGTACTGGCACAAAAACAGAAATATAGATCAATGGAACAGGATAGAAAGGCCAGACATCAACCCATGCACATAGGTCACCTTATCTTTGATAAAGGAGGCAAGAATATACAATGGAGAAAAGACAGCCTCTTCAATAAGTGGTGCTGGAAAACTGGACAGCTACATGTAAAAGAATGAAATTAAAACACTCCCTAACACCCTATACAAAAATAAACTAAAATGAATAAAAGACCTAAATATAAGGCCAGGAACTATAAAACTCTTAGACGAAAACATAGGCAGAACACTCTATGACATAAATCACAGCAAGATCCGTTTTGACCCACCTGCTAGAGAAATAGAAATGAGAACAAAAATAAACAAATGGGACCTAATGAAACTTAAAAGCTTTTGCACAGCGAAGGAATCCATAAACAAGATGAAAAGATAACGTTCAGAATGGGAGAAAATATTTGCAACTGAAGCAACTGACAGAAGATTAATCTCCAAAATATGCAAGCAGAACATGCAGCTCAATATCAAAAAAACAAACAACCCAATCCAAAAATGGGCAGACCTAAATAGACATTTCTCCAAAGAAGATATACAGATTGCCAACAAATACATGAAAGTATGCTCAACATCACTAATCATTAGAGAAATGTAAATCAGAACTAGAGTGAGGTGTCACCTCACACCAGTCAGAATGGCCGTCATCTAAAAATAAATGCTGGAGAGGGTGTGGAGAAAAGAACACCCTCTTGCACTGTTGGTGGGAATGAAAGTTGATACAGCCACTATGGAGAACAGTATGGAGGTTTCTTAAAAAACTAAAAATGGAACTACCATATGACACAGCAATCCCACTACTGGGTACATACCCTGAGGAAACCATAATTCAAAAAGAGACATGTACCACAATGTTCATTGCAGCACTATTTACAATAGCCAGGACATGGAAGTAATATTTACAATGGCCAGGACATGGAAGTAATATTCCATTGTATATATGTGCCACATCTACTTTATCCATTTATCTGTTGTTGGACACTTAGTGTCCAACAACAGATAAATGGATAAAGTAGATGTGGCACATATATACAATGGAATATTACTCAGCCATAAAAAGAAATGAAATTGAGTTATTTGTAGTGACGTGGATGGATCTAGAGTCTGTCATACAGAGTGAAGTAAGTCAGAAAGCGAATAACAAATACTGTATTCTAATACATATATATGGATTCTACAAAAAAAAAAAAAAAGGTTTTGATGAACCTAGTGGCCGGGCAGGAGTAAAGACGCAGACGTAGAGAATGGACTTGAGGACACGGGGTGGGGGGAAGGGGAAGCTGGTACGAAGTGAGAGAGTAGCATTGACATATATATATACTACCAACTGTAAAATAGATAGCTAGTGGGAAGCAGCCGCATAGCACAGGGAGATCAGCTGAGTGCTTTGTGACCACCTAGAGGGGTGGGATAGGGAGGGTGGGAGGGAGATGCAAGAGGGAGGAGATATGAGGATGTATGTTTATATATAGCCTATTCACTTTGTTATAAAGCAGAAACTAACACACCATTGTAAAGCAATTATACTCCAATAAAGATGTTAAAAAATAAATAAAAAGATTCCACAAAAAAACCCCAAGAAAAATACAAATTAACTCTGTGAGTACACTTCTGAGGAATTGTTTTTGAATAGTAATTATCTTAAGCTATATTTTATTTAAAGGAATTAAATTAGATAAATTTCAGATTGGTTTCAGGTCGTTCAGTGAGCTGAGGTCCATGTCATGTACTTATATCATAATTTATTCTTTTTCAAAACCATCGTCCTCACCTCCTTCAGGACACTCCTCCATATTCAGGAAAGATTTTGGCAGTCAAGACAAGATTTTCCTTTTCATTCTGTCCTCTGCCTTTGCTTGGGTCATTTGATATGTTTCACCTTCTCAAAACCATAGCCTTATGGTCATTTGACTTTAGTTTAAAAATCTTAGAAATCTGATCAAGTTCATCAATTCCCACTCAACATTTGAAACTTTTCATCACCTACAACTGCTTAACTTGAAAGATCTCATGTCTTTGATCTCAAACTTTCATTCTTTTATTTCTGCCACAGAACGTGTTCTTTTCCTTGGCCATCAGTTGCTTCACTGCATTACTAATCTAGTCCTCCAGGCATTTCTAGATTTCACCTGTGTCTATTCAACATAGACTCTTCTAGCAACTGGATCATATTCTCTCACTCTTATAAACTTTTGGTGTTCCTGGTCTGTCAATATCCATACATATTATTTGTTTGTACCTGCATTCTAGATTATTTTGTGGCCAAAAGTCACAAGATTTGATAAATTATCTCTAGCACAAACCCCATAATTTCCAAGTAAAAGTATTATAAAAGGAATAGAGACTTGAAAATGGATTTTTTTTTTGGAGAAGTGTGAGTTGTTCAGCTTGACAAGGTTGGTGGAGAATGAAAGAGAATATAACTGGAATGGTGAATTAGACCTAGGTCATAGAAGGGTCTGAAGTATCATGCTAAGGAGTTGAAATTCATCCCATAAGTAGTAGGGAGTAGTTGAAAAAAATCTAAGTGGATTAATAGTATTCCTAGAGCTGCATTTTTAGAAATAAGATGGTGGCAATAGTGTGGGTGATTACTGGCCTGTGAAGAATAATTGAAATCCATCAGACTAGTTTGGAGGCTATTGAGATTGTGCAATCATGAAGCTTTATGGCCTGAACTGGGCAGCTGGAATAGGAATGAAGAACTGTTTCTCCTTCACTGTGTTCTTCAGCAAATTAATATCTTGCATAATATTCATAATGGTATATAGCTCTATATGAGGGCTTCAGAAAAATCTCTGGGCTCTTTAACAATATGACTTGTCAGTTCATTTTTTTCATAGGAAACAAATGAATTTACCATACTATCTTTCCTGGGTAAAACCTGCTATGTATCTTTCCAGAGATGGAATTATTATACATACTGCAACAAGAGGATTTAACAAGCAATGTTTGTAAAATTTTTTGAGAAGTATTTTATTGTGCAGAAGTTATGCCAGCTTGCTATTTAATTTCTATTATAGAAGAGACATGGTCTTTCCTCTCAGTGTTCTAAATGAGGTAAGACCATTGAACCTACCTGAAACGATTTAAGAGGGCTATAATTGAATTGTCACCAAGATCATGCAATCTCTGTCAGGGTGTTAATAAAAATGTTTGGAAATACTTTCTACTTTTAAAGCAGCCACTGAACTTGAACATAGAGCCCGGCTAGGGGTTGTTGGCAGACCTCTCTGTGTTGCTCTTATGACCCCAGTGAGCTAGGCAAGTTAAGAGTCCTAGATAACTCTGGTTGAAAACTCACAACTTTAGAAGAAAGATGGCAGCATAAAGAATAGACAGAATGTTCCTTGGCATTGCCTTGGATAGGAAATAAATGTATAGTATAAGTTTTTTTGTGTCTCCTCTCTATCTTTTGTTACCCTGAACTTTCCAACTTACTGTAAAAGAAAAAAAATATTCTAAGGTCTGGGCTGGAAAGAAGGGAAATTTCTAATTTTGTCAGTACTGTCAGGTGCTACTTTTGTCATTGCTTATAGTCAAATGTTTTTTCCCTGATTTAAGATGATTTATTGTCTGCACTGGTAGAATAGAAGTGGCTAGAATCTTTCAAATGGCAGCCTATTTTGAAAAAGAATAACAATAGATCAAAATTGTATTCTGACTACTCGGACTCAAGTTCCTTGCTACATGACCTTAGTTTTATATTTTTCCATACTTTTGAGGATTTTAGGAGGGTGCATAAGTAAGTTTTTGTGTCCGTTATCCGTTATGGAGCAGAAAATCAATCATTAGTCTTTAACAAAGTCCATGAAGCAGACATTTACTAAAATCAGCCTGCTCTAATTTGATGAAATTGATGCTTTATATAAAGCTTTATTTATCTCTTATTGTACAATAGTTCTCTTTTTCTCCCTTCTATTATGGTTTGTGTATACTTGCTATATTCTTCCCAGCCTTCTGCCATGCTAGTTGTTGGAAGGCATGGATTGAATCTCTCAATTTTGAATCCATGCAGCCTCTACACAGTATCACCACCTTTTTGTCATTTAATAGGATCAAAATAGTGTGAAATCTATCTCAATAGTGCAACTGTTATCCCAGGTAAAAAAGCATTTTTATTAATATGTTAAGTCACTTGGACTTATGTCAACACAGTCATGTAAATATTTACAGGGCATCTTTTAAATTTCATTTTATTCAACAACACTGCCTTGAGCACTTATATTTCAATTTTTTTGTTAGGAATTTGAAATACAAAGAGAAAGAAAATGAAGTCCTGGTTGTCTAGGAAAGGTAATACTTAATTAGAAATTGGAAATCCATTTAGTTTTTCTCAAGAAGAATCTTTGAGTTCTTCCTTGACTAGCTTCCTATCGCATGACATTAGGTACTTACTCTGTAGTGGACTTCAGGATGATAGAAATACAATAATTAATTCTTGCATAGTGGACTGGGAAAATAAGTTAGTCTCTCTGGGTAGGGACGTGTTATGAGTTCTGATAGTTTTCAGTATTTCAGAGCTTTTATTCCTTATCTCACACACACATACACACATAAATCCATACAAAAATGGCTTTATATATATGTATATATATACACACACATTTATATATATGTATGCTTATACGTATATGCTTATATGTATCTATGTATATGTGTATATATGTAATATGTATATATGTATGTATATGTGTGTATATGTATGCTTTTGACCAAAGCTATTTCCATTCTAGCATTATCATTGGAGTGGGAAGGAATATGAAAAGAAGAATGTATGTTCTTCCTCCCAACAACAAATTCAACTAAAGGATGTATAAAATCCTAGGTACTACACAAGTCAAAATAAGATCTACTGGAAATAAAGGAAACATCCGTTCAAGTTTTTTTTTTTTTTTGTGGTACGCGGGCCACTGTTGTGGTCTCTCCCATTGCGAAGCATAGGCTCCGGACGCGCAGGCCCAGCGGGCATGGCTCACGGGCCCAGCCGCTCCACGGCATGGGGGATCTTCCTGGACCGGGGCACAAACCCGCATCCCCTGCATCGGCAGGCGGACTCTCAACCACTGTGCCACCAGGGAAGCCCCCGTTGAAGTTTTTTATGATTTCAATTAATGAATGGGAATGAATATTTGTGGTTGAATTGTCCTCAAAGAAACATGAACTATAGTCATAGCTTAGCTCATTTTGGGTTTGGATGCTTCACATTTTTTATTTCAACAATTTTCTATGGGTCTCATGCATTTCTAAATGTCTTATGAAACAAGTCACTGTCTGCCTTATCTTAGACTATCTGTTTAAGGATGTTTGTATAGCAAACATCCTTGGAAAAGGAGAACAATGTCTTGCTCCAGAGCAAAGGGCAGTTTGGTTTACTGTTCACTATAATAAAGATAACATCTGCTTCTGGGGCAAAGTTCAAGCAGGTTTCCTGCCCATTACAAGATATTTGGGTTTCCTAATTCCAGAGTTCCTTTCCTGTAATGTACCCTGCTCTGTGTACAGGTATACGCAGCCCTCTTTGCAGTGACTCATGGAAATTTGGGCTCAGAGAACTGGAGCAAAAATAATGATATTCTAGCAGTAGCTAGTACTATGAGTAACAAACTGTGCTTTGTTTCTGACTCAGGAGCATAGTGTCTTGAAACTCTGCCCGTGAAACTATGGCAGGCTAACTTGTAAGCTTGCAAGTAGGGTAAAAATCTCAAACCCTTCACAGTTCTTAACAGATACAAGAGGTTGATTTCCTATTATATTTAGAATCAAATGACACTAAAAAGTGGACCATCCTTAACTATTTATCAGTGATGATACCAAAATGTTTCTTTTTTTCCAAAAGTCATACAGCCTTGTTACTGTTATTATTATAAATATAACAAAAGCAAGGATAATGACTTGAAAGCTGTAGGTAGAAATATTCCGCCAAGAAATATTATAATAGGATAATTGCATGTTTTGTTGTTGTTGCTGTTTTTCTTTTAGTTAAAGTTTTAGGCTCTTAGCCTTCTACACAGAGATCTACTTTATTATTTTCACCTCTTCACAATGTTATTCCTTTTGAGATTCTTAGCACACAAAGCCTAGCATTACAGGAGGTAGGTAGAACTATAAATACAGACTATTTGCAGACCAAGCCTCATTCACAAACCTGTGGGGAATCAAGCAAATAGCTAGAGTGTACTAAATGCAAGACTTAAAATTTCAGTCCTCTGTTTTGTCTTTTCCGTACTGGGGTGGATTTCCATCACCTATTTCACTGGCATCCTTACTGAAGTGAAACTTTGCCAAGTATTTCATTGTACATTAGGTGAGGATTAAAAGAAAAATACTGTACATTTTAAGTGTAGTGTGTGTGTGTGTGTGTGTGTGTGTGTGTGTGTGTGTGTTATGAACCCATAGAGGAAGCTTGCAATGATTTCCCCAGGTCTATTATCAACATCTCTCTTCATAAAGAGAGTTCTTGACAGATAAGTGCGTGAAAAATACAATTATTTTGCTCTTTGTTTTCTCTGCATTGTCATTGACTATGGGCTGTTCACTGACACATTTTTAAAGTAAGCCTGTGAATCAGATAGTGGGCTAAAGCAATTTTTTGGTATGTAATTTGGTTCTGTGCCAATATCAATTTTTCTTTAGACCAGTAACTTTTTGAGGGCAGAGCCTCTGCCTTATTTATCTTTGAATTTCTACCCTTGACTCCATTGGCTCTGGATCATAGCATGTGCTCAGTGAGTGTTTGTTTAAATTAATGGAAAAAATGTATTAAAAAATAATAAATTGGCATATTTTCAGCTGAATTATTGCCAAGAGAGAATTAAGAAAATGGTTTACTTCTGGCAGAATAATGCCTCTCATTTCAAATATCCAGTAATGTTTTGAAAATGTGGCTTCAATAATCTTCATCTGTTGTTTTTTATAATCGTTTAATTTTTCCTTATTATGTGTCAAATAATTATAGCAAAAACTAACTGAGAACTTACCAAGTGCCAAGTATTGCTCTAAGCTCTCTCCATATTACCTCATTTACTCATCAAAAAGCTAATAGAACTATTATTTTTATCTCTATTGTGCAAATGAGGAAACGGGTTATAGGGAGGATAGATAATTTGCCCAAGGGAACACAACTAGTTTTCAAGACAATATGGAGTCAAAGGAAAACTTGATTCTAGGTTGGTGTCTTAATCAATACTGCCTCTTAGAGAAAGGTGGATGTACAAGTGCATACATTAAAGATGATCCACATTTGCAGGAACTAGCTGGAAGAGGTTAAAAAGAAACTGAAATGTAAACTATTTTGAAACTTAATTTTCTGTTGTAGCAAACTAGAATTTGGCTTTAAAATCATTCTTGTTTCTTCACTCTTGGCAAATTTTACTTTCCAGAGAATCTGGCTGGAGCCAATTAAACCTGTATATTGGTAGGGAGAAAAAGCACACATTGTACTTAACCCGAGATGGAACTTTATAAAGATCATGCCAGGGCTTCACTGGTGACACAGTGGTTAAGAATCCACCTGCCAATGCAGGGGACATGGGTTCGAGTCCTGGTCCAGGAAGATCCCACATGCTGTGGAGCAACTAAGCCTGTGCACCACAACTGCGCTCTAGAGCCCGTGAGCCACAACTATTAAGCCCACGTGCCACAGCTACTGAAATCCGTGTGCCTAGAGCCCGTGCTCTGCAACAAGAGAAGCCACCGCAATGAGAAGCCCACGCACCGCAATGAAGAGTAGCTCCCACTCGCCACAACTAGAGAAAGCCCAAGCACAGCAACGAAGACCCAATGCAGCCAAAAATAAATAAATTAAATAAATTAAAAAAAAATCATGCCACATAACAGGTGTACAATAAATGCTTTTATGGTAGACCGAGGATGGTATTTGATTCTAAATTGCTATGTCATTTTAAGCTAATTAGTTTAAACTGATGCCAGTTTACAGACTATCTCATTCTCATGACTGCTTTGTGGGAGCATATATCCAGATCTTAGGTTAGAATACAACATTGATTCTGCAGTAAATTTTATGTGTCTTTTGTATGGTATCATAGTCAATTAGGTAACCGGCAAATATTTTCTGATGGTGATTCAATTTACTGACATTTTAGAGTAATTCTATATGTGTATAAATATACAGGCTAAAATACAAATAGGTCAAGAATCGTAAGTCCTAGAGCTTGGTGGGAATTTTATAATATTATGTAAGGAAATTATTTTGGGTCATCCAGAGGACAACTTATAACCTGAAACAAGATGTGACAGTTGGCAGTTCGCTTTTACCTTGGGTGGGTTTTTCAACATTGCTCATCTATTTTATACATAGTAGTTTGTGCCTCTTAATCCCATACCCCTATCTTGCCCTTCCTCCCTTCTCTCTCCCCACTGGTAACCACTATATTGTTTTCTATCTGTATGTTTCTGTTTTGCTATATACTTTATTTTTTAGATTCCACATATCACTGATTTATGTTGTCTTTGTCTGATTTATTTCACTGAGCATAATATCCTCTAGGTCCATCCACATTGTGGCAACTGGCAGAATTTCATTCATTTTTAAGGCTGAATAATATTCCATTGTGTGTATGTATATATATACACCACATCTTCTTTATCCATTTGTCTGTTGATGGACACATGGATTGCGTCCATATCTTGGCTATGGTAAATAGTGTTGCTATTGAACATTGTGGTGCATATATCTTTTTGAATGAGTGTTTCTGGTTTTTTCTGGATTTATACCCAGAAGTGGAATTGTTGCATCATATGGTAGTTCTATTTTTAGTTTTTTGAGGAAACTCCATACTGTTTTCCATAGTGGCTGCAACAATTTATATTACCACCAACAGTGTAAAAGTGTTCCTTTTTCTCTACATCCTTGCCAACAGTTGTTACTGTAGACCTTTTTTTTTTTTTTAGGTTAGAAGTGGATTTATTTAGATACACATTCTATAGACAGAATACAGTCTGTCTCAAAAGGCAAGAATGAATGCCCTGGGAGAAACACACTCCACAGACAGAGTGTGGGCCATCTCAGAAGGAGACTGTCCCCAAAATATGGAGTAGTTAGTTTTTATAGGCTGGGTAATTTCATAGGCTAAGAAGGGGGAGGATTATTCCAACTATTTTGGGGAAGGGGAGGAGATTTCCAGGAATTGGGCCACTGCCCACTTTTTGACCTTTTATGTTTAGCCTCAGACTGTATCATGGCACCTGTGGGTATATCATTTAGATGCTAATGTATTACAGTGAGTGTATAATGAGGTTCCCTAGAAGTCTAATCTTTCAACATCTTGGACCTCGTTGGTTCTAACCAGTTTATGTCATATCCTCAAGGGCTATATCATTCTTTTAGAGGTTGTGCCCTGCCCCTTTCCCTCCTATTTCATTCCCCACTTAGAGATTTTACTCCCATATTCTTATGGGAAACAGAGGGGTGACTTTTTGACAATAGCATTCTGGCATATGTGAGGTGATTATCTCACTGTGGTTTTGATTTGCATCTCTCTGATGATTAACAATGAACAATGTTGAGCATCTTTTCATGTGCCTGTTAGCCAACTGTATGTCTTCTTTGGAAAAATGTCTATTCAGGCCTCCCTGCATGTTTTCAGGGAGAATATTTTCTCCCATTCAGTAGGTTGTCTTTTCCTTTTGTTGATGGTTTCCTTTGATGTGCAAAAGCTTTTAAGTTTAATTAGGTCCTGTTTGTTTATATTTGCTTTCATTTATTTTGCCTTAAGAGACAGATCCAAAAAAATTGCTATTATTTTTGTCAGAGAGTGTTCTGCCTATATTCTCTCCTCAGAGTTTTATGGTTTCAGGTCTTACATTTAGGTCTTTAAACCATTTTGAGTTTATTTTTGTATGTGATGTGAGGAAAAGTTCTAGTATCATTTTTTTATGTGTAGCTTTCCAGTTTTCCCAGCACCACTTATTGAAGACACCATCTTTTCTCCATTGCATATTCTTACCTCTTTGTCATAGATTAATTGACCATAGGTGCATGGATTTATTTCTGGGCTCTCTATTTTGTTCCATTGATCTATGTATCTTTTTTGTGCCAGTACCATGCTGTTTTGATGAGTAAAGCTTTGTAATATAGTCTGAAGTCTGAGAGGGTGATTTCTCCAGTTTTGTTCTTTTCCCACAAGATAGCTTTGGAAATCAGTCTTCTGTGGTTCCATATGAATTTTAGGATTATTTGTTCTATTTCTGTGAAAAATGTCATGGGTATTTTGGTTGGAATTGCATTAAATCTGTAGATTGCTCTGGGTAGTATGGTCAACTTAATAATTTTAGTTCTTTCAATCCAAGAGCATGGGTTATCTTTCCATTTATTTAAATCTTCTTCAATTCCCTTCATCAATGTTTTATAGTTTTCAGAATATAGGTCTTTCACCTTCTTGGTTAAGTTTATTCCTAGGTATTTTATTACTTTTTATGTGATTTTAAACAGGAATTTTTAAACTTTCTTTTTCTGATAGTTCATTATTAATGTATAGAAAAACAACAGATTTCTGTATATTAATCTTATATCCTGCAACTTTGCTGAATTCATTTATTATTTCTAATAGTTTTTGGGTGAGGACTTTAGGGTTTTCTATGTAAAGTATTATGCCATCTGCAATGAGTGACAAGGTAAGTCTTACTTACCTCTTTCCTTAAAATTTGGATTCCTTTTATTTCTTTTTATTGTCTGATTGCTGTGGCTAGAACTTCCAATACTAGGCTAAATAGAAGAGGCAAGAGTGGACATCTTTGTCTTGTTCCTGATTTTAGAGGAAAGGCTTTCAGCTTTTTACCATGGAGAATTATGTTGGCTGTGGGTTTGTCATAAATGGCTTTTATTATGTTGAGATATTTCCCTCTATACCCACTATGATGACAGTTTATATTGTGAATTGATGTTGAATTTTGTCAAATTCTTTGTCTGCCTGTATTGAGATGATCATGTGATTTTTTATACTTCCTTTTGCTAATGTTATGTATTACATTGATTGATTTGTAAATATTGAACCATCCTTGCATTCCTGGAATAAATCCAACTTCACTATGGTGTATGATTCTTTTTATATATGGTTGGATTCAATTTTCTAATGTTTTGTTGAGAATTTTTGCATCTCTATGCAGCAAAGATATTGGCCTGTAATTTTCTTCTGTTGCAGTCTTTTTCTGATTTTGATATGAGGGTAATGCTGGTAATCTATCCTTGTAGAATGGATTTGGGAGTGTTCTGTCCCCTTCAATTTTTTAGAATAGGTATTAGCTCTTCTTTATATGTTTGGTAGAATTCCCCTGTGAAACCATCTGGTCCTGGACTATTATTAGCTGGGAGTTTTCTAAATTACTAATTCAATTTCACTGCTAACAATTGTGTACATCCTCCAGGAGTGGAGTCTCTGTCTCCCCCAGTCCTGTGGCGCTCCTACGATCAAGACCCACTTGCCTTCAAAGCCAAGTATTCTGGGGGCTGCTGCACCTGATGCCAGACCTCCAAGCTAGGGAGCTTGATGTGGGGCTCAGAACTCTCACTCTCATGCATGGGAGAACTTCTGCAATATAATTATTCTCCATTTTGTGTCACCCACAAAATGGGGGTATGGGGGTATGGGATTTGATTATGTCACAAGTGCAACCCTCCTACTGTCTTGTTGTGATTTCTTCTTTGTCTTTGGATGTAGAATATCTTTTTTGATAGGTTCCAGTATCTTTTATTGTTGGTTGTTCAGCAGTTAGTTGTGATTTTGGTGTTCTTGTGGGAGAAGGTGAACTCAGGGTCTTTTACTCCACCATCTTGTCTTCTCTCCCCATCATATTTCTGGAAGAAAGAGGAGCTGATTTGTTAGGATCCTTTGCTCTAGCTCTGAGGAATTTAAGGCTCAGTTGAAGGGGCCTGAATCATGGGAGGTGGGGCTCATAATGGTTTTAATAGAGAAAAATCTTAGAACACTTGAGTCATCAGATATCACAGGATAGTATAAGCATTCTGAAATAAGGTGACAAACGTGTACTGAAGCAGTTAAGTATTATATTTACATTTCATTGCAGTATAATAACTTCATGTTTCACAACTAAATTAATGTTGTTAATATGAATTTTATTGCTTTCATAAGTTTGTTTGTATACATTGTTAACTCATTTTGGTTGTAGAATTAAAGCTCTAAGCATAAGGAATTTATGCTTAGTTTTGTGTTTATACATATTTAACCACCATCATAATAAAAATAATTTGTCAATACCAGAAAGCCTCAAAGATAATTTTTTTCCACTGAAAGGGATTAGTGCTCTTCTGAAGTCTGAGAAACACTGGATTTGAGGTATCAGAGGTTGAATGGAGGGAGAAGCAGCAGACCAATGGAAGGAGGTCAGTGTTGATAAATTTGGGGAAAACTCCAGACTTAGATGTTGAACTTATGCCACATCATTTTAACTTGTGCCAAGTACATAAGAAATAAAAATCAATGTTCCTTTTTATAACTAGCTCACAAAATTACAGAGACTGCTAACTGAGTTATTCTATGTTTTCCCTTTTGACAATATTAAAAAGTTTATAAACACACTCTTGCCTTGTGTAAACTGCAATGTGGAAAGAATGATTATTCAAGGAAGATAGCTTCAATTTTGATCACAATTGAAGACATCAGAATCAGAGATAAAATTGGGTATGTTTTCAGGTGACTTTGACAATTTATTGTGTCACACTTTACAAACAAATCACCCCTTGTGATTTAAGAGGTAGTATAATGGCCTCACAGGCTGAAGAACATGCTCCCTTTATCTGATATGCTCCCATTCTTTTCGGGTTTTGTTACGTTACTTCTCCGTTGTACTGATTTGCTTGAAGAATCGTTGAGACTTCACTGCTCTATATACCAAAGGAGCTGGAAAACCTTCCACTTCCAGCCATAATCCTTTGCCTCTTTTTTCTTTTATTATCTTCCCTTGGAGAGTGTTTTGGACTGGTGGTCAGTGAAGTGCAAGCGTAAAATTGATCATAAACTGGTCATGGTTTCAATGGTTGATGTGGAAGAGCCCAGTCCTTCCTACCGAACCCATCTCTCTCCATTGCCTGAGAGGGGAGATCCCTGGAATGACTGATTGCTCCAGCTCCAGAAGAGTTCTAGATTACACTCTTCCCTGGGCTGCAGGACAAAAGAATGTGGAAGAGTAATTAGGTATCAGATAGCATTTCTTAGCTTCCTGGGAGGAAGAGACTTCCTTTTAACCTGTGTACCATGGAGATGATGGGCCCCTCTCCAGCAACAGCCTGGACATCTACATTGCCATAAAGACAGCCAAGCCAGAATTTCTTAGGTTTAATCTAAGCTCTAATGAAGCAACACTGGTTTTGAAGACTGAAGAGAAAAAACCCTGAAAGAAAGAGAAGGGGATTTCTGAGGAGAGAGTTTTGGAGAGTGTTTGCAGTACATTGGGAAGTTTTTTGTCCTTTCTCCCTTTAGGAGGCAGTAAGATGATCACTTGTTTCATGTGTCTTCATGGAATTTGGGGCCATCTGAAGATTTATGTTGTATTGCATCTCTAAAAAGACCCAATAAAAATACAAGCAATAAATCAGACAAAAATTTTACTACATCATTAGGATGGCCCTCAGCTAATTAGGCTCACTCCTTCAAAAAAGTTAGATGACTCAGTTTACATTTTAGATACAACTTTTTGGAAAGAAACATTCTTTGGTACTTAATTTGACATAATTATCACAAAGTCTTAATGAAAAGAAAACAGTTTATGAAGGAAGTTCTATCTGTCACTGTATAAGCTCTAATGTATTCATGCTTTGAGGTCCTGATGTTTGAAAAAGGAAATTCTCCAAATTGCTGTGATTTTGGAATCAAGTCTCTCACTCTTATAAATAAACTAGCAGCATTATTTGATAGAAAAATTTGAATCACTGTTTTATAATGTCAAACTCCAGTAAGACAAGTGAAAATATAGGCCTAGTTTCTTGTAGGCACAGTTGTCTTGTAAATGCCAACATATTTGATGGGTGTAACTTGTACTGAGTTTGTTAAAGCTATAGAAAGACTCCCTGAGAAACAGGAATTGAGACCTTAACCTTCTGAAAGTTCATAAGTTCATTGAAAATTTTTTGGACTCCTGATTATCTTTGTAAAAGAAACAGGGTCTGATTTCTTCCAAAGGCCAGTCTTCCAGGAGATGCACGAGTGTGCTTTGTATATTGACATGTTTCTCAGAACTTTAAATTGTTAACACCAGGTTTATCTGAAATTTTATGAAACAAATTATCTCTTGACTATTTTATTTGTTGTCTCTTGAACTTTATATGTATTATAAGGGAACAGGCTGTCCTAGTTACATTATGGGTAAATCTGGTTCTATAGGGATAAGAAATAAAGTTAAATGATGCAAAATTCACTCCCCTTAAAGATGCAAAAATCTCTCCTTTTAAACATATTTTTATATTATGTTTTAAATAGAAGTAACTTCTAAATAGAATGCTTTCAGGTATGTGCATTACAAGCTACCTATTATTCTGTATCCTTGAGGAAGAATTCTTTTCTAAGAAGATAATGCTGATGACTGTGGGCATTAAAAACTGACATTTCAGGTATCAGAGAAGAAAAAATACTTTCACGTCTTTGATCTGGAATAAAGAGCCATCTGAACAAAGCAGAGAATGATCCTTCATCAACCACAGAGAATCTAGACAACCCGAGGACCTTTTTTTTCTATTGTAACTGATGTTCTTGTTATGCATGTTTTCCAAATACAGACTAAAATACCATGTTGTTCTATTTCATCTCTGCACCAGAGAGGAGTACCTAAGGAATACGGAAATATATTTTCACAGCTAAGTTTTGAGACATCTACTTCCTTTCTCCTCTAATCTTCTCCATTTCCTTACCTTTCTCCTCAATTTGGGGAGATTTCTCCATCAGTTATAGAATTAACTTTGTGTGTAAAGGAGGGCAAATTGTGTCTCAGTTGCTAATGAAGTTTAATTTCCACTGAAGCAGTTTTCATAAGTACTTGAAACATTAAAGAGAGATCTCAATAATCCTGTCAGAGAGGGAGCTATAACTTTCATATGAACTTGGCATTCATTCATTCAACAACTACTTCCTGTATGCCTGAGATGTACAGGGAACAGTGTACAGGTCCATATATTAATTAGAAATTGTCCCTGCCTTCTTGTAGGAGGAATAAATACTTAACTGAAATTAGAATTATGTAAAAGTATCATAAACCCATTTGAAGAGCCAAGAATACTTCCTAGAAAATAAATGGCATTTGAGCTGGATGTAATACATAAAAAACAATCTTACCATGGAAAACAGAAGAAAGGACAACCAAAGAAGAGAGAAGAATGTATTCAAATGCAGAATACATTTGAATGTATTCAAATTCAAATTAGTATTGGGAAATATCAAGAAGGGTGGTAGATTATATATTTAAACTTTTTTTTTCAGCTCAAGACAAATCTTATCACTGACGTTTTCCACTCTTAACCAACCATCTGTATCCTGTTATGGCCAGCTTCTCCCAGCCCTACCTAGTCACCCCAGCTGAAAGACCTGGTGCAGCTTTGCCCAGCCCTTGGTACATTCCTGACTAGAGTTGAAAGTTTTATTGACTTCTTTCGTCCCAACAACAGGGGAAGTCTGGAACCAATCCTGTTATCCTGAATCCAGGCTCAGCTGTACTAGGGTGAGCTCTTACAGTTAAGGGGGCCCTGAGCTACATACCACCTCTACCCACTTCTTTGGTCCCTTGTGCTGAACTTCTGCCCATGAGATCACTAATATACTGCCAGTCTCTTCCTCTAGCTAGGGGTCCTTCTCCCAACGTCCTTGTTCCTGGATGCCCTACTATTTTGAAGGGATTGATTGGTCCATACTGACAGTACGATTGCTTATGTAAAGTATAGTTCCTGCTATTTGTTCTCCTCCTAATGTGCATTTTTCCCTGCAGTGAATCTCCTTTGATGTCAAACCTTGACATAACCAAGACTGACGAAGCCTCATCACTTTGATACTGCTCTTGGAACACTGACTTTGTCCATCAGCATCTTTTCTCTCTACTTCGAGGTCAGTTCTGGACTCAGGCCTACTTCTCAGTGAAACACTTAGGCTATTTGGATAATAGTAACAGAAACTTATTTGAACTAATCTAAGAGTGAGACTAAGAAACATTTATTAGAAGAATATGGGAGTTTCTCACACATAGACAAAAAAGCTACAGGATTAAGTCTTTGGAAAGGTAATACTGAGACTAATCCCGAGCTCAATTGCAGGGAGTTAAATTCCTTAGAGTAATTATGTATGTTTGAATGGTCTAGATTAATCTATATTTTCCCCTCCCCTTTGGGCCCCTTAATTGACATCCTACCAAGACCACAGTCAGTGGGAACAGAGTAAGCCTCTAAACAAAATGATGGTGCTGCATACAAATGGAGTTGTAATGGAGATTGGGCGAATAATACCAATACTGTCAACTGTACTCAAGCCTTTCTTTTCGTATCTGGTCTAAGTTGTTTCCTCCTCACTGGGTGATACTATTTGGGTCCAGATGCATCAAGAATAAGCCCTTCCAATTTATGACAATATTGGAATCTCTAACATTACTTTTTTCTTTCTAAGGCCACTTGGAGGATTCTTTTAAAGTTTGGTCAGACTTGGGTTGCTTGCCTAATGAAACAGAATCCAAAATTCTCTAGTCAAGGGATCACGTTTACTTCTGTTAGATTTGAGAGGAATAACAAGTTGTGATATCATATCTATCTGTAATTACAAAACTGCAATCAGCTTTTAAAACTCTTAGTTTCTGAAGTACAGTATCAAGATTTCCTAAGCCTCTAAATTTAGACTGGGTTAAAATTAATTACGACTAATTCTGATAATATCTACTGAAGCCTGAAATTGAAGAAAGTAATTTTAATACAAATTGCATTTGTGCTTGATGTAGTTTAATATATTTTGCAACTATTAACTATGTATTTAATAAGATTTGATGTTTCTTATTACTGACTTGAAAATCCAATACATATTTTCAAAAATTCTTTTTCTTAAACAATAATACTGTAACATTTTAAATATATGAAGTCCTTGTTAAAAAAAGTTATTTCTCATACTTGTCCTAAAGCAGTTCTCACTCTTCTCAATTTGATCAGCCATGAATTTATTTATTCTTTTATTTCATTCAAACAAAAGCTGAGTGGTTAACATATTAGGGCATGATGATATTTAAAGACATTTTCAGTTAAAATAGTCAGTGACTCTGTGACTCTTCAGTATGTTGCTGACCTTTTTTTTTTTACTTTACATCTTTATTGGAGTATTGAGTATTGCCCCTCAACCACTTTCTATGTGTCAATGTGTGTATCCTGGCACCAGGAGAAGGAGTATCATGTGGGTGAACAACTCAGCATAACCCATAACCAGGACTGGAGAAAAAGCAAATTAGGCTTGCTTTTTTTCTCTAACAATAGTCTTGTAATATTATCTCAGCTGTTGGATTGTGGTGTACATGAGAAATGGCAGAATTGTCAGATTATAAGAACCTCAATTAAAAAATAAACAGCAACAAGAAGACATTTTTAATTTATTTCTTTTATTGTAACAACTATTGATAGCAATAATCATCTGGTACTCTTTTTTTAATCCCATTTATTAATTTATTTATTTTAACATCTTTATTGGAGTATAATTGCTTTACAACGGTGTGTTAGTTTCTGCTTTATAACAAAGTGAATCAGCTATACATATACATATATCCCCATATCTCCTCCCTCTTGCATCTCCCTCCCACCCTCCCAATTCCACCCCTCTAGGTGGTCACAAAGCACTGAGCTGATCTCCCTGTGCTATGCAGCTGCTTCCCACTAGCTATCTATTTTACGTTTGGTAGTATATATATGTCAATGTTACTCTCTCACTTCATCCCAGCTTACCCTTCCCCATCACCATGTCCTCAAGTCCATTCTCTACGTCTGTGTCTTTATTCCTGTCCTGCCCCTAAGTTCATCAGAACCTTTTTTTTTTTTTTAGATTCCATATATATGTGTTAGCGTATGGTACTTGTTTTTCTCTTTCTGACTTACTTCACTCTGTATGACAGACTCTAGGTCCATCCACCTCACTACAAATAACTCAATTTTGTTTCTTTTTATGGCTGAGTAATATTCCATTGTATATATGTGCCACATCTTCTTTATCCATTCATTGGTCAGTGGACACTTAGGTTGCTTCCACGACCTGGCTATTGTAAATAGTGTTGCAATGAACATTGTGATACATGTCTCTTTTTGAATTATGGTTTTCTCAGGGTATATGCCCAGTAGTGGGATCACTGGGTCATACGGTAGTTCTATTTTTAGCTTTTTAAGGAACCTCCAAACTGTTCTCCATAGTGGCTGTATCAATTTACATTCCCATCATCTGGTACTCTTGACTAGAACTTAGCTTTCTGTGTAACACATTTCAGAAATATTTCATGAAAATGAGAATAGATATTATATTGTCTTGGGTTAAAGACAGTGTAGATGTTTTAAGGAGGCAGAAGGTGAAAGACGATCCTGATATTAAATATAATAAGTTTTATGACTGTACTTCTTAGAAAGCAATGGAGCATTCTTAATCTGGGCTCAGCTCCATTGCTTTCAATGAAGAATTCTTACTATAAATGCACTGGATCAATCTGGATTCAGTTGCAAGCAAGAATGTAATATGCAAAATGTTTCTCTCAAATCTTTGCTGCCAGTGAATCAGCTCATAATAGAATGCACTATTGATTTCAATTAAAAAGTTTTTAAGTGCATAGTATGAGTATATAAAAGCATAATTAAAAAGTAGTTTAACCAAGCAGCAAAAATGCTAATATTTGAAATTATTGAAAGATGTATATTAGGAATTACCTTAAAATATGACTTACTGAAAAACATGATTCTTTTGCTATGAGGCATAGTATAGAGATACGTTAACACAGGAAGAAGGAAATCTAAAATTGTCGTGAAAGCAGTAGGTTCACGGGAAGTCCTTATGAAATCCACAAATCTATATTAAATATCTGTTATAACTCAACATTGTGCTAACATGCTAGGATAATGATTTTCAAAGGGTAGGGGTGGGGACATAACAGAATTTCTCATTGATTTTTCAAACACACCTATTTTGGAAAAGAATTTGGAACTATATTCCTGTATATTACCTTCAGTATTTTTGAGTGTGAATAATGTGATCCAGCTGTGACTGAGAAAAATATGAAATGAAATATAATCCAAATGAGTTCAAATATTATGCATGTAGCAAATCCTTCAGTCTGAATATGAAAAAATATGTTTATACTTCTATGAACATGAAAAAATCAGGTTTTCCCCCTCCAAGGTAAATGCTAAATTTATATTTAAGGACTATGGATTTGATGGAATCCTAGGTTTTTAGTTTGCTTGGAGTGTCTTGATTTGGTCCCAACTTATAAACGAGGAATCAAATCTAGTATAAGATGGCTTAGTACAGTCATTACTAACTATGATGGATAAGGAAGAATTAAGGGAAATGTTGAGAATTGAGCTGACCCTTAAAGGGAGTTCAGAAATTGATTTAGAAAAGAAAAAAAAGGTGATGGGCATGTTGACTTATTTCCTGAGACTTCTTTCTGTCCATTTATGAAATGCTTTTGTTTTAGTTAACTGCATTTTTAGTTCAATAAATCTATAGTCACATATGTGGCTGCAAACAGTGCATTATCAAATTTCCAAAATAACCAATTGGCTTTTTTGCTTTTTAAAGGATTGTATAGTAAGAGAGAGACTAAGAGTTATCTTTATGTTGCTCTGTTTCCTTCACCAAGATATCTAATCACTTCTGTGACTAAGCTATTTGAACAGTCAGCAGTTTGCTGAACCTTGACCCTATATAAACTGAAGCAGTTTCAAATCCATTACAGGGAAGGTAAGTCACCTTTGTAAGTCAAAGATTCTCATAAATTATTTTCATTATAGACTAATGGTCTGTGGAGATTCAAATCTTTCCAAGAGTTGAATGTACTGTTTTCTGTATACTGTGGTGCAGTAGGGAAATTACAAATTATTTTAAAGCTTCAGCCCTTTAGAGAAAATCAATTCAGACTCCATCAAAGTACCATTTAAGTCTTCTTCTGACTGGATATTTTGTGGGCATTAGTGAAGAACAGCATTATTTCTTCTACAACTATTGTGAATGATGGATATTTCATGCTCTGGTTTATTTTCAAGTTGGGAAGGAGGTCAAATTAAATAATATCCATTTATAATAATTATGAAAAACTATTATTTTTTGCCATATCCTACTTGACACACTGCAATCACTGTGATAAATGTATTACACACTTTAAAGTAGCACTCTTCAGAGCCCTTTCAGGAAACTTAGAAAACCAAGGGAGAGAAAGCTCAATAACTTACCCAAAGTAATCCATCTGGTAAGTGAAGAAGTCAGATTTCAAACCCAGACCTGAATTTTTAATCCCTTCTCCATTAAATGGGTGTAATTCCTTTCCCTAAGTCACATGGCTTGTGTTTTGGCCAAGATGGTTTATTGCAAGTAATAGACCCCGCTCAAAAAATCTTACGAAAAGAAAAAAAGAAAATGTGTTGGGAGCTTATAGGGATGATCAGCAAAATTTTAAAAAGTGCCGAAGAAACCAGTTGTTTCAGAGTTCAGGAACTGGAACCAGAAATAAAATCAGATCCATTTCTCTTTTCATTTCCTATATTATGGTAGACTCAGAAATCTGATACATACTGTTTTATATCTTTGCAAATATTGTTTGGTTAAGCTGCCATTATTCCTTTTGACAGCTTTGATAACTAGGACATAATAAGTGAATTGATTTGTCCAAGGTGGGTGGCTGATTAGTTCCAGAGGTAGTGCCCAGCCCTCCAGACACTGTACTGTGCTCTGCTAATTTATTTCTCTTTTATAAAGCCCTAATGTATCAGTATTCCTGTAAGTATTAAAGACTTTTTAATTTTAGAGAGACTAATGGAAATATTAATACATTTTAAAGAGAAAACCAATTTGATATTTTAGATTCTCATATAGCTCATACGTCCTTATCTATATTGACCATATGAAACCCAGGGCAATTAATCTATAACTTAAAAAAAAGTGTTTGGCACTAAATTATAGTATTAAATGAAAAGTTACCTTCACTAATATGGATTTCATTAATTATCTGGAAAATTTTTTCATTAAAATGCATTTCAAACAGATAGCTATTCTGAAATATAATATTTAGTTTGCAGCTGATGCACAGTGGGAAAAAAGCTCTTTTGATAAAAATTATTCAGTATTCTTCTCTTAACCTTCACCTTATGTAGACATGCTAATAAAATAAAGGTGAAACTATGGATTAGTTTCTATGATACTTAGAACACTTTTTACCTTTTGCTTTGTAAGTGATTTCACATAGACAGGTCTCCAAATTAGATGCCTTATCCACAAGGTGGTGTCCTAACATTAGCAACCAGTAGGTTGAGCTTACAAATAGTATTGACTTTACTTGACAAAAATGTTTTTCAAGTTGAAAGTGCCAAGTACCCATGCATAAAAATAATTACTCCTCAGCCTGTGGTTTTGTGCAAAATGTACTTGGGAAAATGTATTGTTCAACTCAATTTGATTAACTCTTGTCATAGATTTGTATTTATTTACATTAATGCTACACTGGAATATTCAGTTCATTAACTTCTAATTTAGCTAAAACAAAGAGGAAAACTGTTTTCCTTGCAAATCTTGACAAATTTTCAAGTGGCACAATAGTTGAGGTTTGGTAATGTACATTTTATTTTGTCATGAGAAATACACTTAAGAACTTAATATTTTTATCATGTTTTTTTAAATTTCCATAATGGTTTGCTTTTGAAATCATGGATGGTCACATTTAGTTAATCTTGCACTTGAGTGCATTTAAAATTTGAATATAGTAAGTTGTATGTTGTTTTCTGCTTTTAAAAACCAATATTTATTTCCAGGATCCTGAGAAATCCCTGGTTCTAATAATTTGTACTGGTTATCACTCACTTTTGAACACATATAGACGCTTTCTAATACCAATTCTTGGGGGAAAAGAGGTTGAATACCTACTGCTTTTAAGAGCAATCGAATTAAAAAAAAAGAAATTGTCTCAGATAAAATTAAACAGACTGATAGCCTATAATTTCGTTATTTATTTATTTTTGGCTGCATTGGGTCTTCATTGCTGCACATGGGCTTTCTCTAGTTGCAGCAAGCAGGGGGCTACCCTTGGTTGCAGCATGTGGGCGTCTCTTTGCGGTGGCTTCTCTTGTTGTGGAGCGCAGGTTCTAGGCACGCGGGCTTCAGTAGTTGTGCCTCGCAGGCTCTAGAGTGCAGGCTCAGTAGTTGTGGGCTTAGTTGCTCCACGGCATGTGGGATCTTCCCGGACCAGGGATCGAACTCGCGTCCCCTGCACTGGCAGACGGATTTTTAACTATTGTGTAACCAGGGAAGTCCCTCTAACTTTGTTTTAACACTAAATTAAAAGAAAGCTAGACTTGCCCTAAATTGAAAGCAGTACTTTTGCTTTTAAAAAGATATTTTCATATGGGAAAAGAATCTAAAAAAGAGTGGATATATGTATATATATAACTGATTCACTTTGCTGTACAGCAGAAACTAACACAACATTGTAAATCAACTATACTCCAATAAAAATCAAAAATATAAAAAGATATTTTCCATGTTCTGTTAGTTGTTAAAAAGTTGTCAAAGTGTGTTTTGGGGACCTTTCTGTATCTTCACCCTGAAAAAGGAAGTTCATACAAAATAACTTGGCTTTGTTAGAGGGCAAGAAAGAAGTATATCAAAATGAGATATATATAACCAGTTCAAAAGTTATCATCTGCATTAATGTGAATTTTATAGAGTTTTGAAAATAAATCTGGCAATATATGTTTGAAAAAAGTATATACATACTCCTGAACTTTGTGCCACCATTAGAAATCTATCCTACAGAAATAGAGGTACCAGTCTATTAGGGTATATGTACAATAATATTTATTCCAGCATTGTTCATGGAAGCCAAAGTAAAATAATACTGTAAGAAGGTGAGTGCCCATCAAAAGATGAATAATTGAATATATTATATATCTATACCATGGAAAATCATTTAGCTGCTAAAAGAATGAACTAAAGCTATGGAGCTATACAAATTGCCTAGAGGAAATTATATAGGTATTGTTGAATGGTAAATTAAAGGAATTTATAATGAGATCTCATGTTTTAAAAAAACTAAAAATCATATACTTATTATACATATGTACATTTATATGCCCATATATGTTTGTATATGATTAAATATTCAAGGAAGGAAGCATGGAAGAATTCATATTAGCTTATTTACATGAGCTCCTTCTTGAGGGTTCTCATAGTTTCCCCAGAAAGCAGACTCAGATAGTGATTGGCATGCAGGAAGTTTATGGAGTGCTCTCAGGGTCAACCATTGAGGGAAATGAAGGAAAGTAGATTAAGCTGAGGGAGGGACTGGGCTGTGATACAATCACAGCAGCAGCTCAGCTGATCCCATGGAGATCTCTGGAGCTGGGATGTTCCTGCATAGTCATTCATAACTGGAACAAGGGAGTCATTTTGCTCTACATTCTCTATTTGCCTTCCTCCTCCTAACCCTCCACACTGACTAGTCATTGAATGTGGACTGCCCACAGGAAGGATGTGTGATAGAGCTACAGCTCTGCTCAGCTGAAGGTACTCCTTAGAAAGGAGGATTCAGCTGTGAGCATCCACTGTCAACATTCCCAGCAATTGAAGGAATAACCGCTCTAGTCCTGAAAGGGGTAAGGAAATTTAGTTGGCACACCATAACATTCTCTAAAGGATAGGGTGAAGAATAACGTGGTTGAATGGGGAAGGAGAGAGGAAGAGGTAGCCATACAAGAGAAGAGAAAAATAGTTTTAATAAAAGCATGGAAACAAATGGTAAATGTGCATCAATACTGCAAGTGGTGTGGGAGTAGCAATGCTATGAAAAATTCATAATGTTTTACCTACAAAAACCTTCCAAAACCTTTCTTGACCCAATTTTTGGGGTTATTTTTGCTTTTCAATGTACCGTATTTTCTTTGACAACACTGAAGGGATAAAATGCTCAGTGAAGAAGGATTGAGAAGTAAGCTTAAAGATTTTATTTTCAGAAGGAATAAATGTCTGATGAAGGAAATTACATCATGATGTATACTTATTGCAGTATTTTGGCTATGGTAACTATGCTTACAAAGATGCTATATTTGGAGAAAAAAATTGTCTTGGGAAAAGAGGTAAACATGTTGATAATTTACTGTTCCTTAATGTATCATAGTAAGGCTCTGAACTACTTTAGCTCGACTTTATATACAGCTTTGTAGTTTTCATTTATTGAATAGCTATCATATACCAGGCAGTTTATTAGGCCCTGGGGGACTAGAAACTACAGACTTAGTGATTCAGAGCCTTGTAGGAAAGGCAAACGAACAATCAGTCACAGAGTGATAAGGCTATGGTATAGACAGAGTGTATGGGAGCTCAAATGGCTACCCAAACCAGAAGGTTGCAGGCTGAGGATGTCAAAGCTTTCAGGAAGAGAATACTTCTGAATTGTGGGTGGATACTGGGACAGGTGAATAATAAGGAAGAAGATCTAAGGGTAAAAAGGGCACCATCAGGGAGCTGTAAGTAGTCCAGTATATTGCAGTTGAGACTGTAAGCTGTATGGATTGGGATGAGGGTCTAAGTCTTAAGAGACCATGTTGGAGAACAAAGCAGGAACAAGATCATAGTTAGGATCCTGACAGGAAACACAGGGCACAAATAAGATAATTTGAAGAGAGTATAATAAAGCATCTATATATAAAGAAGTGGTTGGGGGGTAGGGCAAGGGTTGGACATTTCCACCCTAGGCCTAATACAGCAAGAGTTAGAAGGGCTTATTAGAGCCTGGAGACAGATGGCTAAGTAGAGGGAGCCGCCTTTCTCACAGGAGGAATGTTGCAAACCTGCAGTGACATTGAAAAGAGGGAGCTGGCAGAACAAATAACTTGATGGGACCACAGGGAAGGTGAGCCTATTGTTATGTCCTTGCAGGTTAGAATGGAGAAAGGTGAAGAAGAGCAGAATGCAGTTCTGGAGGGGCAAACAGAAGATCTCTTCCTTGCATAAGTGACAGTTGCAGAATTGGAGATTAAGTAGGAGGTAAGTAGATGAAAAAGGGAAGGAAGCAAATGGAGCAACATGGCAAGATTCTGTGGCAGGAGTGTGCATGGTGAATATAGAGACTAAAATAATGCCGGTACAGCTAGGGTATAGAGAGCAAAGACGTGGCACATGAAGTTATAAAGGCAGACTGTACAGGGCCAGTCATGCCAAGTTAAATACTTGTTATATGACCTTTAAACATTTTTTTGGCAAAACATTAACTACTCCCTTACTGTTGGTTATAAATGTAAAGGGAAATGAAAAAAAAATGGTAAAACCAATATTTATTTAATACTCTGAAATTTAAAACATTAGAAACACTGGGAATTAAAGTGTTTTATTTCTTTGAAAAAAGTGTCAACTGTAGTTTGATCAGTGTTTGCCTTTTTCTTCTTATAATGTAACAGCATATGGGAATATGGGACAAGAATCTTTTTTCATGTCTTAGTGAATTGTCATACTCCTTTAAAAATTTGGATTCATTTCCAAAATTCTATCTTTTGCACTTTGAATGTTGTGAGATATCTCCAAGAGTTCTTTAAATGAGAAACTTTTGGCGGGTGTCACTTCTCTGGGATATCTTAATCTTTTTCGTTGTAACTGCTCATTTAGGACAATGAGTTCTAATAATATCCAATTTCACTTCTAGTTGTATTGCTTTCCACTTCTTTCTTGCACTTTCATATTTTGACCAATTCTCTCTTCAGATTATTCAATATTATAAAATGTTACTGGGTTTGTCACTGAGAGACAAGGAGGCAACACAACTATGTGCTTTACTATCTGAAGGTAAAGTGAATGACAGATGCACAATGACCAATCACCAACAGGCTTTAAAAGAGTTGACATGATTGGTAACTGATCATGATGTGCAGCTGCTATTTATACAGTGATTTGTAGACTAAGGAGCTATCAGCAAGTCTGTCCTTCATGCAATTTATTCACAGTAAATGTACCACGGTAACTAAAATTTGAACCATTTTGTTGAGGGACTGTTGTTATTTAAACTATATTAACTGAAATTCATACATTTGAAACAAGGTGAAGCCAGGACTACCTATGTATTTAATCAATGGCTAAGCAGAGAGCAAGAGGAACAAACAATTTTGGGAAATGTATTAGGGTAGATATAAAGAGGGAAATATGTGTCCTCTTCCAGCTTTGTATTTGGATTACTTCTTAATTTAATGTGGGACACAGTATACAGAAATGCATCATATGTGCTATGCTTAGAAGTGAGTAAAATTAATAGAAGCTCCTATTTGCTACATTTAAATTTTATGATTTTTTAAAAGGTGATAATTTCAAGTGGTTAAAATTTCAAGAGACACAAAAGGCTATACAATGAAAAAAGTCTTACTAGCATCCCTTTCCCAGCTACCAGGTTCTCTTCACTGAGGGCAACTGACATTATCCTTTCAGAGGTAGTCTTTGCATACACAAGCAAACATATTCACAAACACACTGACAAAATTTTCTCCCTTTTTAAAATACCCATTCTAAGCAGCTAATATTTATTGAGCATTTGCTATGTACCAGACAATGTGCTGACCTTTATATTCTTTATTTCATTTAATTCCCCAATAAACTTTGAGATAGGTTGTTACTATGGCAGAGGGAAATCCATCTCCAAAAGTTTAACTTCTTTTCCCCAAATCATGCATTTGGTATGTGGTGGAGCAGTTATTGTCGTGTAAGTATTTTGAATTCTCAAGTGCAGGCTGTTAATTACCAGACTACACTATCTAGGATCTGTGTATAGGTCATGCAATACCATTTTATTAGTCTACCAGTCCTTTTACGGTACAGGAAATTCTTTTTGCTAATTCAGTCTATGAAAATATGGTGCTCAGGAGGTTTATGAAAGACTGAGGTTTGTCCAAAAGCATTAGCTATCTCTCTCAGGAGACTGGCCACCATCTGTACTGGGAAATTGGCCAGGTTGCTTGGAAGGAGCCCAACCCTGAGTGCATGTCTATGGTCTGTTCTCTGAGACTGTCAGGCAGTCCCTCTCCCTGTTGGGTATCGGCATTCCGTCTGACACTCAGCAAGCACGGGAGCATGCACACACACCACACACACACACACATGTACACACACACAAACATATCATTTTTTTCATTTATTCATTCCAAAACAAATATACCTATTAAGTGTCTTAAACTTGCACATTAGAAATATGAAGTTTAGGAAAAGTAACAACCCATGCCAAAGCCTGTGCACCTTCTTGATTTCATAAACTGTGTGTTGCTTGGCAGTTTATGCTTAACAGTCTGTTGTGAGCAGAAATACTACCCTGGTCAGGTCTGGTTAGCAGTTGTGCATGTTATCTAGTTGTCTGCTTCCTGAATGTGTCTTTTGGAGCACTCTTGGAGTGTTTCATGCTCCCTTTTCTCCACCATGGACACCTCTCACCTTTCTTCGTTACAGTGGTGTTGCTGAATGTTTTCTCTGATGCTTTTATTTGAGAGTGGAAAGCTTGAAGGTGAAGTTCAAATTTTTAAAAAGTCAAGTGAGCTTTATTGGCTTCAGGAACTCTGGGTCAAATTTCAGTAAGAAATTCACACACACACACACACACACACACACACACACACTCTGTTCTGAGATAGCTTGTCATGCAGACTAAGTGCTTCTCCAAGGAAGCTTTTAAATGAACTTCACAAAACCTGGTTAACAGTTGAATGTGAAAGATTATGATTTTCAATAGCTGCTAATGTTAGGTGGAATGTGCTGTATTTTCCTGCAAGTCTGAAGGCCTTGGATCTTGGCATCATTTGGTGTTTGCGCTCAAGAGCAGAACAATGTCTTATGATATTTAGGGGTTTGGAGTCATTTCTTCCTGTAAACTAGGTTTTTGTTTCAAAATCTAGTCTCCACTTGGCTCGACTCGACTGCTTTTTTGATTTGTAGTTTTATGAATATTAGACAAAGAGTAAAGATTATATCCCATCTGTAAAATAACTTATATTTACTATTTTGTAATAATATCTGATAAATGAAGTTAATTAAAATATTTCTAGATACAAGTAGCTGTATATCAGTAGATGACCTCATTTGCTACTTTTGATCTCGGGTGGCCTCAGCCTCCAGCAGCTTGAAGCAGGATTTCGGTTCCCGGCAGAGACTGAAGTTAGCCTGTGTCAGTGAGAGCACTGAATCCTAGCCACTAGACCACCAGGGCCAGTGGCCAGTGGTAAGGCCCTGGCCCTTCAGCTGTGTAGAAATGAACTTCCACATAGAGACAGAAAGCAGTGAAACAAGTAAAGCGTTTATTAGAAGGAAAAAGAGTACATGTGGATAGACACACGGGTGGCCTCAGAGAGAGAGTTTCGCCCTCGTGGTAGTTTGAATCACTTTTATGGGACATTTCTTCTGGATTTCCTTTGGCCAATCATCTTGCTTGGCCGGGTTCTGAGTCCGTATTTGGTATATCTGAGGGTCCTCCCATGTGTGAGCATGCATCTCTTAGCCAAGATGGATTCTAGCAAAGAGGCCTCTGGGTAGGTTGACATCACTTACTATGGGGTGGCGCCCCCTCCCTTTTTTTTTTTTTTTTTTTTTTTGCGGTACGCGGGCCTCTCACTGTTGCGGCCTCTCCCGTTGCTGAGCACAGGCTCCGGACGCGCAGGCTCAGCGGCCATGGCTCACGCGCCCAGCCGCTCCGCAGCATGTGGGATCCTCCCAGACCGGGGCATGAACCCGCGTCCCCTGCATCGGCAGGCAGACTCCCAACCACTGCGCCACCAGGGAAGCCCGCCTCCTCCCTTTTTGACCTCCAAAGAGTGTTTCTACACATGTATAGTTGGGAAGGTCTCCTTGACTCTGAGAATGAGAAACATATGGTCTCTTATCTGGGCAGGGCTTAGCTCCTCCTCCTCTTCATCTTGGAGTATCTGTCCACAGGGGACAAACTCCAGCTCTTCAGCCTGGGGCCTATCACTTTATTTGGAAGTTTGAGCTCAGCCAGTGTAAGCACCCTCAATTTGCCCTCTTCTCATCTTAAAGTTTATGTCACTTTCTTCCTCTTTTATGCATTCTGTTTTCAGAGGACATGTCCTTGCAGATCATATCTAGGTTCTTTACCTTGTGTTCCATTCTCCACTGGAACTTCATTCTATCACTTGCTTCTCAAGTCTTTCTTTTTTACTAGCTTCTTTTCTTGTCCCAAAAGCGATCACAGCCATCCTGTACCCTCTAGTATCTTCAATTACTTAAAAAAGAAAAAATCTTTTCAAATGAGAATTTTATATTCTCTGTTTACCTTAACCCCATGAATATGGTCTTCTGTCTCTACCACTCCTAAAGCCACTATTCTGAAATAACCAATGAGTTACGGAACTGCCAACTCTGATGGCCTTGTTTTTTTAAAAAAATTGAAGTATTGTTGATTTACGATGAAAGCAAACTAGTGGTTACCAGTGGGGAGAGGGGAGGGGGAAGGGCAAGATAGGGATATGGGATTAAGAGACACAAACTACCATGTATAAAACAGATAACCAACAGGGATTTATTTTACAGCACAGGGAAATATAGCCACTATTTTGTAATAACTTTAAATAGAGTATAATTTGATGGCCTTTCAATCCACAACCTCATTAAGCTCTGCAGCATTTGATGGAAAATCTTTCTCCTTCCCTGGCTTCCAAGGCAAGTGTTGTTTTTTTGGTCTTGCTATTTTTTGGTTCTTTTTCTGTATCCTGTCAAGGCTTCTTAATCTAATCGCCCCTAAGTATAGAGCTCCACTAATTTTCCAAGTGTCTATATTTGGACCCCTCTCTCCTGTCTCTCTTTTATCTCCTCGCTTTGTCAGTTCAGCCTTTTCAGTTTTACTTATGATCTCTATATGAATAACTTCCAGATTCACTTCTCTGATACTTTCTGAAAGATGAAGACCAGCACTTCCAACTGGCTTCTGGATGTCTTCACTCATTCCCTCCCTCATTCATTCACTTACATTCACTGAGAACCTATAAAGATAAGTACTGCTATAGAGCTGTGGAGTTGGTAGTGAATAAAACAAAGTCCCTGTTCCACAGAACTTACATTCTAGTGAGAATAGAAAGTATAAGCAAATACAAAAATGTGGCAGGTGGTGGTAATTGCTGTGGAGAAAAGCTGAGTAAGAAGATGGAGAGTGATGGGAAATGTGGTGACTAATTTAGATTGGATAATCAGTAAAGACTCTCCATAAAATGCCATTTGAGCAGAAACCTGAAGGAAGTGTGAGTGCAAACCATGTTCACATCTGGGGGCAAAGTGTTATTTTCTAGCAGAGGGAATAGGCCTGAGGGGAAGAGGGAGAGAGAGGGAGAGATACCTCTTTGACCTCATTTTAAATATGTATCTTATAATCATACCACTTCTTACACTTTTACACACACACACAAAGAAAACACATCTATGTTACGCATAGAGTTGATATCAGGGTTTCAAATCACATAGGGCCTTGTGGGGCATGTTAAGGACATTGACTTTTGCCCCACATGAGAGGAAAAGCCATTGAAGGATTTTGAATGAAGAAGTAATAAGATCTGACTTACACTTACAAAGAAACCCTTTGGCAACTTTGTGGAGTAATGATTGCATGTGCTCAAGTGTGGAAGCATTTAGACCAGTCAGAAGTCTAACAGAAAATATAATAATGCAGGGAAAAAAAAAGAGGAGAGTTTGTACCAAAGGGGCAAAGACGAAGATTGTTAGCACTGGTTAAGATTCAGGATTTTACTGAAGGTCTGGTATAAGGTATAAGAGAAAGAGAGTAGTCAAGAATGACAGGGCGTTAGAAACTGGTAGAATGGAATTTTCTTTTATTATGAAGCAAAAGAATTTGAACAGGTTGTAGAGGATGGTGAAATCAAGTGTATGGTTTTGAACATATTAAATATGAGATGTCTATTAAACATCTGAGGGGAAGTATCAATAAATATTTAGATATATAAATCTGGAGGCAAAATCAAGCAAACTATGTAAGCATGTTATTTGTCAATAGATATATAGTTAAACAAAAGTCACAGGACTGGATGAGATCTTTAGGAAACAAGTATAGATAAAGAAGAGAAGAGATCCAGATGTGAGGACTGATTCTGAATTGTTTAATGTTTAAAGTTCAGGAAGATGAGGGGGATTAAAAAGGGAGAGGGAGATAAAGAATAGTAAGCAAGGGTTTTAAGAAATAACAAGTCCCGCTAGCTGGTTGAGTAAGAGGAAGGCTGAGAAATGACCACTCGATTTATTATTATAGAAGTCACTTATGATCTTGACAGAAAAATAACAAGGTTGGTGTGGTGAACAGTGAACACAGCCTTACTTAGGAGGGACCAAGAGAGAACAGAAAAATTGGAGACAGGAAGCAGAAATAACTTTTTCAAGAACTTTTGTTGTAAAAGAGAGAGTGGTAACTTAGTGTTTGCTGAAGGGAATGTAGGTCCAAAGGTGACATTTAAAAAAAAAAAAATTAGAAGAAATAACACAATTTTTGTTTCTCATGGGAACCAACTAATAGAAAGAGCAGAATCGATGATGCAAGTGAGAGGATAATTGTGGGTGTGATGTCCTTTTGCCCTTGAGCGTGTGGGAGGGTTGGGATTCAGGCACAGTGGGAGATTGGTTGGTTTTAGAGAGCAAAATAGATGCTTCAGCCATTGTAGCAGGACAAAGTGCTTTGTATGTGAATACAGATGCAAATATGTGATCAAGTCAATGAGGAGAAAGTGTGACGTTCTCCTGTGATTACTTCTAAATTTTCAGTGAAATAAGAGGATTATCAATTGACAGTGGGGAGGGGGAGGAGATCTAGAGATCTGAGATGAGAATGTCAAATAATTATCTAGGATAATAGCTATTGAATGTTTTTGACAGCAACATAGAATAAGAACTATCACTATCCAGGATGTAAATACATGAACACACACACACATACACACACACACACACACACACACAAACTAAGAATTCAGGAGACAATATTCTTACTTCACTTACTTTCACTTCAATTCTATTTTGTTAACAAAAGGTGAATAATAACTCACTAAATAATTTCATGACCCACTAATAGGTTGCAATATGCAGTTTGAAAGACACTCAACTAGAAGAGCTGAAGAGGAGATTTTCTGCAGAAATGTAATAGCATCCCTGTGCAGCAAATAAACTAGCTTAAGTATAGAATGTATAGTGAGATCGATCAGCATAATCAAAAGCAAATCATTAGGCACTGCCCCACCCCAATTATTCCTCCTATTGTGATTCCTATTATTTTTCAAGTCCTCTATTCTCTGGTAACACAGATTTGAGCTCTATTAATTTTCTTCTTTTACCCCATTTCTGAATTCTCTTCATTGAATCATTTGCAAAATTAAGAAGATTCTACCTCTAAGCTCTCACCAACATTTCCTTGTTTCTGTATCCATTGGTTTCACCATGGTTCAGGACCTTTTTGCTTTCTTTTTGTTTATATTTTTATTTTACTTATTATGATAATAATTGGTACCCATGATAAGAGATTTATTTTAAAAAGAACAAGTAGCTTAAGAAAATAAATATCAAACACAATATCACTAAGAGATTATCTAGCTACATTTGTTGGTATATATACTTCCATTTTATATGCATATATTTTATATAATTTTCCCTGGAATTCTATATATATGCAATTATATAATGTAACCCTGTCTCGTAATAAGCTTATTTGTAAGATAACACATTGTGAATTTCTGTCCACATCATTATGTTTAATAAAATCATATTTAATAGCTGCAGAGAGCTCCCATGCATGCCATTTTAATTTAAGCCATTTTGTTGAGTTTGTGCAGTCGTGTGTGTGTGTATCTCTCAGATCTGGTACTGCAGGGTGTACAATTTCCCAAGGACCCCAGCTGCCGTGCTCTAAAATCCATTCATCTCTTAGTTTGTTGCAAGGCTGCACTTCCCGTGGGTCACTCCCAGTCAATAACTGAATGCTGGAAATGTACTTAAGCAGGCCCATTTGGACACTTACGATTCCTCTGACGAGCGATTTTGGCTGGAGGTCTCCCAGACAGCCTTGCAGAAATTTCTGGAGAACTGCGAACCACTTTCCTTTCTTCCTTCCCTCAGAATCAGATTCACACGGAGTCTGAAGGCTCTCCCTGCTTCTCCCAGCTCTTTTCCCATTTTCTCTCAATGTCCTTTCTTTTTTTCCCCTAATAAATTTCTTGTACACTTAATCCCATCTTGGCATCTGTTTCTCAGAGGACCCAAACTAACACCAACATTGAGGTTGTTTTCAGACTTTTATTCTGTACAACTACACTTCTGATTGCTCAACACCCAAGCATAGCATTCTTCTGTTGGAAGCCCTTCGAAGCATTGCCACTGCTCACCAAATTGAACCTAACCCTTCCTTCTCACCTCCATAGTTGTGCTCTAGCCCATCTTTCCAAACACCACCCAGCACTCTTAGTCTAGGCGAAGGCCCACTGGCCAAATATTCTCCTATTCACTTTATTGTACCTCCTCCCCTCCTCCCCAAGAAAACATCTGCCCAGCTGATGCCTCCTTCATTCTGGATCCCTTCTTGAATTTTCCATCCCAGTATTCTTTCCACTCCATTTTAAAGGCCACAGGAAGGTGTTTTCTGCAGTGTATTCACTCTTTTTGGTATATTAAAATGGAGTCTGTATAGTCTTTTATCAGACATATCTGTATAGTTATATTATCATTGTTAAAACACACACACAAAAAGCTAGCTGAGATTGGGTTTGTTTGGGAAACACTGAGCTAAACAAAAAATGATCCAAGATTTTTTGTTTGGTTTTTGTTTTTAATTTTAAGACTTCCCAGAGCCCTTAGAATGCTAACATACATTGTGACTTTCCAAGACCAACACTGATACCTTTTGTAGCTTCTCTTGAATTTATTTGATCACAAAATCCTTCAAACACAGATCACAGATTTGAGAAATCTGGAACTGGAAATAGTTGCCAGTATATTGGGCACGTTTTCAAGAGTCTGTAGTAAGATAATCCTTCAAAAACAGATCACAAATTTGTTATAGAATTTTGTATGTATGATTTTTACAGTATTATATATTCTTCATCTTGTTATAGTTCTTTGCATATTTATCTTACACATTTTCCCACTTTAACATAAGGTCTTGAAAATAACAGGCATTTGTTGAGTTAAATATCATGGAATTTTAGTGAAGGGTCATGGTCTGGAACGATGTTTGGTAACCAGAGAAATTTAGTTTGCATCTATTTCAGTAGCTTTTTTTTGCAGTCTTTTTTATACCATCTCATCCTGGGCTGGGAAAATTATCTTGATGCTGGGCAAAAAGCCATTGTTAACATGGGGCTACATACATATTCTCTACAAATCACTTTATTGGGACATTGTACCAGAAGAATGTAAAAGGAAAGGAGGAACAATTGGTATAAAACTATGGTTTGAACCACAGATCTCTGAACACTGTCCGTAAAATAAGCCGAGGAAGCAGCTGCCTCTGGGCCCTGGCACACCCTGGGCGGTGGAGAAGGCAGCCTATGGGTTAGTTCTGATTGTTTTCATTTCCAAGGGTATGTCTGTCAAAAAGGTACTCTGCCAGGCCAGAATCCGGGGCTCCCATCTTAACCAAGTTGTGCACGTGGTCACCTAGTTGTTTGATAGACTTCACCTGCTCATTCAGATAGTGGGTTTCCAGGAAATCGCACAAATGGGGGTCACCTTTGTCTGAGGCCAGAGTGTGCAATTCCAGCAACGACTGGTTCACATTCTTTTCCAAGAGCAGAGCGCACTCCATGGCATTCAGCCCGCTTTTCCAGTCGTCCTGGTCCGGTTTCTTGATGTCCTGTAGGCAGATCTGTCCTCCCCGCTGGTTCTGCAGCCTCATCAGCTTCTCCGCGTGCTCGGTCTCCTCCCGGGACAGTCGAAGGAAATATCTGGCGAAGTTGTGCAAGGCCACGTCATCTCGGGAGAAGTAATAGGCCATAGACAAGTACACGTAGGACGCACAGAGCTCCAGGTTGATCTGGCGGTTGATGGCGGCCTCGGAGTCCGGGTGGAAGTTCTGGCGCACCCTGGAGGGGGCGCCGGCTGGCCCTGCTGGTCCCCGCGAGGAGGCGGCTGCGGCCAGCAGGCGGCCGGGGGCGGCGGGCGGGGAGCCCCAGGGCCGCCTGGGGACCCATCGCGGCGGGAGCGCGAAGCCATGGCGCGCCCTGCGCAGGGACACCAACGAAGTGCTGATGTGCTTGGAGAGGAACAAGAAACAGGGCAGCATGGCCCCTTCTCTTTAGAAGTGGGGAAACTGAGGCCAGGCCGGCTCAGCGCGCCGGGGCGTAAGATCTGAATCAGAATGCAGCTTTAGGTGACGGCGACTGCGTCACACGCCCCTTTCAGAGACACCGAATTCCAGGCGGAGGGAGGCTGGGGGCGCGCGCCAGTCGCGGTTGGGAAAAGGCAGATGACAGTTACAAACATTGCACCTGTCGTCGCCGAAAGTCTTTTGCTCTTGGGCGTTTGTAATTTACTGTTTCACATAAGTTAAAAGTACTGTCAAAAGCTAGACGCTGCAAAAGAAAGGATAGAGCCAAGCCACACTTGCCCGCCCTCTCTGACCTTTTTCTGTCCAAGGACCAAGGGATGGGAGAGGCAAGGCAGTGAAATAGGGAAAAACAAAAGTCACCACCAATTCATCTGAGAGTAAATAAAGGTCTACACCCAAAGAGGATGTTTATAAATTGACTTTCGGGTTACTTTAACAAATTTAAGTATGGAAATAGTTGCCAGTATATTGGGCAGATTTTCAAGAGTCTGTAGTAAGATAATGCTTTCTTTTAAAAGGACATATTTTTAGATACAAAATTTATCTTCATTGTAAAAAATCAGATATATAAAATGTAGGAAGAATATATAAACTAGCTCTAAACTTGTTACTTTGATGTAGATACATATCTATGATGTAGATTCATATTTTTAAAAGGACAATTAAAAAAATTTAAAATAGCCTTTGGTTTTAAAAGAATATATATAACTGTTGTAGTGTATTGAGAAAATGATAATTAACTCACAGAAGAAAATTCAAGACATTCCTAATCCTTCCTCTACCCAGAGAGAACCATTGTTAAAATGTTGATGTTAATTCTCACAGATTAAAATAACATGAAAAAATAGATATCACAGATGCACCAAAGTCAATATACACACTTTTAACAGCTTATAGAGGTATAATTGACATAAAATAAACTGTAGATACTTAAAGTGTACAACTTGCTAGAGTTTGACATATATATATAATATATATATATACACATCTTGAAATCATCACCAAAATTGAGATAATGAACATATTCATCACCTCTCAAAGTCTCCTCATGCCCCTTTGTATTTTGTAATACCTCTTTTCTGCCTCTCTCTGCTTTACCTCATCCCAGGCATCCACTGATCTGCTTTTCTTCACTGAATAGATTAGTTTGCATTTTCTAGGATGTCATGTAAATGGAATCAGTATGTATACCTTTTTGCCTGATTTCTTTCATTCAGCATAATTAGAGATCCATTCAAAATTGTAGTGTGTATCAATAGTTTTCATTGCTGAGTAGTATCCCATTGCTGAGGACATACCACCGTTTGTTTATCCTTTTACCCACTGATGAACATTTTGATTGTTTACAGTTTTGGGCTATTAAAATAATGCTGTTATGGACGTTCCTGTACAAGTCTTTGTGTGGTTATATGCTCTCTTTACTCTTGGGTAAATACTTTGTGTGGAAAGGCTGGATCATATATGACACATGAATGTTTAACTTTTTAAGGAAATTCAAATTGTTTTTCAAAGTGGTTGTACCATTTTACATTCCAGCCAGCAGTGTGTGAGAGTTCAAGTTCCTTCACATCCTTGCTAACACTTGCTGTTGTCATTTTTAAAATTTTTATTTTATTGTATTTATTTTTAAATTTTTGTTGGAGTGTAGTTGATTTACAACGTTGTGTTAGTTTCAGTTGTCATTTAATTTTAAAGTTTAAATTTTAGCCATTCTAGTAGGTGTATTTTTAATTTGCATTTCCATAATAATTAATGATGCTGAGTATATTTTCACATACTTCTTTGCCAACCGTATGTCTTAGGTGAAGTGTATGTTCAAACCTTTTCCTCATTTATTTATTGGGTCATTTTTTTCTTATGGTTGTTTAATTTCTTATGATTAATATCTGGGTCTTTGATATTAATACTGCTTTTGTTCAGGTCTTTATATTATCTGTATGTTACCTTCTCTATATTACTTTCTTATATTTCTGTGCACAAGTCAAATTACCTTTCTAGGTCAGTTTCCTCAGTTGTAAATTTAGGATCCTACTTACCACTAGTGAGTGGCTGAAAAGATTAAATGAGAGAATGTATGCAGAGGACTTATCACAGTGCTTGACACAGAATAAGCACTCAAAATATTCTTTCATAGTTTTTATTGGATAATTTCGATTTCATTATTCAAAATCAATATATTATTGAGCAAGCAATGATGTTTATTATTACATTTGGCAAGACTTCCATATCTTATAAAGAATGCTGACGTGTATTATATTGTTGCTATCATGTATAGGTAGTGAGGTAGAAATTCTTTTATTATATGAACATATCAAACTTGTAGCTTTGTAGTAAGCTCCCTGGTTTCAAATGAGCTTCGTAAAGTGTACCATACATAAAGATGGATACCTCAGATCTAGTTGCCCTCAAACTCTGCTAGTAGAATGTGATTGATGTTCACCGAGTGATTTCTCACTAATTTTTGCTTCTCTAGACCCATTTCTGCTTTTATTTTCCTCAAACTTTTTCTACTCCTAAAATGTAGTGCCCTAAAGAGAGGTTATGAAAATGATTCTTTAGAGTAGTTTTAAATGCCAACTGCTGCTACTAGTGTTTTAGGAGAAATGATGCTCTTCATATAAATGCTTATCCCCAAGGTAATAAAAAGCATAGATATAAAACAAATACATGAGATGTAATGCAAAACAGTGCCATAAAATAAAATGCACATTTAAATATCCCATGTTAACTTGTCAAAAATGTTTCTTTTTCCCATTACAAAGTTTGTCATATATTTTGTTAGACTTTGAAAATGTGAGGATCTGGTAGGTGTTATTTGTATCTTATGGGCATTTTGATTTCTAGTATTCACAGTAAAACTAATGTCGTTCTACTAAAAATACGAACCTAGACCTTCGCCTACCACTCTTCACAGATCATTTCTTCCTCAGTTTTAATGGCTTCTTCTATTCCTTGTAAGTCTTATATAACCTCATTCAGAGTTCATCACTAGTTTTTGTTGTTGTTGGCAAAGACTTTGTTTATATTGAGAGTATACCATATCATAATTATAATCATTATTGTAGTTATAATTCCTTATATATAACTGTGTGTATGTGTCCTTAAGGGCAGAACTATCGTCTTATTCATTTTAGAATCCCCAGGCCTAGCACAATGCTTGACTATTTTTAAGAAGCACAAATAAATCCTTTCAGGTGCCAAAATAGAAGTGGATAGAAATTCTTATTTCATATAACATACCAGCTGGGCCTAATGCACTTTAATAAAGTATATTAATAGATGGCTTCACTTCAAATTATTTGAGTCTGTCCAGAAAACCTCTGTACTTTGATTTCAGTCTCCAAATAAATAAAAGTATCCACTCATTTCTTCTTTATAGATATATTGGTTAAATTATTTATTTTATATGCTAAAATGCTTTGCCAGTTGGAAATTAAAAACTCTATGAATGTGGATTGACTGTCATGTTTTAATTTACGTAATATATGGATCAAATTTTATCATATTATTTTCTTTAAAGCATTTGGTTATAAATACTAAATATATATATTTTTTAAAAATTTATTTATTTTTATTTTTGGCTGCATTGTGTCTTCATTGCTGCGTGTGGGCTTTCTCCAGTTGCGAAGAGCAGGGGCTACTCTTGGTTGTGGTGCGTGGGCTTCTCATTGCGGTGGCTTCTCTTGTTGCGGAGCACGGGCTCTAGGTGCGTGGGCCTCAGTAGCCATGGCTTGCGGGCTCTAGAGCGCAGGCTCAGCAGTTGTGGCACACGGGCCTAGTTGCTCCGCGGCATGTGGAATCTTCCCAGACCAGGGCTCAAACCCGTGTCCCCTGCATTGGCAGGCAGACTCTCAACCACTGTGCCACCAAGGAAGCCCAATACTAAATATTTTTTTAAAATTACCTACCTTGGAAAATATTTAAACAACACCCTACATTTTTGCATAAAATAGATGGGAATAGAATCATAATGAGGGAAAGAAAAGATGAAAAATAACTCCACCCTCATTTGTTTTTACAATGAAGGTATTTTTTTCTCCTTTTCTCATTTCTTTTTATTCTCACTTTTACATTCAAACAAGGTTAGTCACATAAGCAACTCTTCATTTTCACTACTGATCCTGGCCCTTTCTAAAATTGCTTTGCTATGAGACACCTGTAATGTGACAAAGCCAGAGCGGAGAGAAGTCCATTGATCCCTAAGGATTATGTACTTGCTGTTAGTAGAGTATTTGAGGGTTTTGAATAGAGAACAATAGAGGAATTTGTCTGAAAAAAGAAAAGGTATCCTATATGTATTGCTATTCTGTGTATTATCACTAGGAAATCTCTCAAAATTCCAAAGGGAGTGGTTGGACTCAGCTGTGGAGCCCTTTCTGGCCTCACCCTGGGATCCAGTCAAAACTGGGAAACCTTCTGGGTCATCTGATAAATGAGCCAGAACTAAACTCTCAAGTGCAGTTCATGCTGCCTCTGAAACTGGAAGAGGTCTAGCAAACTGTTTTATTCATTCATTTTATTCATCTAGGGTCAGAGGTGCAAGGTGAGGTAGCTCTTACTTTACCTTGCATGAAGTGTCTGGCAAGCCTCAAACTTTTAGACTCCTAAAACTACACCAGTATTCCAGCCACTGGTTGGAATACTTCCACCTTCTTACCTGAGTATCCAGAGTCCTTCTTTGCTCACCAGATCTGATTAGCTTAGTGTCATCATTCTAACATGATGTCCTGTGGAATGTTCAGATGAGCCAGCTGTCTTTGGACTTACTGTGACAGAGAGCAGGCAATTTAGCATATCTCTGGAGCAAAGAATGGGAACACACACTGCTGCCTGTCCTAGGTGAATGTGAACTACCTCAGATGCTCCTTCCTGATGGATATTGAAAATAATATATACACTAAGCTCAAAAGTCACATACCATGAACTAGAGGCTTAGTCGGTCTGTTTTAGTAAAGATACCATACCTAGAACAACAACTTCAGTTGGGGCTACTGCTTGGGTAAGTACACTATGCTCCATTTTGATTCATTTGGTTTTTGCAGAGACTAGTTTGGTGACTTAAATGGTGGTATATAGTAGGGACCATTACCCTTGCCTCATTTAAGTCTTTGGGGATGGCCCTGATCTCTGCCATTCTACCCAGGGTGTGGTGCTCATCGGTTTTAAGAACTGTGATGGATGGGGGCTTCTGGATGGGGGCTTCTTCTCAGCCTTTCTGTCAGTTCTTATTCCATGAGTCAAGGAATCAATGTGAAGATCCTGGGACCTGCTAAGTTTGTCCATTCCAATTATGCATTCAGGAACTGAGATGATAACAGCTGGATACGTCCATGGATACATTGGACCCAAAGTGAGATAATCCTGGGCCAGAACTTTTGCCGTATGAATTCCATATGCCCTTACTGTAAATAGTGGAGCCATGATGGTGCTTTGGGCCGCTGGATAGCAGCATGAGTCAGATTCTGTATCCAAGAGCTCTTAGTATTTTTTCTTCAGTGTATGATTACCCAAGCGAATGTCCATAGGACCCTTTGGGAAAGAAAGAGGGAATTTAAAGTGTATACACTTGCCATGCATTTGAAGAGTCCTTCAAGAAGACACAGCTATTCCTTCAATTGATGGGTCACAGTGTGAGAACTGGTTCTTGTCTGGAAAATGGACAACTGATTATAACTTTCCATCAGGGCAGCTGACGTCATTCATTCTGGACTTCTTTTTATTATATCATCCATATCAAATTGACTCTTCATTCATCTTGTCCCTGGTAAGACCATGGTCAAGAGGCATTACACATATGTCCCTGAAGGTCAATGTCCCCACTTGCCATTTGATCTTGGTGCTATTATAATAAGTAAGTTAACTTTGTTTCTGGTGGTTTTGTGCTGTTTTCTGGGTTTGTTATTCTGGAATCCTTTCGTATCCATTGATACTAGGGAACCCGGTACTTTATCTGCACCTTTTCTAGCCAGTCCTGGCCTATGCTGCTGAGCTTCTGGTTAATGGTGGTGACTGCCTCACCATCACATTCTTCTTTGTCTTCTGTAAACAGTGAATGACACCAGCTGGTGGAGTCTTGGATCTTATATAACAGATTCAATCCAGCATGCTCACTTTCTGAGCCTTTCCTCATTTAGAATTCTGCATTCGCCATTCTGCATAGGTGGTTCTGCTCTTTCCACCTCATTTAACGTGGACTACCAGTATTTTCAAACTCCAAAGAGCCATCCCAGTAGTGTATTAATACTGGTTCTAAGGTCTATTGTCAGGAAATTAAATCCTGAGTGTCCCCACATCAATAAAACTCTACCTCACTCAATCTTATATTCCAACCTCCACTATCCTATGGTCCAACACCCCCAGAATCCATTCCTAAGCCACGCTGTCCCTGTTCATGCCAGTATTTAATAACCAAGTTTTGTCACTCCTTCTAAGTATAATCCCTCTATTCCTTAACAGGGCCAGCATTTTCCTACTTAGGCCATGCTGAGATAAGAGCTTAATTATTGATGTAAAGGTGAAAGAGTTGAATAGTATTCCCTTAAAATTCATGTCCACCCAGAATCTGTGAATGCGACCTTATTTGGACATAGGGTTTTTGCAGATATAATCAAGTTAAAATGAGATCATGCTGGATTTCAGTGTGCTTTATTTCAGTGACTGGTGTCCTTAAAAGAAAAGGGCAATTTAAAATTAACACATAGACACACAAGGGAGAAAGCCATGCAAAGTCAGAGGAGGAGATTAGAGTGAAAGATTCATTGGCTAAAGAATGCCAAGGATTACTGGAGACTGCCACAAGCTGTAAGAGATATGGAAGGATTGTTCTTTAGCATCTTCAGAGACAGAGAGTATGGCCCTGCCAATATGTTTTGAACTCCTAGAATCCAGAACTATGACAGAGTTAAGTCTCAGTCCTTCTCTATCAGGGCCCTGATTTTGGTGAAGGCTGCAAATTCAGGCTTCATTGAAATTCTCCCAATTTTATAATCAAGTCCTGTGTCTTGTCTATAGCTCAGGCTACTCTCAGACTCTAGGATAGGGATTTGCAAACTTTTTCTATAAAGGGCCGATATACTCCAGTCATTATGAACTTCTTTTTAGACCCTGGAATTTACCCTTTGTTCCTTTCCCGCAGGCTTCTGCGTGCTGTGTCCACTACCTGGAACACTGTTCTACCCAGAAGTAATCAGAGAGGGTTTGTGGGCAGAGGGTTAACAAAATCTACTCCACTTCTGCATGAGATTATGACTGCTGGTTAGTCTAGTTCTGTTAAGATGTGGACTGTATGTCTAGGCAATCTTGCTTGTGGAAAAATTACCCCTGATTGGCAAATTAACATTGAGCTTTCCTGAGTGTGGTGACTCTTGTTCCTGGGAATGCCCTTAGTGGACTTGCTACAAGAGATATTGGCTCCTCTGGGACATGAGGCTTTTTAGTCAGGTTATCTTCCATACTCATTTTATGGGGATCTTGAGAGGAAGCTTGGTATTTTCTTCCAGGAAGCTGTGGTTCTTATCCTATGTCCTCCTGGGTGGCATGGCACTAGTCTTGTAAGTACAAATGTTTAGTTGAACCCAAGAAGGCCCCTTGGCGGTTGCTATAGGGAATTAAAAAATTTACATGGATTTATCTTCTGACAAGCCCCTTGCTGCTATTGCTTTCCCATAGCTATGCAACTATGTCTACCACTCCTCCTTTTGCATCTGTGTCTTCTGGCTCATTTCCACTGTCTTTTTTTTTTTTTTTTAAATCACATTTTAATGGTTCTTAGAAGCCTTCAGGGAGTCCCCAACTCTTTCTACCTACCCTGTTGTGAGAGTGAATTATAATTATCTATTTAGGGTTTTCTTTTTACCCCACTAAATTGAAAAATTCTGATTGTTAGGGGAATGTCCATCTTTTTCACTCCTATGTAGCTAGTGTTTAGGATGCACTCAATAATACTGTCAATAAAATGAATTAGGGACTAAAATTTCCTCAAGTCTCCAAACTCTCCTGGTTCCAAATAATACTTAAGGAACAAAGTTGAGGGGAGTTATAATTTGTTTAATAGTTTAGTTGTAGTTCATTTAATAGCTTATTTTTTGTCAAGCTACACTACTAGTAGAGGCCAGTGAATAATTACTAATTTTGAGTCTTATATTCTTAAAGGTTGAATAAAGAGTCATGTTCAGTTCAACTGACTTGATTGGATTCAGTTCCAAATAAATATACGTGTTGACCAACTGATGCGGGAATAGTAAGAAGCACATGATATGGTTAGAGTAAAAGAGACTTGGATTTTAGGGCCTCTGTGGATTCAAGATAAAGTGGCAGAGCCACATTCAGTCATTGAAGGTCAACTGTATTAGCATCTCAAACCAAGTGCAGGAGGATTGTGACTGCTTTGTAAAGAAGGTCAGATTTGACTATGATCTTACAAGAGGATGGGAAATCTATGCAGAAAAAACATCATGGGAAGCTCCCAAAGGTGAGAGGATAGAATTTCATTTGGAGCAGAAAGAATGTAGACAAAACTTCTGTGGTGTTTGGTTGCAATATGGACAGTGTGTATATTGTACCTTAGGAGAGAATTGATTTAAATTGGATCAAAGTTTTGAATCTTCTACCTCTAAAAAATTTAATGATTGACTCATATCCTTTCTTACTGTAGTATGGTGCAGTTTGAAATCTTATGAAATAATAAAGTCCGTAAAACATACATGTGCTGACCTTTATATATGCTTGGAGTAACTATTTTAAGTGCTAGAACCCTGGGATGCCACTTCCACCAAAGATGTGGTTTGCCATTGTTACTTAAGTTATATCACACAGGTTTCTTACAGTTAATGGCTTAGACACCGATGATGATTTATGACAGTAAGTGTATTCTTTTTAAGTTCTTGTGCTCTCTCAATATTAGCTCAGGAATATGTTTGAAAGTATTATTTTCTTTATGAAAGGAACTGGACACCACGTATTTTGTGTCATAAAATTTTTTTGATAATGATTATTTACTTCTGCTATGCTGAATAATTTTATAATTTAAAACAGGATATAGTGATACAGCATTTACGCATAAGCTCTAAACCTTCTCCAATGATTATAATGAGAAAAGTGGTAGTCACTGATTAGCTGTATGTGGTAAGCCCTATGCAAATTATTCTAAGTACTTTCTCTCTCTGTATCTTCACAAAAACACTGTAGTAGGAATCAGTACGTCCATTTTGACTGTTCACAAATTACAGAGAATATATGCACATTTATCCGCATTTTTATACAATCTGAAGGAATTTAGGAAAAAAAGTTTCTAATAATTCCATTTTCAATCAAAATAGAAGGAATATTTTAAAAGTTGAATAGTACGGCAATGCTATCTGTTTTTTTTGTTCGTTTGTTTGTTTGTTTTGCGGTACGCGGACCTCTCACTGTTGTGGCCTCTCCTGTCGCGGAGCAACAGGCTCCGGACGCGCAGGCTCAGCGGCCATGGCTCACGGGCCCAGCCGCTCCGCAGCATGTGGGATCTTCCCGGACCATGGCACGAACCCGTGTTGCCTGTATCGGCAGGCGGACTCTCAGCCACTGCGCCACCAGGGAAGCCCCAATGCTACCTTTATTGACATGATTTATAGTAGAGAATTTTAGAATCAGAAAGGACCACAGAATTTGTCTATTTCATTTATCTTATTTTATGAATGAAGAAGCTGCGTGCTACAGAGTACTGGCGCAGAGTGACAAATCTGGATAGCAACAGGCTTGCCTTAAGACAATATTCTTTCAAGTATACTGCACTCACCTAATACATGCTGTATTTTCTCAATAATGCTGTAAAATCATGAGATGTTAGTGCTCACTCAGTGACAGTGGAGTGTGGCTTTCCTTTCTATCAAACAGAATAAAGCATTGCTTTTCAGTAAAGAGTTGTCTATCACCAGAACCTCCTAACCTGAAGATTTAGATGGCTGTGGAGAATCTATTTCTGTAGGGAAAAGTGAAATGGCCATTCAATTGTATCTGTTCAGATTGTTTACAAAGGTCAGTGTAGTCAACCACTAATACCATTTAGTAACCACCATATTTTAGAGTGTTATATGAATCCTGTGAGAATCTACAAATAAATCCTGGTCTCAAGAATCTCACAAGACTTTTGATTTAGCAATCCTATTTTGAGAAATTTATTATATGGAAAAAATGTGGTACATAGTGAGTACATAAAGACATATGTTAACTTAATTGCAGGGTTACACATAAAACTAAAACTAAAACTGTCTTTCAGTGGAGCACTGAGAAGTCATAGGAGAGTCATACAATGGAACATCATACAGCCCTTTAATAGAATAAAGTAGTTCTCTTTGTGTTAATATGGAGAGGTATTCATAAGATATTTTCAATGGAACGATCAATATATATTTGTGTGTGTGTGTGTGTGTATACAATTCTATCTTTGGAGGAAAAAAAGTGTATATGTAAGTGTAAAATATTAGTAGAAAATTAAGATAGAATAGGTATGAGAAAGATTATGAACAACTGTGCTTGCTGGAAGGGGGAATGAGAAGTTGTGGTAATCTAGAATATAGATGCTAGATGATTGCCCTAGAATCTAGTGCTATTGTATGATCATAGGTATTGCAGTGGCTTTGATTTTAATCACATTTTTAAAATGTTATTCATATTTTGTCAGCATATATTACCAGAGATATTTTCTATTACTCTTATTATAATTTGTCCACCTAAATATGACTTATAGTTAAGAGAGTACAGGTTTTACTAACATCATTTTTTTCTGGGTTGAAAATAATATCAATACAAATTTCAGTTCAATAACCTTTACAATAATTTCTTGTTGCCTTTGAACATGAATACATTTCTGTCCAAAAATCTGAAATGTATTTTAATAAATGAGTTTTGTGGTTCATTTAATTATAAGCCTAAAGCTAAGTTGTGTATTTATCTTCATGATATAGAAAAATGGTGTTATCAAACTTCTCACTCACTGAATTGATGACATGCAGTCATGCATGCCTACTGGAAAAACACTAACCAAAATAAATGAAATGTGGAGATATTTTAGAATAGTGTATGCAGGACACTTTTGAGACCGCCCCTTTTCACCCAGTAATTGTTTCCATAACTGTAGAGATTAGTCATTTTTACCCAGCTGATTAAAAGAAAAAATCTCACTTTCTCTATTTTACTCTGCATAAAGTAGGATTTTATTGCTTTGCATTTAGTAAGTACTCATAATGTACATGGCATTCATAGCTTAGGTCTCTGTTCATTTGTAATCCAACCCAGAAAATAGATGGCTGGGACAAGCATGCTATAAAGGTACTCTACCTTTCTTTTTTTCTCTAGCAGATGAAAGAGGTCCCTGGTATAAAATCAATCACAAAGCTTGCTGGAATTTCATTGCTGTGGAATTCATAGCTATTCACATTTTTTGACTTTTGGATTCTCCTGACTATGCTCCCTGATCTCCGGATTGACCTCAAAATCTTCTAGACTTTAATCTTCTCAGCTTAATTGTTTGGATTGCAGGGGTGGCATTAAGTTGGAATGTTTTCTGGGGGTCTGTGTTGCTCCTCAATACATTCTAAGTCCCACCACCTGGAAGACGACTGCCATGTATGATTGATTGTGCAGTATATGTTCTGTGGACAAGAGGGTATAACTGAGGGGTCTATAGGTGGCCAAAATCCTGCATGGGTGTCCTGCTTAGCTTGTGTCCCTTGAAGAAAAGGGTGCTTATTGTACAACAGCATTGTTCATGTGTCAATCTGAGCCAACTGGGGTTCCCATTTGGGCATTAAAAGATGAGGGGTTCCCATGTTTTAATTTGTACAAAGGCACTGTATGGCTTAGCAGGAGTCCTGACTTGGAAGAATTTTAATTTTGATCCACCTTTTAATGGTATTGAAATTGAGATAGTGATTATGTACTTCAAACTTAGGTCCAAAGGTCCAAATTTTAGAAGTTCAAATTTAGTTCTCATTTATGTATTGTTCAAGGACAGGGACCTTATCTTCCTTGTCTCTGAATTCCCAGAGTCTTGGATATTGACTAGCACATTCAACAATAAATAGTTGATAAGTAAATGGGTAAATGAATAGATGATTGATTTACTCAGATGGCTCCAAATATTACATGTATGGATGGATATTTATGTGATGGGGAGTGGTACCCTTATAGGATAGTACCCTGGATTTCTGTGAGTGACTGGTAAATGATTTGCTTTATTTCCTGAAGTGTAAAGGAAAGGTTACAAGAGTTTACTCTAGAAGTTCCACTGGTTGCTACAATTTTGCAAAGACATGAGTCCATATATACTTGGTCTATATACCAAGACACAAGTCCAGAGGTAGCTGAAGATCTGTGATGGGGTTAGCAAATGGAAAGCCACAGGCCTTCTAGAGCTGAATGAATCCTAGATGAAGCATATAGTTTCCTGTGGGACCCTAAAGATTTGACATCACTAAGAGCCAGCCCTTTAAGATCCCAGCATGTTGCCTAGTGTTATGCACTGAATTGTTTTCCCTGCAAGTCAACATGGTGAAGTCTTAACCCCCAATGTGACTGTATTTGGAAATAGGTTCTTCATGAGATAATTAGGTTAAATGAGATCATAAGGATGGGACCCTAATCTGATAGGGTTGGTGTTCTTATAGGAAGAGGAAGAGACACCAGGAACGTGTTGCACAGAGGAAAAGCCATGTGAGGACACAGGGAGAAGATGGTCATCCGTAAGCCAAGGACAGAGTTCTCACCAGAAACCAACCCTGCTGGCACTTTAATCTTAGATTTTTAGCCTCCAGTACTACAAGAAAATAAACTTCTGTTGTTTAAACCACCCAGTCTGTGGTATTTTGTTAGGGCAGCCCTAGCAGACTACTACAGCTAGTAATCCTTTGTTACTAATAAGATTTAACTTACTTTCACAAAAAAATCTGTAGAGACTGCTCAGGAGCAGATAATACTACTTACAACGGTTTGTCTTATGATAGTTTGACTTTACGATGGCGTGAGCTCTATAAGCATTGAGTAAACACTGTACTTTGAATTTTGATCTTTTCCTGGACTAGCGATATGCTGTACAATACTCTCTTGTGATCCTGGGCAGTGGCAGTGAGGCGCAGCTCCTAGTCAGCTCTGCTACAGAGACATATACAGTCATTCTGTAATCCATATAGCCATTCTATTTTTCACTTTTAGGACAATATTCAATAAATTGCATGAGGTATTCAATCAACACTTTATCATAAAATAGGCTTTGTGTTAGATGATTTTGCCGACTGTAGGCTAACGTAATTGTTCTGTACACATTTAAGTATGCTAGTCTAAGCTATGATGTTCCGTAGGTTAGGTGTATTAAATGAATTTTCAACTTACAGTACTTTCAACTACGATGGGTTTTTCAGGACTTAACCCCATAGTAAGTAAAGGAAGATTTGTAATTTAAATATAGACTCATCAGACCATGTAGGACCATCATAGAAATATGAAAGCAGAGTATATTAAAGCTTTGTCGATACAGGCTTTTTCCAGAGATTAATTATAGTAAGAAATGGAGGAAAGTTAGTAAAGGAGGGGAAAACTACTGAAACTATCTGTTCTCCCCAGTTAAAATCAGGTAAGTGGTATGTTACATCAAGGAAGAGTAATGGCTGAGTCGAATTGTTAGGGCAAGACACACAAAAGGGCAGTGTAGAGGCAAAATATAGTAGGCAGTTCAACAAAATGTTCACTGTGACACTCTTTGGGTAATATATGTTCCTATATGTGAAAGTTGTTATTTTGGGGAAAGCTGGTAAATAACTGCTAACTCACATAAGATACTCTTTCTCAAAGCACTAATCTTCTCATTGCCAGGGTAAGCTAATCGCTTATGTGTTTATAAAGGTCTTGAATGAAACTTTGTTTTCACATTAAGGAATCATCACCAGAGAAAAGGATAGCCATACAGTTTCACATTTAAAGCTGATGAATTCAAATAACAGTTAAAAGTGCTATTTTTCTCTTGGGAATTAAAAATGTATGTTATTTTTTGGTAATCAGATTTTTTTTTGTCCTATGTAGTGAACTTGAATTTTTAAGTGACATTTACTTCTTAGCACTCATTATTTCCTTTTAAAATTGTTTAACTTGTAAATCTTAGCAGTTTGATGCACATAAATTCATACATGGGTCGTTTATGCTTCGGTAAAAGTGCATTTCAGAATCATTTTAGATGAAAAGCAGTTTCATTATTCTTCACAGTATGTGTAAGCCTGAATATACAATGTATGTGTGTGTATATATATATATATATATATATAAATATTACATATATACATTTATGAACAATTCTTATGTCAACTTGTATTATCATTTATGAATAACCTCTAAACAAATCTAATTATATAATGAAAGCAGTTAGGAAAATAAAGTTGCCTCTATGTATTTAAAATTATCTACTTCTTAGCATTCTCAGCATGTGCCTTACAGGGTTGCTAGAAAATTTTAAAATGGCATTCTTGAAAGTGATAAATCATTTCAACAGAGGGTATTCTGAAAGCCTTGAGAAGACTATTGTGTTATGAGGTGTGATTTTTGCAGATATGCATGATCATTAGAGCCTGTTTTTTTGTCACATGCAACAGTTTCAATTTAGGGCCAACCACAGGCAAGAGACAGGTCAGGGAGACAGATGTTCTGAAATGAGCATGATATCCTCTGAAATACCAATGGGTCAGAGGATTGGTCTGACCCCTTCTAACTTAAAAAAATAAATAAGTAGTAGGGATCCAATGTGATTCTGATGGTCTGATACTATTACTTGGCTCAAGAAAGAGAGCTAAAAATGTAATAGCCTGATACAGAATGTATAGAAAAATATCCCTTAGAAAACTGTGAAGGGTCAGAGGTGGTGACTCATTATTACTATTTAAATTTAATCCTTGATGATGCTTATATAAAGAATAATATGAATGACTTGGAGCAAGACTTGAATAACATTTTTTACTTTGAGAAATAATGAATTAAATGACAGCTATATGAGTGGCAGATATGGATATTATACATATTTCTGATTGATACTCATTTTTTATTTTTAAAAATTAGAGGTAATGATATATGTGGACTGAATCAAGTTTTCCAAGTCTTTTACATTTTTGTCTGTTTCCTTCTACAATTTAACCCCTTTCTACTGAATCAAAAGAATATTCTTGCCAAACTGAAAGAGAAATTATTCTCATCAGATTTGAGTTATGGTTTAAACTTAAGTTTACTAATACTTTACCAGAGGATTTCATAATCTCATTTCCAAACAATATAATGACATCTAACAATGATTTTATAAGTAGAAATTACTTGTGAAGGCGATTATAAATAGTACAAAAAGTTCAAATTATTTTCTTACAGTGCTAAAACTGGCCCACATTGGAAGATATAACTTACTCTATATAAAAGAATAAATTATATTTAAATGTGCTTATTGGAGCTTTTAGTCCAGGAGGTGCAAATAACTGAATTAGTCATACTGATATAGGATATTTTAATCGATTATCACAAATGAGCAATGGCTGCTGATTGAGCAAAATTGAGACTTAGAGTACATATTTCCAAGAGAGTTTCAACACAATATATGTGAAAGGCAGCCTTTACCTTCATACCAGATATCCACATTTTTGTGTAATTCCCTTCCCTTGAATGTGCGCTGGACTTACTGACTTGTTAATGAACAGAATATGGTAAGCAATACGGGATGACACTTCCAAGCTTGGGTGAAAAAAGACTGACTTTTAGTTTGGATGTTTTTTCTTGCTCTTTCCACTTAGAAATAAAGTAGAAATAAATTGCCATGTTGTGAGGCAGACCTGTGGGGAGGGACAAGTGAGTGAGCTTGGATGCAGGTGTTCTGAGGCCTGCCAGCAGCCACCGGATGCACCTTGGAAGGAAATCCTCCCCGAATCCAGTCTTGTGATAAGAGCTTGACCCTAGGCAGCAGTTTGACTGCAATTTCATAAAAGACTCTGAACCAGAGGCGCCAAGCTATGCCGCACCTGGATTCCTGATCCGCAGAAACTGTAAGATAAATGTTTATTGTTTTCAATCACTAATTTTGTTATATAGCAATAGATAACCAGTACACCATGTTTATCAATTCATTAACTAATATTAACTTATTAAGCCATCTGTCACCTTCTTATTTTAATTGATATACTTTTCAAATGTTTTCTTGCTAAAGACAACATGAGTTGGATATTGCAGACATTCTACATAGCATTTGAATTGATTAATATTACATGTTACTGGAGAAATTATGTTTATAAGGGAAAGTCTTATATTTGTTAAAGTATATTTGATTCCTAAATTTTAGGCATGCTTATATCCAGGGAGGGAAAAGGTGAAAAATTTAGAAGTGGAAATTATAAAATGGTGAGATTAAATCCACTTGCTTTAAAAGACTATTTGTCTTTTGATCTGTCAGATCACCTTTGGGTATCTCTTTATCTAAAACTAATTTTCTGTGGCTATTTAGAGCATAGAGTTGAATATGTTGTTTACATCCAGAACATGATTTTTCTGGCCCTCCCTCATAACTTGCTTCAGTGGATCTATGCCTATAGTTTCTCAGGATAGATAAATAAATAAATAGAAATATATTTCCAAGTATGTTCTACTAAGGGCTTAGGTTACAGATAAATGAGTATTTTACATGAGAACATACTGTCTTCTAACAAATTACAGAGTACGTAAAACATTCATAATATTTCTGAATGTATATCAGTATAATAAATGATGACAAATTGATTATGATATTTTCCACAAATGATCGCAAAACACTTTTTCAGAGTAAAATTCCTATTTCTGATGCAGTCTGTAAATAGGGCAATGGCCGTTATCTTTATGAAAAATACACCTGAATTTTAAACTTCTATTAATAAAACAAAGAGAGGTAGCATAGAGTGAGAAGGATACAGTGACACGTGCATATGCTTGACACCTGTCAACTTCCAGGGAGAATCTCAGCCTTAGATCATAATGATAGTTTAGCTGGGTCCAACAGTCACCCTACCCCTAACAAACCATTACTCTGTTTTTCCCATGGCTGCCAAGTACCCTCTGGTTAGGTCTCCATTTCTAAAAGTGAAACAGACGCTTAATGTCCTTGAAATGGAAGTCAGAATATAAATCAAGGAATTTAGACAAAACCTTTGACCATGGAGAATGCAGGCCATTTTGGAATAAAGGGTAGACAAAGCAAATGTGCTTGGCTTTCTGGTTAAAGTTCACCCTGAATTATCATTATGTAGGCTAGTCTGGTAGCCAGTATTCTAGGAGCTGTCCATGGTTGTCTGAAAACTGGCTCAGCTGCTGCTTCTGGTCGGTACCTGTCATAAAGTGACCTGAGCTACAAAGTATACATTAAAAAATCTGTCACTTGGTTTCCTTTCCTTTCTTTGTTTGTATTGTGTTGTGTATTGGGCAAAATCTCATACCCACAGTCCAGTATAATCATAGGCTTTTAGTTTGCAACAAAGCACTGAAACGTCAGGCTTGATGAGAAAGGAAAGGATCATGCAGAGTGTGAGCACTTCCACTCTTTAGGGAAAACATACTCCTAACCAGGATAATCAGGTTTCGCCGTGACACCTGTTGTCAGGAGCATGAAGAGTCTGAAATGAATTCTTCTTCTTCTCTCCTGGCGCGCTAAGTGAGCTGTCAGAGAAATCTGTCTCGAAGAAACAGCTAAATAAGTGATTAAATTTCTTGATATAACATGAAACAAAATGTAATAGTCACAATACTCTGTACTGAGTCATTGCTTTCTCCCAGAGCTATTAGCAGCCTTCTGCTCTATCAACCAGTGATGTGACAAAGAACAGTGAGGTACTTGAAGCCATAGATATGGGAGAGGTAGTATGGCAGAGCTTTGACACTTGCTGCTTCTACAGCATTGCCTAAAACCTGTCATAATTGGTCATTTTACCAAGACACAGACTTGAACTGTGTGCACGGTTTGTTAGAATGAGGTGGGGAATGTGTGGGCTAGCTTTCTTGGGAGCGTTGTCTAGTGTTAATATCTGCAGTTCAACAAAGTTACACTGCTCCTTACTAGAATTCCGTGTTGCTTTGAAGTGCTCAAGTATTTGATAATTTGGGGAAGCACGAAGTTATTCAGATTAATTTCATATCAGAGTCCTACTGGCAAGTAGAATTAAGGCTGCCAGAGATCCTCTGAGACCAATAGAACCATCTTCTGGGATTGGGCATATAACTTATATAAAATTCTAGGAAGACATTAGGCCTTTACAATTGGCTTAGAACATTTTTCCAGTTAGAGAACTGTACATAAACGGTCCAAAGACAAAGCTGTTTTCTTTATTAAAGATCTGTAAGGAGTAAGCTTTCATAACTCTCTGGATACCCTATTATTTGAGTGCTGCTATCCAGAGTGAAGAAAGTGGCCAGAGAGTTTTTGATGGTCATAGTTTTAAGTTTATAGAAAATGTAAAATTTTATGGTTTTGCTTTGTACTTCAGGGTCTACTTAGACAAGCACATTTTCTGGCACTGACAGGGTCCTTGAAAATCATGGTATATTTTTGTTCTGTTTTCTGAAGCTATTCAGTGGAAACAATTTCCCTCTCAAAAAATTTCAAAACATATTCTTCAAGTTAACTTTTGGTGTTTTCCTAGGAGGTAATAACAGTGGCAATTTGCAGAAACTATACTGTACCTGTTAAAGAGGTAATGTTTTCAGCAGATGCTTTGTAAATCAAAGATAAGCAAAAGACCATTTGGGGAATCTTGTCATTGCACTGTTGGATGATAACCCGAGAAAATATTGACATCCTTAATAGAAACCTACAGTCTATATTTATTTTTTATTTTAGATATGTAGAATTCAAATACAGTAATTAACAATAAAAAGAGAAAGAAAATAGTTAAATTATGCTTAGCAGTGATAACAAGACTTTGAGGAATATGTGTGATAATGGCAGATCCCAAATGGAGAAAATAGGACTCTATATCTTGGCCAACGGTTGTTAATGTTAAAATTACTATCTTGTTTCTAAAAGGGCAAAGTATTAAAAAAGGTCAGTAATTAACTGTCAAGTTCTCAAGTTTGTTGGCTAGGAAATTTCTGTGAATACTGATGGTACAATATTGTGTTACACATTTTTTCTCCACCAAACCCTGGTAACTATTTCTCCCTGGGACAAAAAAAAATGTCTATGTTAAAATGGGAAAAATCAAGACAACTGTAATGGCTATTGCTCTGTAGTAAGGAGCACTGAACACAATTGTAATATCTCTTAATGGTCATAAGTGATGAGTCTTAAATGGTATCCTAACTCAGCCATTCTTTGAAAGTTCAAAAGGAACTTTATGGGAACTGTCCCATTCCCAGAATGCACAGGATATATCTATTTACTTATCTCAGTGGCGTCTACACACCGAATTCATCCCTGGTACTGCAAGACATCCACTTCCTGAAGCTCATGGGCCACTGAAAGCAAAGGACAAGACTTGTTCTGTTATTTCCCATTAATGGTCCTTTGAGAGGTATATCATCTCTGTCCCTGTGGATCTTCTTTCTCTGTGACAACTCAGTTATGGTAAGTACACATAGCCTCAGCCAAGAGCAGAAACGTAAATCAAATTGACGTAAGTCCAATTCAAAATCATAAATCAGTCCGACAGAAGTTGAATTTAGAAATGTATGAGCTATTCAAGATTAACCTTGATCCTTTGAAGCTGTTTAAATAGAAAGATTTGGGCATAGTAAATCATTTTGGGAAGATCTTAGGAAAGGTTGAGATATATGCCAAAAACTCACCTGGGCTTCTAGAAAACGTAGCCATCATTAAGATAACTCCTCTATAGCATTTTTCTTTCTAAAATTGATCATGGAAGCAATTACAGTGACTTACTCTTAAATTTGACCTCATTCAAGTATATATTTAGTATGTTAGATATCTTTAATGAAAAATTCTATTGTTCACCTTATTTAAAAAATTTCTGTTCACCTTATAATGTATCCTTAATTTGCAGATGTCTTATTTTTTCATGTCATATTTTTACCTTCATATATAATTATAGTCCAGGCAGAGAAAATAACCTTTCAAACTGAAGGTTTTACTATTTCAAATCTTTCTACACTCCTTGAATAAATCACTCTGTGCCAGCAGAATCTCTCCATTGACTAAAGCCATGTTCTCGTACTATTTCGAGATATAATTTTAGACTGCAAGTAAAATACAGTTCTGAGAACTCTGTCCTCCTATAAATGATTACATGTTGTGTCAATATTGATTTTTTGGCTCTTTAAATCATTTTCTAGAAGCCCATGATGTATCTGAGTTTAGTAGAATTTTGTTCCTCTGTTATATGTTTATTCTTTGGAGAATTACTGGTACATGGCTGCACTTAAATTTTTAGTCTCACTCTTTATTACCAAACTGGGGAAATCCAGTTTTTCTCCCTTAAATGCTGTATACCTTAATGTACATATAGAGCACAGTAGCAGAATTCTCTGGAAATTTTTTTGTTGTACTTCTTCAGAATTATAGAAGATATGAAAATGGAGAAAGAGGGAGTTCTTGCAGGAAAATATTTATATACATTTTAAGAAGGTGGAGGTCTTCTCATTCTGACTGCTGACTTTTGTCTTCACTTGTAAATCCATTTCCCAGGGGCTGATTATGTCCTGTCTGGATGAAGATGATCATGCCAATCCCCATTTGTTCTTCTTCTCCTTCTTCTTTTACTGCTCCTTCTTCTTCTCTTCTCCTTCCCCCTTCTCCTCCCCTTCTTTTTCTTCCTCTTCTTTCTTTTCAAGGTGAAAGCCATGTCAGTGAAGAAGAATGTAATGGTAAAAAGAAGAAGACAGGGGCAAATGTTAGGAGACTCAGACCCCTGGTGGCTGTGAAACTTTGGACAAGTGATTTAACTCCTCTCAGGTCCAGTTTTCTCATGTAAGATGGTAATGGAAATATTGAGTGCTAAAACTTTGTGAATCTATGAATTTATTTTGAGAGCTAGAGAGCACCAGCTATCACCATATCTCTCCCCTTTTGGCCATGGTGTTCTCCAGAATTTGCTTGTATCCTCATCTCCATGTCCTATCTCTCTCAGCTCAATGAGCCACTCAATCAGGCACTGTCGCAGACAATGTTTGTGCCCCTCTTCCATCCTCTCAGCCCACCCTGAAATTCACCTTCAGGGAGAAATGTCAATGGCTTCCTTGGTCTCTGCTTGAGGCATTCTCTGGTCCTGGGAGTATACTGTACCCACAGATGAGCCAGACCAGCAGTACTGGGGAGTTATCTGCCCTGGAGCAATCCCAAACCAATGAAGGATGGGAGTTGGTGAGACTACCTCAGCGTTCTTACCCCACAGGAGGCAACTCTGAGGGAGTGTTCCATTCCCTCTCTCAGAGGGTCCCCAGTAGGAATAAGTTCCAGTTACCCACAGAGCAACCTTTATTAGCTATCGTCCTTTCCCTGTCTTACATTCACATGAGCTTCCTGCAATACCTTCCAAAATGAACTCCTTGAACCCAAATCCTTATCTCAGGTTTTGTGTTTGGGGAAAATACTTGTTTTGTCTGCTGTCTGCTCCTTCTGCTTCTGAGACCGCACTGCTGGTTTGCAGTTTTAAGTCATCACATTCCCATGGGTCAGTCAGAACCCACTTTCTTTCCCCCTAAGTATGTTAGCATTGGCTGTGTGTTACTCACATAGTCAGTATCTGTTCAAGAGTCAGTACTGCAGCCCATGCTCTTCTCTCTGCTGCGAATGCCCTGCCCTTCTTCTGCCTTTTCTCCGTGTCTCTGTGCAACCGGTTCTTCTCCCTCCCACAAACCAAGAAACAGTTTACTTAACTAATTCTTGATCATCCTTCCAGTTTCATCTTAAACATTCCTTCCTCAGGGAAGTCTTCCTATACACACTTCAAAGAGGATGAAGTGTGTAGGAAGACTCCCCACCCCCAGGGGCTCCCATTGCCTCCTTTGCTTCTATTATGGGATGAACTACATTTGTAATTACTTATTGACTATTCTTCTTCCTAATGGCATTATAAGCTGCCTTTTGCTTTTGTCCACCCCTGTAATTTCAGGATTTAGCACATTCCCCAGCCTCTAACAGACACTAAGTATATATTTATTAAAGAATAAATAACTGGACTTGTGGAGTCACAGAGCAAACCCTCATTTTTTAGATGAGAAGATCAGTGCCCCAAAGATATAAAATTAAGAAGGACAATGGAACAGAATTCAGAAACCCTATCTCCCAGTCCAGGGATTATATTAGCATATACAGGAGTCTCCTCCCATCTTCAAGGGATAAGTTCCAACACTCCCAGTGGATGCCTGAAACTGCAGATAGTACCAAATCCTATATATACTATGTTTTTCCTATACATAGTTTAATTTATAAATTAGGCAGAGTAAAAGAATATCTGAATTGACAGCAACACTAGTCTTGCATTTGGGAGCCATTATTAAGTAAAATAAGAGTTGCTTGAACACACGTGCTCTGATAACCCAGATGGCTTCTAAGTGACCAATGGGCAGATATGCTAGACAAAAGGATGATTCACATCTGGGCAGGACAAAGTGGGACAGTGTGAGATATCATCATGCTATTCAGAATGGCTGGCTACTTAAAACACACGTTATTTATTTCTGGAATTTTCCATGTAATATTTTTGGACCATGGTTGACTACAGCTAACTGAAACGTTAGAAAATGTAACAGTGGATTAAGGGGGACTATTGTATACTATGGCAATACTTCTTCTCTTCCATTCCAAGATCCCTAACAGACATCTTCAGCGTTTTGTCAGCGAAATCTCATGAGATGATGGAGCAAGCACAGGGGCTTGGAGCCTTGGATCGCTGCAGTCTCCCTGGCTGGTTCTCCCTGCTCCCTGACTCCCTGGCCACCTGGGCCCCACTCATCTCCTTCTCCCCACCCCCACCCTGTGATCTCTGCCATCCTCCATCCCTGACCGGGGCCTGGGTGTGGGTGCAGGAAGGTAGGGGTGGGTGCCTGGAACTTGCAACGTCTTGGGGCCTGGAATGATATTAACCATCCCTACCCCAGACTAGCAGTCCCTGCTCTGTAATCCATCCACTGGAGACTGCGTCTGGCCTCTTGTCCACCCTTAATCCAGGTATGAGTGCCTCCCAGCACAGAAGTTTAAAGATCCTTCGGGGTCGCCTGTGTGTCATGGTGGGCTTGCCCATGCACCAGAGAGACACGGGGCTGACTTCTCCAAATCCGCCTCCTCCATGGAACAGCTCTGGGATCTGCTGCAGGCCAGCACTTATGCCCTGCATCACTGGACAGCCCCACACCTGTGTCACCCGTTAGGATCTACACTCGCCCCACAGTCCTTGTGCCCCAGAACACTCCCTAGGCTGGCTTTACCCTGGGGTGGGCCAGGGTCCTCTCTTTTTTCTTCCAGGTTTTCTGAGTCTGGCTTGCATCTCTCTCTTCTATCAGCCTGTGGTACCCTCTGGGAACGAGCCATATAATATGAGTTGTGTAATTTTGGTGATTCCGCATGTAAGTTCAATGTTTTGATATTTGCATTTGAACTAGCATCTCATAATACAAACAGTAAAAATCATGCTCATCATTTAAAATGTTAATTTTTCTTTACTGAAAGTGGCATGAATAGCAAATAAAAAAACAAAGGGTTAAATGTGCTGTGAACGAAAGAAAGCTTTCCATGTGCATTAAGAGCACTTTTTTCCTGCTTTCTGAGCAAGGGTCCACACATTTTCATTTGGCACTGGGGCCCACAAATTACGTAGCCATCCCTGCCATTGCCTCGCAATCCTGTCCATGCCCAATGAGGCTTCAGACTTCACCAGGTAGTACATATTTATCATCTGGTTGGTTTCCACAGAGCACCCACAAGTTGAATTAGTTGCCTTCTGTAACAAAATAATTCAGGTAAAAAATGAAGTGCTGGTTGTTCTTTGCTGTAAAACAAATTACCCTAAAGCTTAATGACTTAAAACAACAACAATTATTTGATTTCTTATGACTCTGAGGGCTTACTGAGTTCGATGCGACTCTTCTCACTCGGGGTCTACATGTGTTGCAGTCAGACAGTGCCTGGCCAAGTCTTCCTCACTCACATTTCTGGAGATCAGGCTGGATGTTGGCTGGGATGTCAGCTGAGACTGTGGTCTAGAACAATTACATATGGCTTCTGTATATGGCCTGAATTCCTCAGAGCATGGTGGTTGAGATGCTGGAGAGAAAGAGAGAAGCAAAAACACTATTGTCTTTTCTGAGCTGACCCAGCCTGGGAGGTTATACAGCATCACTTCCACCTCATTCTATTTATTAGGGGTATTGACAGGAAGAGGCTCTTGATTATATGAGTAGAGGCTCGTATAATAATATATGGGTCCTAGGACTCAGCAGCTGGGCTTGGAAGACCTCTCAGAGAGCAAAACACTTACCACACAGCTGGTGCTCAACAAATGGCAGTTACTTCCGTCTTCAGAACTCATTTTCTAATGTAATATAGACCAGAACGTCTTCACCTTTGGCTCTTCAAAGAGCACTATTTCGAACATTTGGCTTCAAGTTCTGGCTCTATCCAACATCTAGCTGTTAGCTTTTACTCAAGTCACTCAAGCTTTTCGAGCAGCTGTTTTCTACCCAAGTTTTTTGTGTGAATTAATAATAAAATGTGTGCAAAGTCACTTTGTAAACCATTTTGGATGTCTGAGCGTGAGTTAGTAAGAATTACAGTTCCATTGACAAACTTGGTGGCAATTCTAATTAGTTCTGTAGATTTGAGTTTTGTTTTTATGATGAACCATTGACATTTTGTATGGAAAAATTGCCTCCTGCCCTTTCCTCTCGTTTTCTTCCCCCCTCCACTTATTTGGTTGATTGTTTCTTAGAACAGACTACTGATGATACCCCGTTCTCTTATCATTTACTCTATAACTTTTTAAATCATATTACCTCTACCTTACCACTGTAAGCTCTTTAATATTTGTGGTTTGGGGAGTGTGGGAAGAGAAGGAAAAGGAAAGCAGCAAGAGAGATAATGATTTTATCCTTAAAAAACAGCTGAAGAAGGAATCCCAAACCAACTTAACCTTGATACCACCTGCCAATGTGAATCTTTTTCTGATTGACATTGACCCCTGTAGCCCTCATCATCCATCATAAAATTGGCCCTTACCTTGTTCTGAGTTTTCTTATACATATCTTATCCTCCCACCCATCAGAGAAGAAACATAAGCTTTGCAGGCTTTTGCTGCCTCTCCTGTACATGCTAACATGTTCTGGAATAACTTACATGGCTCTGGAGCTCAATAAATTCTCCTGATACATTGCTTCTTATTTACAGTTTCATTATCATATGTCCCATAGTCTCCCACTGTTCCTCATTAGGTGACTTAAATCCTCTTACGACAAACTCTGAAACCTTTGTTGTTAGCATAGTGGACAATTGTGTCTTCTCTTTTTCTTGTTCACTAACTCCTTCTCCTTGGTATATTAACAAAGTCATTTAAGGAGCTGATATTTCCAGCTTGAAAGTAAAGATAATAGAATGTACTGTAAGGTTTAATAACAATGCTTACAAAGCACCTACTATATGTCTGAGGCATTATATACCAACATCATCTTATCTTACTGGATAAAATAGAGATACTTTTGTGGGCCATTGGAAAAAACTGGCTACAATATTGTTTCTTAGAGTATGAAATTTATGTTTTCTCTCTAGGGCATTTAACCTGCACTTTCATTGCAAAGTAGATTGTGTCCTCTGTGAAAACAGGAGCTATACTAGATTCTAATTCCCAAAGTGGTTAATACTTTGCTATTCCCTATACAGATGCTCAATTACTTTTAAAAATGGTAATGTAGACAGTACCTTGGCAATAGTTTAAGATTGTGAATTCTAAATTCCCTTTGTCTTCCCCCTACCCCTGCCTTTACTCTGCTTTTAATTTACAAGTGTGTCTCTGAATGGAAGTTAAATTGGGAAAATCAGTTCTTCCATTTTACATATAAATTATTTTTATTTTATGCAAGCTCCTCCTTAGATGAATTTTGTGGCTTTGTAAATCTTTATGTATTTGAAATGAAATTCAATACTAACCTCTTCTTCAACCTTCAGTTTTTGGCTTTTTTTCTTTGGTGACTTTTCCCTGTGTACTATGTGATATTTCTTGTTCTCTTCACTAAAGCAACAGTTATGAAAAGAAAGGAAAAAAAATATGTTTAGCATAAGTTATGTGGTAAAACATATTAGAAAAAGTCTTATGTGGTAAAACACATTAGAAAAAGTCCTGCCCAAGTGTTTGAAAACATTTCCCTGGTATAACAGTTCCATTTTATTGTTTTTAGAAAATAAGACTGAGCTTGCCTTTTTGTATTTTTATTTTTGTAATACAGGCATACCTCAGAGATATTGTAGGTTCAGTTCTAGACCACCGCAATAAAGCGAGTCACATGCATTTTTTGGTTTCCCAGTGCATATAGAAGTTATGTTTACACCATACTGTAGTCTGTTAAGTATGTAAATAGCATTATTTCTAAAAGAACAATGTACATATCTTAATTTAAAAATACTTTATTGCCAAAATACTAAGCATTATCTGAGCCTTCAGTGAATCTTAATATTTCTGACACATAACATCAAAAATCACTGATCACAGATCATTATAACAGATATGATAGCAATAAAAAAGTTTGAAATATTGCAAGAATTACCAAATGTGGCACAGAGACACAAAGTGAGCAAATACTGTTGGAAAAATGGCACCGATAGACTTGCTCAACGCAGGGTTGTCCCAAATCTTTAATTTGTAAAATATGCAAAATCCGCAACATGCGGTAAAGCCAAGTGCAGTAAAACGTGGTATGCTTGTATTGGAACCAGGTCCTAAAATAACCCAAGAATTGTCATTTCCTTTCAAGGTAGAACAATGTCATTCTTTTAGAAGTCTGAAAGAAAAGCCCTTGAGGAGCACAAAATTGCTCTAAGCCAGAGTTCTCCCAATTTAGCACGCAACAGACACACTCGCAGAGTTGATTAAAACACAGATTACTGGGCCCACTTCCAGAGTTTCTGACTCAGCAGTTCAGGGATAGGGCCTGAGAATTTTCATCTCTAACAAGCACCCAGGTGATGCTGATGCTGCCATCCAGAGACTACACTTTAAGGCCTACGGCCACAGGCTTGTGCTGAGAATCACTTCTAAGGTGAATTTTGTGGCACTATAAACTTCTAGGCTCTGTTAACAAAAATAATCAATAAATAATCTATAATAAGAATAGAAGAGTTTTATTTGAGCCAAACTAAGGACTAGCCTGGAAACCATCTTCCCAGATTACTCTGAGAAGATGCTTCTGAGAAGCAGAGTTTTCAGCACAGTTTTACATCTTGTCAGAACAAAGAACATTACAGAAGTCGGGATTACATTTCTTCAATGTTTTGAAAAAAGAACAGACCAGCATGTATGCAGTGAGTCAGTATGGTCTTGGCAGCTGGGAAAGGAGTGTTTATCATCAGAGGAGTACCAGCATTGGCATCCCAGGAAGAGGGGCATTTAATCTTTATTTTTAACGTGGACATTTTTTACTTCTGGTCCATGTGCCCTTTTCTTAAATAACTAAAGCAGATGTACAATGTACGTATGATGGGCCACAAACAGGCTATTTTAGCTAGCATAAAATTCAGCTTAACTCATGTATAAGCTAGAAATGACTTCCCTATATCTCAATATCTGAATGAGTTATTAATTAATTTTAATGAGTTATTAATTTTTTACCTGCAGAATTTGTTTTATGTGTGTACATAGTTAAAAAAATGAACTCCCATTGTGGGGCCTTTAGGGACTTTCCACCCCCTCACTTGTTCCCGTAAACCAACCTCTTGCGCCACTCCTTTTCCCTATCGAAACCAATTCTTCTCCCTATCGTGCGCCACTCCTTCTCCCTATCGAAACCAATTCTTCTCCCTATCGAAACCAATTCTTGGAGTTTTTCAGTTGACGGGGACTTTCCAGCCAGCGGGTAATTTTCCAGTTGCCCGTAACAGGTAACGGCCAGAAGGTGGGGCAAAAGTTCCTAAGCCAATGAATTCAAAAGTCACCACATTTACCCAATTATTGTGAGAATATACCCGCCCTATGAGTAAATAGACCTATAAAAAGTATGTGATTCCGCTTTTAGGGGTTCCCCATCGGCCTCCTGCGTGAGGTTCAGGGAACCCCGGTGCATCGGCTTCTAATAAACCTCTTGCGTGTTGCAGCGGCTCTCGACTCTTGGCGGTTCTTGGGCGAGTTGGAATCCCTCGTAGACCGTTTGGGTCTAACACCATCTGAATAATAGTTCCTACTTAGCTTTGTACTTTTTAATATTGCCTTCAGTATCCTACAGCATCTAAAATTACTTTCAATATATTCAGTAATTTATTCCAAGAATACTCACTGAGTGCCTACTGGGTGTCAGTCTACTGGGAGAGATACATTATCACGCAGCACAGATAGGGAGTTTACATGTATATGCCTATCATAATGCATCAGCTATGGCTATATAGATTCTAACAGCCATTTGAAAGCAGAGCAGGCTCAACATGAGCGTTATGATTAAAATATGCCCTTCATACTTCTTGTCATTAGAGTTCATTCATAATATAAACTACTATGACAAAACTGCATTGGAATATTTGAGGCAATAAAAATTTTAAGGAATTTTGTCCCATTCTGAAAACTGATTAACAGATGGAGTATGAAATTAAAAACAGGAAGTTGGCTGGCTTTTTTAATTAAAAATTTGTTAATTTTAAAAATTTAAGGCATACGTGGGCTGGGTTTTGTTTCTTCTCAGAACAGTACATGTGGAGTAGCTAATCATTCCCAGCCACTTACTGTCTACGTTTAGATACACGATACTTACATAACGTTTTCTCTGTGCTTAGGACTTCATATGTATTAGCATTTAAACAGTTGTAGGCCTTTTGTATATGTTAATTCTCTATAATGGTCTACGAGGTGGGTACTATTGATTTATATACATATTTTATAGATTAGGAAATAGGCCCAGAGAGGTCAAAAAACTTGTCCAAGCTGCACAGCAGGTAAGTAATGGAGCCAGGATCAGATTTCCGCAGTCTGGCTCCAGAGCTGACTCTCTTCACCATTAAGCTCTACTGACCTATGTGATGTCTCTGGTATTTGTCATGTATTATGTTTTAGCTTGTAGTTTGCTTTCTAATAAGTAAATATGTTTGTCCTCCAATTAGTAGTAAGGTCTTTGAGGTCAATTTCTAGGTCTAACACCTCTTATATCCTATAAAGTGTCAAGCACAATACAGTACATGTAATAGGCATTTCATGAATACTTTTCAATAGACTGATTGGTGAAACTACTAATTGCTTAATATTAGAAAATACGGACCTCTATTTCTCAATATAGATAGATAGATAAATAAAGTTAGGAATGTGCATATTTTCTTTCTTGAAATATATATATAAATCTTCCATACATACCTCTAGCAAAGAATATAGTTACGTGAATTCAACTGCTATGGAAGACATTGTTATTAGCATAATGGTCAGACAGTCATCAAAATTTGAAATGGAATTGGAAAGATATTTTAAAGCTAGATGGAAAATCAGATTTCATCTCATCCAATCTCCCTTATTTTACTTAATAAGCAGCAGAGGAAAAGAACTGTCAAGTTACATACTCTAGGTCACCTGTATATTTATTGGTTACTAGGTCTTTTGTTGGTTTGAAAATTGGGCCCCATGTACAGAGGGCAAGGAGAGACCAAAGAAAGGCAGACTACTTCAGATTGATAGGTGGCAGTTCTAATAAGTAAGATAATTTATGTACGATTCTTGTCTTCACCCACCTGCCAGAATCTACAAAGTTTATATAGAGGCCTTAACTGGGTTCAGTTACATATACCATCCAGATGGTCTCAACAACATATTGTTCTTTCAAGGCTGCATCCTTGAGAACGACTCCCACTGTGGAAACAGTGAGCATAGTGTACTTTCCAAAGACAGGAGGGGTCGAGGAGCCTCCACTTGCCCGGGTTCAGCTTTTGTGTCTATAGGCAGTCACATCTTCTGAATGACCTCCTCCAACATTTTTCAACTCTAACTCTACGTTTTTTTCCCCCAATATAATTTATTCTCTTGGTTTTTAAGATAGTATTTCTCGGGCTAGTGTCAATATATGTTTTTAAAAAAGTTTCAACTTCCCCCCCCAAATGTTTTCCTTTTAACAAACAAACAAAAATATCTAATCTTCAGCAATCTAGATTTCCAGACTTCTCAATAGGAGATATAGAAAACTTTCACGTTATTCTTTCAAGATTACACCTAGGTGTCTATATCGAAGTAGATTAGTCCTGTGCATTTTTTTGTCTTTGCTGTGGAACAAACTAGTGTAACAAATACAGGTAGTTTCTGCAAGGCCATCCTTGAGCTGTGCTACACTCAGCTGGGCTTACTAATTCCTCAGTTGTTAATTGTAAGGTCATTTGGGCCTGGCTGATTCTGGATAACTTTATTCACATGTTTGATTCTTGACTCTCAGATGGGTTATAAATACGACTAGGTCACATGTCTCTTATCAACCAATAGGCTAATCTAAGTGTATTCACGTGGTGGCAGTGGCAGAAGTCCTTGGTGCAGGTTGCAAGTAAGTAAGTTCAAACATGCAAGAGCTTTTCTACCCTCTGCTTGTGTCATGTGTGAGTCTCATTTACATGGCAAATTACATGACCAACCTAGATACAAGAGGTGGGAAAATAGATTCTGCCTTTATATGATAGGAAGGATTATGGTGAGCAATTTAATAACCCACTACAGTCTGTCCTCTGATAGCAATTAATTCACTTTCCTCTCACTTTCAAAATACCCACATCTCCTCTTGACTCCCCAAAAGCCTCATTGAGTTCCAGCTTTAGATGGAAGTCTAGAATCTCATGATTTAAAAAGGCCTGAATATGGGCTTCCCTGGTGGTGCAGTGGTTGAGAGTCCGCCTGCCGATGTAGGGGACACGGGTTCGTGCCCTGGTCAGGGAAGATCTCACATGCCGCGGAGCGGCTGGGCCCGTGAGCCCTGGCCACTGAGCCTGCGCGTCCGGAGCTTGTGCTCTGCAGCGGGAGAAGCCACAACAGTGAGAGGCCTGCGTACGGCAAAAAAAAAAAAAAAAAGGTCTGAATATGGTTCTTGGATGTGTTCCTTTTGCTCTCATGAGCTAAAGTTCATAAACTGTGAACTAAAATTACAAGTTATTTGTCCCTCACATACAATGGTGAGACAAGGATAGATAAGGTAATTATAATTGACTTCTCCGCTCAAAAAAAATGAAGAGCAGGAGGCAGATAACAGACACTGATTCATGCAATTCTGAAACCCCACAGGCCAAATGCTGTCGGGTCTTCTGACTCTGGAGCCAGGAATGTTTTTCTGACTAGGGCTTAGCTCTGCTCCATAGAAGTCACTTGCCAGTGCAAAATTTCTAAGTTTGAGTGTGGTTTCTTGGTCCATAGTTCTCCATGAATCTTGACTCCATCATTTGGGCTCTTGCTTCTATCTTCTTAAATGTTCTTGCTTTTCCCACAAAAATTGCCTTGTTTGCAACTGAGTAGCTTTCTGAGCTTGCTTCCTCCCATAGAGAGTTGAGATACAGAGGATTTTTTGTTGTTGAAATTTTAAGTCTCAGTTTCTTTTCAGCTAAACTAGTGGCACTTTTACTGATAAAACTCCCATAAATTTTTGGTGGGTTTTCAGATGCTAGTCCACTCTAATCAATAAAACCCAAAATCTCAATTGTTTTTGAAACTGCCTCTCTCTGTAGAGTTAATAAATGCCTTTTTGGGGATTAAGCTTTTGTGTGACCACACATTATTTTTAGAGGCCTTGTGTGTACCTCGGATAGGCCATTCAACACCCCTTGAATCTTTCAGGATTTTAACAAAGGGTTTTACAGACACATCCTTGATTTGATGCTTGTTTTCATTTTCTTTTGAAAATATTTTGCTGGTTGGACATACTGGAAATGAAAATCAGTTTTGTTTTCCAGACCTAGTCCTACAGCTTCATTCTCCCTTTAAATTCTGCCTGAGAACAGAATGGTTCCTTTTTATCTTATCTCTCTCTTGCCACACTTTATCCTTGAAGTTGAAAGAAGCCAACTGGCACTTTGAACATTTTGCTTGGGAGCTATCTTGTCAATGCCAATGAGTGTATCGGTAAGTTTTCTGCCTTCTGTGTCACTACAGGTGACAGTTTTGCCAATTGTTCTTTCACTTCAGCTTTTGCAGCAGTTTCCTCACTGCTTTTCCAGCTTTAATTTACCACCCAGTCCTAAATCCAGTGCCACATATTTCAGGTTAGTCAACAACAGCACACCTCTTATAGGTACCTATTTATATATCAGCTAATTTGTTTGTGTAAAAAACCCTCAAACCTCAGAACTTAGTGGCTTGAAAATACAGCCATTTTTTAGCTGATGATTCTGCGGGTCCACAATATGCACCGGGTTCAGTGGTGTCTCTTTTGATCTGAGGTGGCCTTGGCTCATCTCTATTGGACTAGCTCATGCATCTGCTGTTAATTGGCAGGTTGACTGGGGGCTGGCTGATCTAGGATGGCCTTACAAATTTTTCTGGTGAGTGGCTGGCTGATATCTGGACAGATAGGGTAGCTGAGTCATGTGTTTCTCCTCATCCAGCAGGCTGACCAAGGCTTATTCATACGATGATGATAACAAGAACTCCCCAAAGTGGCAAGTGGCTAAGCCTCAACGTGCAAATGATTTTCAAATCTCTGTTTGTGCCACAATTTGCTAATAACTTATTGGCAAAAGCAATTCACATAGCTCATCCATATTCGTGGATTAAGGAAATAGAATCTGTCTCTTCATTGGAGAAATGAAGAATTGTTATCTTGTCAATCTACTACATCCTGAAAATATTCTCTATGACTACAGTCCATTGTCTACTGTCTAATATTTTCAGTACCCAAGGAATTCACAAGGGAAGGAAAGGGACCTGCCTCATATCTACATTTTTGAGGATGCATTTGATAGAATAAACTTCAATTCTATTTATTGTATATATAAAAATAATCTGAATATAAAATAACAAAACCAGTATTCACCTGACCTTTTAAGCCTTATTATGCTATTGATAGTCAATATATACATTTCCTTGGTTACTACTGAGTTGCTCTCTTTGATTACTAATCTAAATATCTACATAAAACAATACAGACAAAACATATACATGATAAATATTGTAGAAAATACTACTACTCCATAGGAGGTCAACTTTTCATAAATATTTATGTGTAAATTTTAGTGTTTATAGTATATAATGGTATGCTGGCTCATGCAGTATCTGCTTTATCCCCTTCAGGTATGTTTTCCTAAATTATTGTGGCTTAAAACCTAAAACTAAATTTTCCAAACTCCTTGCAGCTTATGTTCTTCATGTTATCTGAGGTCTACCAGGCAGACTGACTGTTGAGATTTGGAAGCCAGAGATAAGTTACATTATACATAGCTGAATGCAGGGAGAGAGCATCTTGTGGGGGAGAATTTTGATTTTTCTGGGATAGCTAAACATGTCTTCAATAACAAAAATGAAAATCTGGTTTTGATCAGTCTGAGTATCAACAGGAGACAAATGACCCACTGTCTATTTACAAAGGGACTAATTGTAAAGGTCTGAGTGGTACGTAAGAGATTTCAATGAATACAGCAAGAACCCTTGTCTAACAGCAGTGGAGATGTACCTCGACCCTATCCCAAGGAAATGAGAAAGGTGGTAAGGTTACTGGAATCCAGAGGGAGAGAGAGTTGTCTTGTGTAAGGCAAGTTGCCGTGAGGACCACAGCCATCCTGAGGCAACCTAACACAACAGGGAGGAACCTAAATGAATAAATGCCAAAAACTCACTCTTTCTTCTTTCCAGTCTTCTCCCAATATCCCCCTGGTCTACCCAAGGAGAAGCTACAGGGGTCATTAGCCTGTTAGTGGAGTCTGGAAGGTCAGCTTCTTGGAGAACAAGGCAGAGTGGAGAAGGGTAAGTAGATCTGGAAGAGCAGATATCTGGCACAGGTGCCTTGTAGCTGTCAAATACTTGATCCATAGTGTAATAGGTGGCAGACAGAAGCCACAGTGGAGTTTTCACTAGAGAAGTACTGAAGTTCCGTTCTGACTGCAATTTTCCTAGCTGTCTAGCAACCAAATTTGGTTCTTTGTCTGAGATAGAAATTCTTTAAGCTACCTAATGCTCTTAATAAATCCTTTCCTGCTTAGAAGGTATTCTGTTGTTGGGAACAAAAAACCCTAACTATATAGTGGTAATAAGGATGAATGGATGAAAGAAATAAATGAAAATAATCGATGACCTTACTTAAAATTGGAAAATCAAATTAAAGGTAAAATCAAATTAAAATATAAGATAAAGTATAACATAATGTAAAATTATGTTAACTTAAAAGACAAAGTATTAACATTAATATGGAGATAAAATATTATTTGAAATGACCAACGTGTTTAAATAAATCTTAGAAAATGTATGGGAAAAATGCCCTCTTATAAAATTTCAAAGACTTGTGGAATCCTTGAAGGGTATCTGTGAACTCGAAGTTAACATTGTTTTGAAGAACCACGAACAAATGAGATAATTAGACATATGAAGGTTTGTGTTTATCACATATTCAGTGTTAATATCGCTTGCTATAGCAACCTTAAAGTTATTCCAAAGGGGTGCTCTGTTCATCCAATATGAGCTGGCGTATTTTGTGGCACTTAGTCTAAGGAGAAAGTACCTTGATCTACAGGTTTATCAGCCCATATAAAAAGAGTTTGCTAACAAAAGCTGAGATGCCTCTGAAGTTGCTAAAGAGCAGAACTTATCATTTTATTCTGAATTTATGACAATTTGAGAAGTGTATGACTTTGCATCAGAAACTATAATTTGCTTTTAAGTTTTTGAGCTCAGCAATTCACATATTTCCTGAAGTCAATTTGAAGCAAGACAGCAAAAGCTGGTATAATTTATATATAAAATTGGGAAACTATATTGAGTATGAACCATTAAGTTTATATTAAATTATGTTGTACATTTTAAAACTGTGAGCAGTAGAAAGAAAATATATGTGGTAAGGAAGATACATACATAATGGCATATTATGAGTACATTTGAACATTTGTCTGTCACTTATAAATCGGCCTTCAGCAACATGTCTTTAATAACAAAAATGCAAAATATCTGCTATTTTAAGTAATCTTGCAGCAAGTAAATAACAGGGTATGGGGTACATATAACTGTTTTTCCCCTTCCCCCTACATGATCCACCATCTGGACTCTCAAGTAGTTTTTAGGTGGTTGAATAGGTTTTTGTTCTGCAGTCTTTTTACTCCTTTTTAAAACTGTTGTTTTGTTGAGAATCAAGACAAATGAAGATGAAGTGAACTAAAAAACAAAAAGCAGTAAAACTGTGCATCAAAAAAGGATGTTTTCCAGATTATAAACTAAAAAGAGAAATTACAGAAACATGGGGGATATGTGAGGAATATAATTATTTGATAGTTAGGTGATAATAGTGCCTCCCACTTTGTTAACTAGATACATTAGTTATTTTTTAAATTTAAAATATAATCATTAATGTACCAGTACAGCCATTATGAGTTGTCATGTTTAGCTTTTAAAAAATAATTTTTTTATCATAAGCCTCTGAATTGGCCAATCTGTTCATTTATTATTCTCTATGCAGTAGGACTGATCTTCCCACATTATAACTCAGTCTTTTTGGGAATTAAACAAGTTTTCATTAGCTAATTACTTCTTTTATATGTCGTTTTAAAAGTGTAAGTTAGATTCACGTTATAAGAGAGGAAGGAAAATGAGAGGGCAAGTTAGTTGGACTTTGAAACTAATTTGTTAATTAAGTTCTTCTTCACCATCAATATGCACTTGAGAGACTGAATATACAAGTAGACAATGTATAAAAACAGAACTCTGATCCACAATCTGTAGCAATCAGTTAGACAGCCAAACAACAACCCTTGTAGCAATCAACAGCCAACCAACCAACCAGTTCTTGATCAATAACTGACAGCTTCCCTAATTTTTGCCCCTGCTTCCAACTTAGGACCAACTGGAGAGAGCCAAATATGCACCCCTAATCAATCACAGAGTATTCCCCACTTCTAGTTAGTCCACTTATAACTTCCCCATGCCAATAGTCTCCAATTAGGGCATACTGAAACCTTCCCTTTTTTTCCACTATAAAGCTATTTCTCTCTTCTTCCTGTCTTTGGGTGGCTGCCAAACGTAAGAGATGGTGGTTGGGCTGACTTCCTTTCTATACCAAACAATATTGCTTGCTGTCATTCGCGTGATCTTTAATTATTTTTGTGCTTATTAAGGGCTTCCTCTCTTAGCACTCTGAGAATACATCTTTATTGACTCACATCATTATAGAGAGAAATAGTGTGTTTGCTTACCTGCCTTCCCCACGAGTGTGTGATACCCTAGAAGGAAGGGCACCTCACGATATCTGAAAATGTCTGTTACATAATAGGTTCTCGGAAATACTTATCCATTTATTTGTTGAATGGATGGATTCTATTCTTAGTACTGTGTTAGTAGCAGGACACCAAGTGGTAGAATACAAGGACTCTAGTCTCAAAACACTTAAAATTTCTCATTATTTTTCTAGGTAAAACTTGCCTCTGCAACTTTAATAATGCCCAAAGATAATTGGATTATTTCTGAAAACAAGATAGCATCTATTTGGATTCAAGGACTGCTATTTAGATATAGTATTTTTACTAGTTTCATAAAATTTCACAACTCATTAGACCATTTTAATCTTGCTCAGTTTTAGGTCAACACCCTGTTTAGTAGTTTCATTTAGGTTCACTCTTAATGGAAATTTATTCCTGCCAGCCCTTTAAAGTTCCAATGTTCTGAAATTAGAGGTTTAGAACCATATTTATTCTGTTTTCTTCTCCTTTGTAAGATAGTCTTATGCTAGAATTTATTCATAAATGACTACTTTAGGTGAAAGAAGTTGATCAACATTTACAGGAAATATATTATTCCTCAAATTCTTCTTCTGTATTCTTTCTTTAAGGATATTTTACTCCAATTCTATTCTATTCTATTCTTCTATTCTATTCTATTCTACTCTATTCTATTCTATGCATAGCAATAAACAATAGAAGAGCAAAGCAAACATTTTCTTTGGCTGTGTTCATTCTTCTCTTCTGCCTAAAAGTCTTTTCTCTCAGTTCCTTGTCTATTAAAAATAGTTTGTCCTTTTTATTTTTCTTCCTCCACCTCCTTTACTTCCTGTTATTCTTCAAATATATATATATATATATATATATATATATATATATGTATGTATTTTAACATCTTTTTTTAACATCTTTATTAGAGTATAATTGCTTTACAATAGTGTGTTAGTTTCTGCTTTATAACAAAGTGAATCAATTATACATATACATATGTCCCCATATCTCTTCTCTCTAGCATCTCCTTCCCTCCCACCCTCCCTATCCCATCCCTCTAGGTGGACACAAAGCACCGAGCTGATCTCCCTGTGCTGTGTGGCTGCTTCCCACTAGCTAGCTATTTTACGTTTGGTAGTGTATATATGTCCATGTCACTCTCTCACTTGGTCCCAGCTTCCCCTTCCCCCTCCCCGTGTCTTCAATTCCATTCTCTACGTCTGTGTCTTTACTCCTGTCCTGCCTTAAGTTCTTCAGAGCCATTTTTTAAAAATTTAAAAAATTTCTTAGATTCCATATATATGTGTTAGCATATGGTATTTGAGCACTTACTCTTTGAGGCATTGGCGATACAGGGATGAACAAGACAGATCCGATCCTGGCCCTTATGAAACATATCAGAATGGAAGAAGATTCACAGTAAGTTGACAAATAAAAAAGACAGCTAAAAATTGTGAAAATTTTTAATTAAATAAACACAGTGATTCAATAGACAGGGACTGAGAATCAATTGTAACAGTTCTTCAGAGAAGGCTATCAGAAAGCCTTTTGGAGGAGCAAATATTTAAGATAAAAATACTTTGTCCCTTTAATTTTTCTTATTCATCAGTTTCAAATAATACATTTCAAAATACAAGTTTCATAGATTACTTTAAATTTTCTAAAATTCACATGTTATGACTTCACTGTTTGCTGCAGGATGTGGGCCATAGAGGGAAGAGCTACACATTTTCTTATTGAGAGAGTTATTATATGGTCATTATTTAACCAATGAAATTTTTTGTTTTTTTATGGATAGTTATAGAACGTTGCCTGCCACAGTAGACTGGATACCTTAGTTTTCTCAACGTAAGAAAAGCAAATCAGTAAATCTATATTAGAAGTTGGCAAACTTTTCCTGTAGTGGGCCATATAAGCGAATAATTTAGACTTTGGAGAACATATGGTCTGCTACAACTATCCAACTCTGCCGTTGTATGATGAAAGCAGCTATAGACAATATATAAATGAATAAGCATGACTGTACTCCAGTAAACATTTCATTACAAAAACAGGTGGCAGGTCAGATTTAGCCCCCAGGCTCTAGTTTGGCAGCCCCTGACCTATCTGACAGTGGTGAATGAGGTAATGCACTTAAGATACTAAGCACAGTGGCTCTTACATTGTAAGCCTTCAGTAAATATGTTACGACATTTAGTAAAATTATGATTAGCATCATTATAGATCTTACAAAGACTAAGGGGTCAAATGCTGGGCAAAATTCTTAGCTTGAACAATCATCTACTTTTGTCCTCTCTCTCTAGTTTTTCTCTCATTAAAATTCAATTATATTTGGGGTTCCTTTGAGTGTTAGCCAAATGAACAATAGATATGTGTTGACGAATTAATGGGTAGTCACGATTCACTGTTAACCTAAATATGTTTTTATTTTAAGTTTTTCTAGTTATTTTTTATGGCAAATCAACTTGTAGTACCTTTAAATAATAAGGATAATAAATGCCCTCTTGTCTTATGCATGATACTCCAAAGGGCAATGAGCTATAATCACTATCCCTGAAAACAGTAAAATTTGCAGTCTACCTGGCAATCTCTATCCTCTCTGTTCTCCGAGTCCCTTTTTTCTTTACCTGTATCAGTTCTTAAAATATATATTGTCCCTGGACACTCTTACATTTTCATTTTCTTCATGTATGCTGCTGTACTTAACCTCGTAGCACAAGGTGCATATAGAAAGAGACAATTTAAAAACTGCTGCTGCTGCAGGTTGTCTGAAAGTTCCTTTGAAGTTAGGAGAAAAGATTTTAAAACTTTTGCCGTTAAGAACAAAAGAATGTTTAATTAGATTAAGCATGAATATTCCTATTTGTATTAATAAATGTATACTATTTCTATTTTGTGTGACTGTATTATGTATTATGAAATGCAGCCGAGTACATTAACACAGAGCAAGTGAAAAATGTAAAATATTTATGGAATTGTTTGAAGGTCTTTTTCCAGCATGAGATTAAGCAATAGGCCAAATAGAAAAGGGCTAAAGTTAGGGAATATATAAAATGCTATCCTTTTCTATTATTGTAAATACTGGCAGAAGATAAATTACATATAACTTATACTTGGTATGGTTTACAATAATGGAAAATTAATTACACAAATTCAGTCTACTAAAAATGCTATGGTTAGTAACATGCCTCAAATATATATACCTAGGAAGTCTGAAAGAGAGAAAATTCACAAGTATACAGAAAGCACATAAACTTGGAATGGTGGGGAAAATCTTTAGGCTGTAAAAGAGAAGACTTGTCAATTGGGGGAGGACAGGATTCCTGCTATGAAATTAATTAAAAAACCTGATATGTTGAAGGAGTATCAAAGTTTTAGACTGTAAAATTCTCAGTGGCACAACTAGGAGGAATGAGTTTTTGCAGGAAGACAGAATTCATGAGGTAAATCCATGGTTCTGAACCTGTTTTGAGTCACTGAGTTGATGGAAGCTGTACTTGTCAACAATATGCAAATAGTTACTTAGGGTTTCAGGCTCACAGATCAACTACTTTGGGGAAGGGATGTCCATAGATCCCAGATTAAGGACCCCTAGAGTCCTTTCTGAGAAATAGAACTGTTGAAAATTTTGTTTAATTAATTAATTGTGTACTTTCTCTTTCATTGGTCTTCTTTATTGCTCTTTGATCAGAAGATGTATTTAGATAAATCAAAAAAGGTAATATCTACTACCCATGAGGTTCATTTTATCTTTTCCTTAAAGCATTTAAGACTAGGATAGATGAATACCTTCATCTAGGTAAAAGTGCCCACATAGAAATGAATCAATAATCAGTAAGAATTCTAACCAAGAACCATTTGAAATTTTTATGTGTACTGAGTGTGTTATGTATCTATAGCAGTGGAGACAACAGCATTCTAGCATGAGTATTGTGTTCATTTGCATATCTTATCAATTATTTAATTTTAAATATAGAGTTCATAAAATCTCCCTGTTTAGAGATTTCTCTGGAAATTCTAACATTTGGCTTGCTGGAGAATTTAGGAAACTGATATTGGTCTGAGAATGATTTTTTTATTGGAGGGAAATGGATTCAAAACACCCATTTAATAAAGAGGCAATACAATTTGCTCAGATACAAAATTACTAAAGCCGAACTTTCGAAAGCCTGAATTTTTAAATGATAAAATTGAATATAGATGCATTATCTAGCATTTTGATGAGTCTACAAGTTTTCATAAAGGTACCTCACACAGAGAAGTAATTACTACCAGTTTCTCAAGCATTTTCTGAGAGACTCTATGGTATAGTTCAGTAAAAATGTGGTCCTTAGACCAGGAGCATCATTATTACTTGTAAGGTTGTCTCAAACGCAAATTTATGGCTATCACCTCAACCTTCTCCCTCAGAACCTCTCATGATGGGAACTGGAAACTATTTTTTTTTTTTTTTTTTTTTTTTTTTTTTTTTTTGCGGTACGCGGGCCTCTCACCGTTGTGGCCTCTCCCGTTGCGGAGTACAGGCTCCGGACGCGCAGGCTCAACGGCCGTGGCTCACGGGCCCAACCGCTCCGCGGCATGTGCGATCTTCCCGGACCGGGGCACGAGCCCGTGTCCCCTGCATTGGCAGGCGGACTCTCAACCACTGCGCCACCAGGGAAGCCCTGGAAACTATTTTAACAAGCTTTCCAGGAGATTTTTTTGTATGCTAAGGTTTGAGAACCGCTGGTATAGTTGAAATTATATGGGCTTTGGGGTCAGATAAACACTCATTTTAATCCTGAGTTTTCTATTAACTAATTTTATAAGCGATCAAATCTGTCTGTGCTTATTTCCTATAAATCAGGGATAATAAAATTTTTTAGGGCCACTAGAGGGTTTGTGAAAATGTATGAAAAGTAATAGAATGCTCCCAGAAAATAATAGGGTTCGTAGTAAATTGCAGTTTTTTCATATTGGAGTCATGATATATGCTATTACTTGACTATTTACCTGGAACCAAGGCAACTGCTTTACATGTATTGACTAACTTGATCCTCATAGCAACCTTATGTGATATGATTTTACAGAGGAAGAAACTGAGGTATAGAATAGTGAATTTTCAGCTCAATGAACAACTGAAAACTAAATGAAGGTTAATGTACAACTCAGTGATAGTTACTTGCATGGAATTTGTAATTTTTAATTAAAGGTACTATGTTTGGTAATGGTACTTTGCTTCTTTTTTGAATTTTAAAGATCCCAAAAAAATTATTTTTCATAAAGTGCTGATCCCAAATTAATATTACGTGCTTACATCTCACTGTGTCATCTACACATTTGTTTTCTTCAGTGGTTTACTGATGCCTAGTTTGATTTCCTATAGTTTTTCCATCAGTTTTAAACCATTGTCAATGATGTTGTCAGTTAAATAATAACAGAAATCTGATTGGTAGCTACACTTAATCACTTTTAATATTTATGAGTTGGATGGAACTTCTTTAGTGCATTCTCTGTTTTGTAGTATGTGCATTGAACCTAGGGTGAATTATGTATTTTAGACTTAACCATCATTTTCAATTTCAATATACTCCAACTAGAAAGCTCCTAGACTGTTGGGCTCTTCACTGTCACACTAAAAGGATAATTTATTTTCTTGGAAAGCTGTCTTGAAATCATGGCCTTTTGATGGGAAAAATGCTGAGTTAAGTTCAAGGCAAATAAATACGTAAAACATTTCTTCAGGATCGGGTCATGTACTTTTCAAATGAAATGCTCACATGATATTGCTGTGAGTTGAAAATCAGTGCCCCCCTGGCCTGACACAGTTCTGATGGCACTCTGAGCACTTTTAATCAGCACTGCTTTCCTGACGGTGAATAGTGAGAACTCAACGATTAGGAATTACTTTTTTCTTGATTCCTAATTTTTTCCCACTTCTTGGTTGCAATTATTGCTAGCTCTATGGGGTATAAACTTGTATTAGTCTCAAATTTTTCTGCGATACAAATAGAAAGATTTAATTATTTCTCTTGTTTTGAGCCTGTGGGAAACTAAAAAGATTTCTAAGAGATCATTTGAAGTTAACTAAGAACTGGATCAACAAATACATTTTGTGTATTCTCTTGAATGTAGGAACAGTAAAAATGAAAGCACATTTCTAGAGGAAACCACTTCATAATTTAGTGCTCTCAGTTAGCAAATTAGTTTTCTTCTATTCTTGTTTGAAACAGAAAACAGCAAACTACCCCATTGTCATAGACAAAATTAACATCCTTGCTGCTGACTTAATACTTAATAAAAACTCATTAATTCTTACTGAATGTATGATTTTATTTCCTTTATATAATCCTCTAGAATAATCTGTTTTCATATGCAATTTTGATTTTCCTTTTATAGGAGTTATTTGTTCTTAATTATTTATCTGAAGACATTCATTACTTTTACCTGTAAATTAAATCTATTTTTATTGTCAGGTTTTATTTTTTTATATTTGAAATGGTTTTCCTTTTTAATTTTCAGCCTTTTCAAAAACAATGATTATGATGGTATTTACAGGTACTATTTTTTAACTATGATAATGGTTAGCTACATACTGATCTTTTTCTACTCTTATTTTTATTTCCATCATTGTCCTTTGGAGTAGGAATATTTTGTATAGAAATTTTGGACAACAGAATCTTTTAGTGGAAATAGCAGGTGAATGTTTGCAGATGAACACTTGAAATCAGAAAGAGGAGAGGAAAAGAGGAGGGAAGAAGAATGAATAGAAAGTCATAGCACACAACCTGTGAGTGAGAGGGATCACATGATCACACTCTCCAGTGGCAAAATTGTGGCCTTATGTTAATCTAATCAAAGAAACTATTTCCCTCTGGTACTACCTGTGTCCATTTCAGGTTATGAAAACTTACAGAATATGAGTCAACAGTGCTGAGAGCTCTTTACATGTCACATTTCTAGGCATGTTCTCATTCCATGTAAAGAATAATCTTGAAACTGCAGCTAAGATTTTTATCTGATACAAAAATGACAAAAAATGTTTATCCAAAGCACTCACACAGATAGGTTCTTCTATCATAGTATTGACAGTTTGGCTCTTTAAATGAGTGTGTAAAAGTTCTGTTGACTTAATTACAATAAGTTAATAAAATTGATATTGGTTTATTTGAGAGAATTAACATTAGGTCTATTTCTTCAACTTCTGTTTTTCATCTTTAGTTTGAAAACTCCATAAGAGTGACTCTGTAATCTTTTATTTATCTATAGGTCAGAATTTTGCTATTTATATACTTAAAGAATATATGACTCTAATGGGAGTACAAGATGTGAGATTTTAATCTATTATCACGCCCATCTGTTAAGTAGATAAATGTGAAATGATTGAATATGTCGGGAAATATTGAAAGTAGTTTAGTCTCTACATTCTTTAAACCGTGTGCACTTTTCCCTACATCATTGTAAAAGAACACCTTTCAAGTGTTCATCGTTATCTTTAGACTCAGTAAGTCCAGATGAAATTAAAATCTGTTATTTTTCTATCATTGAACTCAAATAAAACTTTTAACAGCAGTTATTTAACTGCTCATTTAAACTGCTTATTTAAAGCAGTTATTAGGCAAATGTTTCTTTTCCAGACAAATAATCCTATACCTATTGCTATTTCTTGTACACCTTTGTGACATTTTGAAGTTGAAGTTAGCTTTGTTTAACTAGTCCTAGGAAATCTGACTTCGGATTATTATAAAGGATACAACTCAGGGACAGCCAGATGGGAGAGATGCACAGGGCAAGGCATTTGGGAAGGGGGGTGCACAACCCTTCCAACACCTCCTTGTGTTCACCAACTTGGAAGCTCTCAAAACCCCATTCTTTAGGGGTTTTGATGGAGGTTTTATTACATAGGCATGAGCGATTAAATCACGCACCGTTAGTGATAGCTAAACATCCAGTCTCTCTCCCCTCTCAGAGATAAAGGGGTGGGGATGAAAGTTTCAAGCCTCTAATCGTGCCTGGCCTTTCTGGTGACAAGTCCCCATCCTGAAGCTACCTTGCGGCCCACCAAGAATTGCCTCATTAAAACAAAAGATGCTCCTGTCACTCAGGAATTTACAAAGAACTTAAGAGCTCTGTGTCAGGAACTAGGGACAAAGACCAAATATCTATTTCCCATCGTACACCTTCCATAATCAAAAAGTGTGCAGAGGAAGGCCACTGATTGTCTCATGCATGCTAAAACTTCCATAATGCACAGGACTCTTCTGTTTTATTCAGTTACAAAAGTGACAACAAAATAACTCTAGTTTTTATTCTAGCTAAGTCCTTTCATCCATTTTCAATTCCACATTTACAATAGGATGGAAACAAGTTCCCTGTTTTTTGTATCAATATCTCTCACAGCTCTTAACACATTGCCTTGTATAGAACATATTCCCAAAATGTGTTGAATACACTCTGTTTAAAATAAGCACCAGAATAGCTTATAGAGGTTCTAATAACTTTTCTGTTAGTAAACATTAAAAACAACCATAACAACACTAAACACTTGAAAAAATTGAATGTCACTTATGTACCAAGAACTATGCTAGGCTCTTTATATGCATTCTCTAATTCATCAATATTTTGAGATATGTCTTACTTTCCCCCACTCTATACATTAAGCTCAAACAGCTTAATTGACTTTCACATAGCTGTACAGTTGAGGTCAAATATAAGACTATTTGTAACATGCTATTCCTCATGCCAGAAACTTTAAAAAATGTTCTATGTATAAAATGAGTTTTTTACAAAATGAAACAGAGTTGGGAAAGTTACAGCAATATTTTTACTGCCCTACATTCTAATTCCTCAAAAACTTCAACTTGTCCCCCGTCCCACCCATGGATTACTGCTTTGTAGTTCTACATCTGGCTTATTTTTATCAATTACAATATTGATGTTGAGGAGGAAAAGTGAAAGTATATCTGTGTCATATGGTATCACATTGGAAACCTGACATCAGTTAACTGAGTATTTTGCCTTAAAATTTAAGGACATTTTCTCCACATGTACCGCTTTATATTTGAATACAAAATGACAAAACATAGAGGTGAATATATAACAGTACAATTCTAGTTCTGTTTCTAGAGTCTTGACTTTCTCCTTAGAGCAATCGGTGCCTTTTTTTTTTTTTTTTTTGGAACAAGAACTACACTTTATGCTTTTAGTTTTATAAGAAAAACCATTAAATAATCATTGCAACATATTTTATTTCTATCTTATATCTAGATGAGAAAATTTTTTTGTTGTTCAGTAGTGCCAGAGTTTTAACACCAGACATTCTATTGATTGAAGACGATAGCTATTTGGATAAGAGGTACAGGCAAACTGTCCTTAATAAGTGTGGTACGATGATATTGACAGAGTTTCAGTCTGCAGTCTGACTTGCCTAGTCTATGCATACAAATAGAGAAAAATCACATAGTCTGACAGATTCCAATGTTTTATACAGAATTCTTTTCTGAGTTTTATTTTGCATGAATATGATTGGAATTAAATAACTCTTTCTATCCAACTGAGAAACTGATATTCAGAACTAATCTGATGTCAAATTTGGCTCCCAGTTTTAATCCTATGCTTAATTAAAGCATCTCATGCATTTCTTGTCTCTCATTGTCTTTTTTATAATTCTATATAGAAATAATATTCACAAATCTATGATTTAATCGTAAAACTAAAAGATAATTTGAGTGGCATCAGTTTAACAAAAATACAGAAATTTTGTGGAGTTAAAGTGGATAAAAAATGTTTCATTATTCAATTTACTCAGCCATACTTTGGACAGGAATTCAACAACTCCAGCTTTCCAGTTGCTCTGTGGAAAACTTCATCATCTGGTGTACAACCTCGGAATATGTGTTCCCTCAAATTTACTTCTCTTTTTTGGAAAAGGATTATGATTCCCATATATTTTTAAAAAAATTTTATTTTATATTGGAGTATAGTTGACTAACAATGTTGTATAAGTTTCAGGTGTACCTCAAAATGATTCAGTTATACATATCCATGTATCTATTCTTTTTAAACTTATTTTCCCATTTAGGTTGTTACAGAATATTGAGCAGAGTTTCCTGTGTTGTACAGTAGGTCCTTGTTGGTTATCGATTTTAAATATAGCAGTGTGTACATGTTCATCCCAAACTCCCAATTTATCCCTCCTCCCACCTTTCCCTTTTGATAACCATAAATTTGTTTTCTAAGTCTGTGAGTCTGTCTGTTTTGTAAATAATTTCATTTGTATCATTTTTTTTAGATTCCACATATAAGTGATATCACATGATACTTGTCTTCGTATGATTTACTTCACTTAGTATGTTAATCTCCAGGTCCATCCATGTTGCTGCAAATGGCATTATTTCATTCTTTTTAATGGCTGAATAATATTTTATTGTATATATGTACCACATCTTCTTTATACATTCATCTGTCGATGGACATTTAGGCTGCTTCAATGTCTTGGTTATTTTGTAAACAGTACTGCACTGTGAACACTGCGGTGCATGTATCTTTTCAAATTATGGTTTTCTCCGGATATATGCCTAGGAGTGGGATTCTGGATGATATGGTAGCTCTATTTTTAGTTTCTTGAGGAACCTCCATAGTATTCTCCATAGTGGTTGTACTGATTTACATTCCCACCAACAGTGTAAGAGGGTTCCCTTTTCTCCACATCCTCTCTGGCATTTATTGTTTGTAGACTGTTTGATGATGGCCTTTCTGACTTGTGTGAGGTATCTTGTGAGATATCTCATTGTAGTTTTGATTTGCATTTCTCTAATAGTGATCTTGAGCATCTTTTCTTGTGCATCTTGGCCATCTGTATGTCTTCTTTGGAGAAATGTCTATTTATATCTTCTGCCCATCTTTTGATTGGGTTGTTTGCTTTTTTGATATTGAGCTGCATGAGCTGTTTGTAAATTTTGGAGATGAATCCCTTGTCTGTCACATTGTTTGCAAATATTTTCTTCCATTCTGTGGGTTTCTATGTAACTTGTTGTGTCTCCTGTGTGAAATAGAGATTCCTACTCCATGGACATTGAGCTTTGGCCAATGGAATGTGATCAGAACTTACATACACCACATCCAAGCAGAAATCTTCAATGGCCATTGTGTCTGTTTCCACCAGTTCTCTTGTGCTTTGCCCCCTTCTTTGAGAATTTCTGTCCCAGGTAGATGTCTCACCTTCAGCCTGGATCCTTGAATGAAAGAACATATAGAGCAGAGACCCACAGCTGCCAACATAAAACATCAGTGAAAAGTAAAACTTTATTATTATAAGCCATTGAGATTTATAGCTTGTTTATTACCATAACACAGTTAACTAATACAAAATGGTTGTATGTAACTCCAGGAAATTATGAATGGATTGGGTTTATTTCAGTAATAAAGACAAGAAAATGGTAAATTCCTTTTAGGGTTTGGAGTAAAGAAGTGAGATTAATCTCATTTTAGAGCTTCTCCACTTTAAACATGGATTCAAGAGTTATAAGTCCAACCTTCAATTATGAATATATAGAATAATAGTGTATCATTTAGAATTCATTATGTTGTGATATGAACAATGAATAGTTGCTATTTCAAGGGTAATTGTTTTTCGGTCCCAAAGGCAAACATTTTCAAGTCTAATTCCAATCAAACCCAAGAAGCTGTCAAAGCCTTTTGTTGAAACAAAATGGAATTTTACTCTATTGAATACTTTAAAAATACATAGAAACTTAGCTGTAGTTTGTAAATCTTTTCTTATGCTTCACTGTAATAGTATTTTTTTTTTCTAAACTTGCTTTGCATGTAATGATTATCTGGTCTAGTACACCAAAATTAATTTAACAAATCCAAACAGTTAATGGAGGTTTAAAACCGTTGTGGTGGGCTTCCCTGGTGGCGCAGTGGTTGAAAATCTGCCTGCTAATTCAGGGGACACGGTTTCGAGCCCTGGTCTGGGAAGATCCCACATGCCGCGGAGCAACTAGGCCCGTGAGCCACAACTACTGAGCCTGCATGTCTGGAGCCTGTGCTCCACAATAAGAGAGGCCGCGATAGTGAAGAAGCCCCTGTACCCCGACGAAGAGTGGTCCCCGCTTGCAGCAACTGGAGAAAGCCCTTGCACAGAAACGAAGACCCAACACAGCCAAAAATAAATATAAAAATAAATAAATAAAAGATTACTATTAATTAAAAGAAAAAACCAGACATCTCAAGTTAATGAATTTAGAAAAAAAACCCAAAACATTGTGGAACTGTAAATATTTATATTTTGCAATCATTGGAGTTCCCATTCTTTTCATAGCTATAAAATAACTTATTTTACATAGTTAAAAAATAAACTATACAAAGAGTAGAATATGAAAAGTAAAATATTACCTCTATTTAATCCTATAATCTTACTTCTTAGAGGTAATAATAATTAAACATTTCTATTTTTAGTTCAAGCTTTTATTCTGCCTGCCTGTAATTCTAAACATCATTCTTGAACCTTTATTTCTTTCTTGATTTATCAACTTTAGACTTTATCCGTTTACTTGTGATATGGTAAAGCTCTAATTTAGATCATTACCAGTTTTTCTCAAACTTTAACATACATACACATCACCTGGTGATCTAATAAAAATATGGATTATAATTAAGAACATACAGCCTTTTAATCATACTTCTTATTATTTGGTCAGGTTGGGATGGACTGTTCTCTAAACCTGACAAGAATGGGTCATTCTACAACTTCTTGTCAGCTCTCCTCTGAGTTAGTCTTTATTTTGTTTTCAGAATCAAAGCTACTAATATTTTAAGTGTAGAATGTTAGATTCAAAATCTACTGCTTTTGGAATTTTAAAGACATTGCTCTAGTTTCCAGTAATGCTGATAGGAAATTAGATGAAAATCTTATTTTTATACCTTTGAAGTAAACTTATTTTTTAGATACTTTTAAAACTTTACATTTATTTGCAGAGGTCTAAATTTTATTATGATGAAGCTATGTTTGGGTTATTTCAAATTCATTATGCTATGACTTTAAAGATTCCTTAAAATCTGAAGACTCGGCTTTCGGTTATTGCTTCTTAGATATCCCTTATTCCCCCTTTGCCATCCTCTACTGTACAGTCCAGCATCTGAAGAGTCTGTAAGTCCAATTCTGTTTTCTTTGTTTTTTGACAGTGTGTTGTTTTCTCCTGTGAGTGTCTCATAATTTTTTTATTGATTTGAGACATAATTGATTTTAGACATAATGTCATAATATAGGAGAGACTAGGTGAAATCATATTAATGCCTATAAATGGGCAGGTCCCTTCTCCTGCTCTGCCCTTACAGTAAAATGTTGAGTCCATATTGTCAAGAGTTGAGGCGAGTCTGGAATTTTTTTGCTATGTTTACCCTCAGTGCACAACCAGATTCAATTGCTCTAGTGTTTCCTTGTGTTTCCTCTGGGGGCTGGTTTGCTGGAAGTTTTTTCTCAATGTTCCCTTGCACGGTCAGCTTTCTTTCTTTCCTATGCCACAGTGCAAGTCTCTCTCCATACTTTTCCTCTCCTTCAGTAGTAGATAGTTGTTGCACATTCTTGGTGTTTTCTATCCTGGTGGTGCAGGTGGGGGACAAGGGGTGTTGTTGTCTCTTGTCCTGGTCCAGCCTGAGTCTTAAGTATGCTCTGTGTCCTTGGGTGAGGGATGTGCTGTGATTCTGCTCCCAGGCCCTATGACAGCCAATTTCTACCTTTTATATTTTGCAGATTTTGGGCTGGAGCAGTTTTTATGCCTTTCCCCATATGTAGGAGACCTCTATTGGTGTGGGATTTGGAATATTTCTTAACCCTCTGTCAGGGATAGGATTTTCTCTTTTACCTTCCTGCAGCCACAGTGAGTCTTCTCCTGTGCCCTGGGTGGCAGGGCTTCCTTTTATCCTTAAGGTACTTAAGGATGTTGTTTCATAGAGAGGGGTCTCATTAGAACTTCAGGCTTCACTCCTATAGACCTGCACCACCAGCAAAGGCTCTCCTTGGTCTCCCACTTTGCCCTCAATCTTTTTCATGAGCACCTGGTGGAGGTCATTGGAAAGGAGCCTGTGAACAGAAACAAAATCCCCTTGTATATACAGCTTCCCAGGTTTCAACACTCCCTTGCTTGTCCACATTCAGGCTTTAAGCAATTGTGATGGTTAATTGGATGGGTCAACTTGGCTCGGCCACAGTGCCCGGATATGTGGTCAAACATTATTCTAAATGTTTCTGTGAGGGTGTTTTCGGATGAGATTCACATTAAACTAGGTGAATGTTGTGTAAAGCCTTTGCCTCCAAAATATGGGTTGGCCTCATCCAATCAGCTGAAGGCCTGAATAAAACAGAAGTCTGGCCTTTTCGAAGCAAGAAGGAATTTTGCCAGCAGATGACCTTTGTACTTGATTGAACAGCAGCAACAGCTCTTTCCTGGGTTTCCAGCTTGCTGGCCCATCCTGTAGTTTTTAGACTTGCTAGCCTCCATAACTGCATGAGCCAATTCCTTAAAATATCTGTCCATCTCTCTTTCCTATTAGTTCTGTTTCTCTGGAGAATGCTGACTAATACAGCAATTGAAAATAAATTTGCCTGAATTTTTATAGTCTTATACTTTTATGATACCTGGATTTCTTCTTTCCACGTTCTGCCACAGGTGAGCCGTAGCTCACGTCTCATCTCTCTGAGAAGGGACCTATCTTCCCCTGGATTTCAGGCTACGTCATTACATTGCAAACTCAGATTAAGAAAAATTGATTATTTTTAGCCTATCCAGCGTTTTCTTGTTTTTATTGTGGGCACAATATCCCTTCCTAGACATAAAAAGAACTTTCAGTAATAATTTTCTTTAATCTCCCTTAGCATAAAACTAGAGTTTTTATTTTAATTATCTTCTGCTCCTTACAATGTTGATATTTGGCCCAGGGTTCTATTTTTAAATTTGAACACGGAATGTTTCTTTTCCATGTTGCTGTTTTTATCGAGCAGTGTGATGATCCTCATTTGACCACTCATGTTTATGGATAAAAGTCTATGATGATTAGCATAGATAAATATTAGTCAAAGCCCATGTGTCTATATAACTTAAAGCCTCTACCCTGAGTAGAATGCCTGGATGTGAGGTTTTTTTTAAGTGTATAGATTTTGTCACCCAGAAGGCTACCTTTTCGTTCCAAAATTGGGGAACATCCAGGCAGTCCCTGAACCATGACAGCCACTCATGTAAGGATTCTCTGTGCTGGTGGGGAAATAAATGAACATGTTTTATTCCGAGGTAGAGATACTTCCCTTCCCACTGCATCCCCAGTTGCATTCTCACAGGTCCATTGCAGAGGTATAGAGTCATTGCAGGCTCGCATCTGTCCCTCTCTGCATTCTTAACACTCACGTCATGATCGACAATTAGAATAATCTTTCTCTTTATAAAGTAGATCCAGGAGCAGATCCAGGTATTTTATCAGTAGCCCTATAATTAATACATGGTGCTTCCCTATACTCCATCCCTATTTTCTACACCTGTGACTCCATGCTTGAAACCTTTTCAAGTCTTCACTAGGCTAAACAACTCCCATCTCTACATTAGTCTTTTCTTTTTGTTAATGATTTGGTTTGTAATTTTCTCTGGTCTGATTTGTCTGCATTTGCACTCTCAAGTGTATTCTGTCTGCCACAAATTTTTTCCTTCACCAATGGCATATTTTCTATTTTTAGAGTATATTTTATTATTTATGGTATATCTTCACTATTATCCCACTGTAATTTTTGGAGTCATTAAAGAAAAATTCTTACAATAAATCCATTATCTTGAATTAGAAGTTGCCTTGTAGACTCTTACCAAAGGATAAATAACGGTATTTTTGGTGAGTGTGATTCAGTCCTGCTTAAATAATAATTTGATCATCTATCCTACTATCCATTTATTGGTTATTCAGTCAATAAATATTGAGAGCTCTTTATACATAAGGCACTGTTTTAGGTTTTTTATATATATAGTGGAGAACAAGACAGAAGTTAGCTTATGTTCTATTAGGGAAGTAATTAATTATTAATGATTTAATTACAATTGTAAATAGATTCTACAAGAAGAAGCTACTTTGTAATGGCAGTATGTAATAAGAAACCTAACCTAATCTGGCAGTGAGGGGAGATTTCTTCCATAAAGTAAAATTTGAGTTCCACTCTAAAGAAGTATGTGTAGAAATTTCTAAGGAAGGAAAGGTTCAGGAAAAAGTATCTTATGCTGAGAAAACAGCATCAAATGAAATCCCTATTATCCTTGGGATTCAGTGAAGTCTACATCCTTCTTCTTGGAAAAAACAAGCCCATGATTTCCATTTTTTCTTATATGTATAACTGTACTCAAATTAATGTCAGGGAGTCAAGAGATGAGTTTCTAAAACCTATACTGGTACTGATGAAGCTCTTTATTTTGGGTAAGTTACTTCATATTTTGGAGATTTGATGCCCTATTAAATGGTTTAAATTATTATACTTGCTACAAGAATTTTGGAAAGCAGATATAATAAGAGATAATAATAATAATCAGGAGACATAGAAATGTTCGTATGTTTGTCTTAAACATTACTACTGTTATGTAACTCCACAGAAATAATTCAAAAATAGTATAAAGCTAAGCATGCCAAATATTCATTGAAATATTGTACATAATAGCAAAAATATAGAAATAGGCTTAATTTAATAACATAAAGGTAAACTATGTTATATCAAATTAATGGAAAATTATTCAGCTAATAAAACGAATGGTTATCTAGAAGCATGGGAAACTATATTCTAAAAGTTAAAGCAGCAGATTATGTGTGTATGGATTTGAATTTGCAAAAGTAAAAATATTTCTGTTGATGCTGTGGCTTATAGAATTGTTTTCTTCTTCTCAAAAGAGTCTTTGATATGAATATAATAGTTTAGAAGGAAAAATGACAGCATAGCTATAAAAAATCTGCCCCTTCTGACTTGTCTTCTGAGGCTTAATAAAATATGTCAAGATCTCTGAGCTAGACATGGCAATTTTTAGATATTCATAGATAACATACTTCTCATGCCCCAAATACAGAAGACGATACCAAGTGAGAGATGGTTACAAATCTCTCTCTGCATGTGTCAAATTCAATCACCTGAAAATCATTCCTTTGGGCCTTGAGCCTATTTGTCTTTATAGATTTCTACTGAAATATAAATGGTCCTGGGAAGAGCAACTCCTTAAGGCATTATTAACTAACATCTTTGCTGATCCCAGTTGGCTAAGCCCATAATTCTGTGACAAAAAAGTTATAAGAAACTTTAGGTTGAAAATGGAAAGAAGACCAAGTTGATGAGGAGCTGAGAATAGGAACTACACTGAACCTAGTAGAATGCCCAACCGATGTTATCCCAATGAACAGTTTTGCCTTAGGATCAGTCTCATATTTGTGCTTGCTTTTGAAAAAACATATTAGTACCCATCTGTCAATCTATTATACATCAATCATCTACTTTCTTTTCAACCATGCACCCCAGAAGGTACAGCAAGGCATTATATTTTAAAAGAAGTCTAAATGGGAAATTAGGATCAGGAAAAATACCTGTTAGTAGACAATCCAAACCCTATTTTAAAAAGCCACAATCGGGCTTCTCTGGTGGTGCAGTGGTTGAGAGTCCGCCTGCCGACGCAGGGGATAAGGGGGCTGGGCCCGTGAGCCATGGCCACTGAGCCTGCGCGTCCGGAGCCTGTGCTCCGCAACGGGAGACGCCACAACAGTGAGAGGCCCGCGTACCGCAAAAAAAAAAAAAAAAAAAGCCACAATTATGCTAACAAGATGGATTAGCAAAGATGTCACAGTTGGGCCTTAAATTTGGCTTTAAGTTTTCAGCAAGGCAAAAAAATAAATGGAGACATGGTTTATTATATATTTCTGATCGTAAAACCAGCAGAAAGGAAGCATGCTCGTTTGACTAGAATCAAAGCATCAGATTTAACTGAACAGTGAAATTATTTTGCTCATGAGAGGGGAAACCCATTTTAATTTGTTTCTCAGTCTACTTTTCTTTTCATATAAGTTCATAACAAAGTGCACTGCCCCAAATTCTGCATGTTGGGAGAATTATCCCTTGGCACTGAGCTGCAAGCCACCCCCTGAGTGAGGACATTACAACTGCTACCCATTTTTGGCTGCCATCCACATACTAGTCTGTCCCATCTCTGAACCAAGCTCAGACTTTTCTTCCTTGGTCAACCAGTTGTGAGAGATGCCTCATATGGCCACAGGTGTGGGCTGAGGGAGAGCTACTGCTGCAGCAGTGATACCATGAAGTGTGGGATACAAGCTCACACAGTGCGCTTGTGTCCTCTGGTTCTGCTTGTGCTAGTCCCATCTTAAGACAGATTTTTGTTGGCCCATTTTTTCATATGCCTTGATGGGTCTGAAAATGCCAAACTCATAATGGGCAGATTTGGCAGCAAGATCACTTAGCACCCCATGGGCGGGCTTTCTATCATAGTAGCGTGCCAGGAACTGTTCTTCAAAAGGTGCATAACTTCAGCTACAGATAGCATAGCCCTGTTGGAGACCTCTGGCAGTTTCCATTGTGATTTCCTTGGAGATTTCCCTAAGTTCCTTGTGAACCTTGTCCCACCACCAAAATCTTTAATACCATAAGTGTCTTCCAGTTGATTTGCTCAAGTAGTTGAGCTGCTTACGTCGCAGCTTGGGTGCTCAGCAGGGCCTTTCCTGCTCTGGCTCCCATGGCCAGCTGCTTGGTTCTCATTGTTTACAAACAGAGCTTTCAGAAACTCTCTTCTTGGCAGAGCAGATCTGTCTTGATGGAAGGTTTAACTTTCTTTGGAGTTAGGTTACTCCAACTATTAAGTCTTGGGCCTGGGCCTCAACTTCCTCTGCCCTCTGCAAGAGATTAGTGACTCTTTGTGAGCTACCAAGGAGGCCTTCTGGCTTTCACACTTAACTATTAACCGGTGACTAATCACTCCAGGTTTTCTTTATCTTTACTCAGAACATCAGTTGTTAGTAATAACCACCCAACTTCAGTGTCTTATTTTTTTTAACATCTTTATTGGAGTATAACTGCTTTACAATGGTGTGTTAGTTTCTGCTGTATAACAAAGTGAATCAGCTATACATATACATATATCCCCATATCTCCTCCCTCGTGCGGCTCCCTCCCACCCTCCCTATCCCACCCTCCTTATCCCAACAGTAGTTACTATTACTCCCGTATTTCTCAGATGTTTGACACAATGTACCAATTAATGTATTTTCCTCCACTGGAATAACATTTCAATTTATGGCTCTGGAGAATTTTAACAATTGGACTGCCACTTGTGCCAGAGACTATCGTGCTCCATCTGTGACTAGCAATGGAGGTCCTTATTGCCAGTAGGTAGCAAATGATCCAGTTTCAAAACACCATATTAGCTCTCTTTCTTGGACCACTCTCAGTATCAACTGTTGCAGGTGTGTTCCCTGGGAAGCACCCTCTGAGATGCAGTTTTAACATACTCTCTCTCACCCTGTCCAAGATGGTCTTAGGTTTCCTCTATCATTGTTGAATTCCCATCTTTCTGATTGGAAATTCACAAGTTTTGCTGTGAATTCATTTACCACAGAGAACTCCCAGGCTACTGAGCTAAAATCTCAGGAAAATCTTTAAAGCATTATAATGAAAACTATTTAATCAATCAAAATAATAGATTTTGTCAGTGCGTGGTTGACACATGTATACTTCCTCATGCACAAAAAGCTAGAAACATTTACTTGAGTGTGACTGCCAAATTCATGGTGATTAGAAGCATAAATACAAGCTTCCATCATAAGGATTTCAGAAAGCTGTTAAAATTCATAGAAACTTTCCTATTATTATACCCATGAATCCCTACGATAGACTCTGTCCAAATACAGACAGTGTGGTCAAGTGTTGGGTTCTATTTATAGTTTAGAATGTTGTGTTCCTTAGGAAAATGACTGAATAATTGGGTGGGTTCCTTTGGTTCCTAATTATGTAGTAGGGAGCATAATTTATATGCTTACTTATTTCCCAAGAGTAATGTAAACATGCATTATGATAATACCCATAAAGTATTTGGAGCTTTTTAATGATAAATAGAAAGTATCGCTAGTAAGAACTTTATTTTTTTAACTTCGTTCCACAGGTCTAAGCTAATAGTGATTTAAAATATTTTAGTAAAAATTAAAAAAATATATATTCTTGCTAGGCTCTATTAGCTCTTTGCTGATTAACCCCACTTCTTGCTTCAAGAACTCACCTCTTACATTTGTTTAAGATTAAAACACACTAAAATGTTAGAAGTCAAAATCTTCTTGAAACTGCAAAATGATTTGGGTAGCAAATCAGTTAAAATAGGTTATTTTATCAAAAGTTGAAAAAAAATGTGGTTTATAGATATTTTCTGCAGTGCCAAGGCTGGCAAATTTAGAGAAAATCCAGCATGAATACTGAAAATATAAAAATGGTTAAACCAGAACAGAAATATTGGTGTCAAAATAATAATTTGATGGGGGCAAGTTGGCCTTGGGTAACACCAGACTCTTTTTTATGTCACCATGTCTTCCATTAATGGCTCGTTGGTATACTTTCCGTAGAATTGTGCTCCTGTGGTGTTCCCCACCACCACCACGTGATAGCTTTTTTGTCTCTCTGGGGATATTTGGAGTTTAACGAGGCATACAGTTAATCTAGAGAATGGAGTGAAATACTGGGTGACAGAGAGCAGGTGGGCTATTTTGTGAGGGTATTGGACTTGATGGATCTTTTTCTGTCAAGATCCATGAAGGGTCTGAGATTTTACTCTACTTTCCAGCTAATAAGTTATCTTGCCATAGTTTCACAGATGATGGCAGAAAACATGAGACTCCTAGGTCAGGGACAAGTAAACAGTAATACGGGATGGATGAGCAAAGATTAAAGGTAGGCTTGTGAGCGACAAAGGAGAAATGTTCAGCTCAGGTGTAGAGGGGGTGGGAGAGGAAAGAGTGGAGAAAGAAATGGCTCCGTGCAGAGAGGGCAGCCCGTGAAAACTCATGGAAGCACCAGAGGACCTTGGAATGTTCAGCTTCTACAGTCTCAGGAGTTTTTTTGTACTTATTTGTATATGTATTATTCAAATGAATGCAATGCACAGTACACTGATCTGAAAGACAGAAGCTAAATGAGAAATGTGGAATCTCATTCAATAATCACCTCCCTCTCAGGTGCAATGCTTAAGAGACAATGCAGGCATCTCCTGGGTTCTCAAACTTCGGTTGTATTAAAATCACTTGGGGGACGTGGTAAAAATAAAGAGGTCCAGGTCCTTCCATGAGCCTCGGCCTCTCATCTTTATCAGCTTTCAGGTGATTCTGACACACACCAGAGTTTGATAATCTCTGTCCTGGAAGATGGCTAAAAATAGCTTAGGCTTAAGTAGTCCCGGGCCAACTCATGCACTGTTACAACACCTGGGGGCAGGCCCAGTCCTCCCACCACAGGGAGGAGCCTTCAAAAGGTCTTTGAGAGGAAGCAGAGTCTTCAGGTACGCAGAGCGGAGGTTTGATGATCCAAAGAAGTTACTGGTCAGGAGGGCTCAATTTTAATCCTCTGGCCAAAAGACTGTATCTTTGGACCACTTCTCTACCCTTGGTGTCGCGTCTGCATTACTATGGAGTTAAAAATTACACATTGTTCCTACGGATGCTGCAAGAAGAATGAGGTTAGTCTTTCAAATTACTATGGAAAATAAGTTACTTTCGGCCCTAGGGCCCTGGCTTCTCAACCTTGAAGGACCACAGGTCAAGAGCAGGCCCTCGGGGGGACCCGGGGGCAGGGGTGAGCTGGGGGGTTCGGAGAAGTGCACGGGTCCTGGAATTGGACTACTTCCCCCCTCTCCTGGGCTTTCTCTCCTGCACTTCCTGCTGGGTATCAGGGGCGGCCCAAGGCACCACAGCCATGCCCAGCAGGCCAGCACGGGGCGGCCCTGTGGTCCAGGTTGGCAGCACGGGGTGGCCCTGTGGTCCAGGCTGGCCGTGGGGGTCAGAGCTGCTCGCGAGCCAGGAACACACGCGGCCTAAGCTAGGGAGCCTTGGCCTGCAGTCAGCCCCTCGTAGGGTCTACCCGGGCCCAGGTGCTGAAGCTGCGGTGCGGGTAGCGAGCATGGCTGGGGCCTGGGGCGGGAGGGGCGCGGACCGCCAAGAAAGAAGCTGGCAGCAGGCAAGCAAGTGACGTACTCTCTCCTGAATTTTGAGAATTGTCTTGCTAGGCACTGTAACCTGTCAGAAGTAAGACTTTAAAAGGCAGCTCTTGGCAGAAAACAGAGCTGAGCCCTTGATGTTGTAATGCAGTTGGCTCCCTGTCCTGACTTGGTGCAGGGTGCTGGCTGACCAGCAATGCGCACTTTCCGCTGCTTCATCTAAGACTATTTGTTAACTGTCCCGTGACTGCAGCTTGGAGGTTAGTTTTATTTTTTAAAGGGTAATGTAACACTTCAATAGCTATCCTATTATACAGAAACATACTTGAGGGCCCAAAATAATAATGGTAACCGTACGAAATCAAATTTTATTTTCTTCAGAGATCTCTTCTTTTGTATTACACAAAACTATAAATGTTAATAACAAAATCATAATCTACTGGAAGTTATGTTTAGCATCCTGTACTTTAGCATCCTGTACTTGACCCCCTACTGTCCTTTAATTTTCCTGGGAGACATAATCCACATTTATGGCTCAGTGTACACGCTCCCAAATGCTCATGGCTCCCAACTACTTAATTCACCTGTTTTGTAAAAAAATAAATAAATTTATTTATTTTTGGCTGCGTTGGGTCTTCGTTGCTGCCCGTGGGCTTTTTCTAGTTGCGGTGAGCGGGGGCTACTCTTCGTTGCGGTGCACGGGCTCCTCATTGCGGAGGCTTCTCTTTGTTGTGGAGCACGGGCTCTAGGTGCACGGGCTTCAGTGGTTGTGACACACAGTCGCAGTTGCTCCACAGCATGTGGGACCTTCCTAAACCAGGGAATGAAACTGTGTCCCCTGCATTGGCAGGTGGATTCTTAACCACTGCACCACCAGGAAAGTCCCATTAATTCACCTTCTTAACTGCTTTTTCAAAATATCTGTTTAGTTATACCACAGGCACTTAGCATTCTAAATATCGCAAACTGGATTCATCTATTCATTACAAAACCTTCTTCTCTATCTATATTTTTTATTGATTTAATCTGTTGCTGTTATCAGCCTGTTACCTAATATTCTCTCATCCATGTACATCTTGCCTCCTAAATGTTTTCTTGAATTTATAGTATCTCAACTTCACTGCTTTGGCAGGTTCTCATTTTTTTACCTATATCTCTATGTTGAGAAGTTTAAACATGGAAAACATCAAGGAATTAGTGTGATAAAACTCAGAGGAGATGGAGTCTGAGGAGAAGCGGGCAGGGGAGTCAGCTGCAGGAAGAGAAGAAGCAGAGAAGAGACAGGACCTGGTGTTGTTTTGAGGCCTTAGCTTGGACTTTTCAGACACATAGGACTTTGTTTCACGATGCTACTGACATTCTAGCCTGCCACAGGAATGTAGAGTGTGACGGTGTCACCATCTTCAGAGATAGGCAGGATATTATGTTGGAGTGTGACATCTAAGAGTTTCTACTCTATGGTCTTAGCTTTTCAATGTATGAGGGCAGGAAACATCAACAGAAGGTGGGCATGGAATAAGAAGAGGTAGCCACAGGGATGCTTGTGTAGCATACGTAAGGGCAAGGGATGCATTGTGTCACATATATACAAGATGGATATTGCGGGACGGACATGTGAGACAGGGTGGCAGTCACGGCTACAACCAAGTGAGGGCAAATACATCCTTAAACAATATGTGGATTAACTAAGTTACTCTGCACATGTTTAGGAACTGACTGCTGTGTGCCAATTGCCCACCTAGGGCCTGCGGAGACAGCTGTGAAGAAGAGTGGGTCACAGCCCTTATGGAGCTTAAGTTGGGATGGAGGTGTCTGACAATAAACTAGTATTCTCTCCCCAGAATATAATTTCAAGCAGTCGTGAGTGCTATCTAAAAAGTAGGCAGAGAATGATGGAGAGAGGGGCTATTTTGTATTGGGTGTTGAGAGAAGGCCTCATTGATGAGGTCATGTCTGAGCAAAGACCTGAATGAAATAAGGAACCAAACCGTGCAATGACCTATGTGAAGTAGGTTCCGTATAGAACGATTAGCAAGTTCAAAGTTTCTACCCTGGTTCTGTTGATCAGGTCAGGATGCTGTTTGAGAGAGTGAAAGGAATAGCAGGTGTGAGACACCTGGATTTTCTCCTGCCTTTCTGAGAAGAGGTAACACAGAGGATTAGGACAATGCAGAGAGTAACTGTGCTGCTGATGCACTTGATTACTCTGTCTCAGATTCCTTACGCATTTTCATGTTGCTTCATATGAAATGCCAAACACACACTTCCTTACCTACATGGCTAAAGAGACATCTGCGGGAAGACTTACCAAGGCCTTCCCCTGTGCTCCTATACCTCAGTGAGCATTGCTTTTTCATAAATATTCTCCCACCACAGTGCAATAGTCTAATGACTTGTATGTCCTCTCTGCCCTCCCCCACTCCTAATATTACCAACACTGTGACCTCCTTAAGGGGATGGGGTGCTCCCTATTAACGTTTAGTATTATTTTCATTTTGAGTATAGGTACACACACACAATAGGATGAGAGTATATGTGTCTGTGTCATTAGTAGAAATAACAATTTTTTTCATACCATATTCCAGTTGTTACAGATACTATAAAACATCATTTATTCTTGTCACTACTTGGATAAATAAATGATGTTATGGTAGGTACTAAACTTACCTCCATAGTTTTTTAATTATAAAAATAAATAACTTACTGTATTATAAATTTAATTTTTGTATTTTGATAAGTATATTTCAAAATAATTGGTTTCCTTGTTATCCTGTGTATTTTACTTTATACATTGAGAAAAATTATTCTGAAATGGGGGTCCATAGGATTCATCATTCCACCAAAGGTGTCTATGGCACAAAATATGTAAGTATTTCTGTTTTAAAACTCAGTTGATTTATATTAAAATTATCTAGGTAAACCAGAGACAATATTGTCTTCTCACAGCATTAGGTGATCTCATTAATTCCCCTGGCCTGGTGGTAATTACCAACACATTCTGGTGACTCTTAGTACAAGGTCAGACCACTTTTTTGAGCTAGAACTTAAGGTATATTTTTGCTTATTTGACACTTTGCTTGATGTCTCAAAGTCATCTCAAACTCAGCATAGCCAAGACTAAGCCTCTTATCTTCCCCTCCTAAGTCTGTTCCTGCCTAGTCTTACCCATTGAGAAATATTCAGCTTGTTGCTCAAGCTGGTAATCTGATAGTCATCGTTGATTCCTCCTTTTCTATTACCCCAACATCAAACCCATGTGAAGATCCTGTCAGTTCTACCCTCAACTTGAATGTGCTCACTTACCTCCATCTCCACTGTTCACACCCTAATCCAAGCCACCATCATGCTTTTTGTCTAGATTATTGCCATAGCTTCCTTATGGGTCTCCCTAGTTCCACTTATGCTCTTATAATCCATTCTTCACAAAGCAGACAGAGTTAAGACACATTTATGGATCTTGCCATTCCTTTCTGCAAACGCTTCAGTGACTTTTCATTGCATTTAGAATAAAATCTAAATCCCTTTGGTGCCTTTGAGTAATTCATCTCCTTCCTGACTATCCACTCTCCTTTTGTAGCATTCCCCTCCTCAATCACTGTATTTTCATTCATCCTAGATTGTTTTCATTCTAATTCACAGTGCTGGATATCTTTCCCTTGCCCCCGTTTTCCCCCTCTCCTTTCTCTAACTTGTTCCGTGCCTTAGTAGACTGGCTTTTATAGACTACATCAGTGGTTTCCTTGCCTTCTGGCTGCCTGGGTTGACTAATAGTGCCTTAGTGGGGAATCTGAAGAAGAGGTTATTTCTCCCATGGCCTTCTCCCTGTGCAGTCACCTCTGGCTGGCTCTATCCTTTAGGGGGTCACAGCCTCTCAAGGTAGCCTGATACGCATGCCTCCCTCCTCCTGGGTTCTGGTAACCACAGCCCTCTCTTATCCTTTTGGCTTAAGGTAGTAATGGTTCTTCCAACTATGATACCCATGATGCTGCATTTCCTGCTGATAAATTTGTAGATAGTTCCTTCGTTGGTTTCTCCTCTAATTAGCCTAGCTTGAGTGTGTCTCCTTGTCCTCCTGGGACTTTGGCTCTCTATTATTTTTCCTATTTCAAGGCATTCCCATGTCTTGTTCTTTTGCCTGGAATGTGCCTATCCACATTCTTCACATGGCTGGCATCTATTCCTTCTTTAATTATTAGTTGAAATGTCTTCTTCTGAGGTGTACTCCTTAACCAACTAGATACAGTGGGACCACTACCATAGTCTCAATGGTAGCACACTGTTTTCATTACAGTATTTATATTTACATTTGTTTCTTTGATTTATTTATGTCTCTGTTCCAAGGGACTGTTAATTTCCTGAGGCCATAGAACTTGTCTGTCTTGCTCTTGTAAACATCCCCAGAGACTAGAAAAGTACTTGGCATATAATAAGGATAATGATAATGTCTAAAGCATGCTGAAAATTTACTGTGCCAAGAGTTGTCCTAAATGCTTTATGTATATTAACTCCTTTAATCCTCACAATAACTCCATGGGGTGTGTGTGTGTGACTGTTATTATTTTTCCCGTTTAATTTATGAGGACTCAGATACACATGAAGTTAAAGTACTTTGTCCAAGGTCATATGCTAGTAAGTGATTTAAGTGGAAGCCTAATATATAAAGATACATTGTGCTTGCCTGAGCCTGTATTTTGTTGTATTATCTAAGGAACAGTCTGCTCTAAATGTGAAGACAAACCTTGTAAATAACTTAGGGTACACTTTGAATGTTAACTAATTCTTTATATCTCAAAGGTAACAAATGGCTTATGCAATGCCTGACTCTCATTTTATGACTTTGAATTATTTTACAGTGATCAGTAAACTGTATTATATTACATTTTTTCCAAAAAAGACTTTACTCTAAATAAAACTATGACCCAAAACACAATCATAAAACCTAAAATCCTACTCTATTCCTCTTAGATTTCCCTTTTTACAAATATGTGGATTAAAGGGCCCATGAATCCTTTTCATATTGATCTACAGAAACTGTTGGGCAAAAAGTTAAATCGTCTTCATTGAAAGAATTTGCCATCAATTAGTTTTCATCAACTTGCAGAGAATAATTCCATTTCCACATGTGTAGACCAAAGACCTCTCATTTTGTGTGATGATTAAAAGAGTAGAACTACTCTATTTCACGATCTCTTACAACATCTAAGGAATAGAGTATGTAGGTTTGTCATTGTATATTCACCTGTTGTAGATTTATCTCTTTCATGAATAAGTAGAACAGTAGTTACCAAAATGTGTTCTGAACAACAGTAATATCATAGGATGAATGCTTACTGCCATGGTTTCCTGATCAGATAGATATGAAACTCTGCAGAGTCTGTTGCTTTTTAAATTCACTAAATGCTTGAGCATGTCAACTGCCTGAGAAGTCCTATAGTGAAAAAAAAAATCTGTTAATCTAGTGTTTTTAAACTTAGTAGAGCAAGATCCATTTTTCTTTAGGATATCTAACAAACGTATCACAGAAAAGTTCCATAGAACACACCTGGAAGTACTGCTGTAGGCTTTTAAAAATCAGTGTTTACATATTGGCATGAGTAAAGTATTGTCTTATGAGAACAGAGTAGACCTTGACATAAGCAATGAAAAGGCCTGAGAAATTTTCTCTGCTATTGTAGGAGAAATACATTATTTACCTACAACTTTGATCACTCTTACTGTTTGTATCTTCCTTATAGTAGTTGTGAACTCTGGTTCCTATGAAACATGACAGTTGCCCATAATCAATTTTATGTGTGTAATAGAAGTATCCTCCTATGTAAAATGTGAAAGCAGATTGATTACGGGTAGTAAAGATGACAGTTCCATTTCTATGTATTATAAGCTAAGAAATTGTGTTCTAAATTGCTAACAAAAGTAATTTGTCAACAAAATACTTTGGTTTTCTTCATTTATTATTTGGAATAATTTTGAGAGAAAGGAAAACAGAAGAGAGAGCTGTCTCTATGAGTCTTTGAACACTTTCAGAGAAAAACATCATACCAGTTACTGAATTGAGAATTAAAGTGTTTTAAAAGGTAGGACTTAAATGCAGCATCAGAAGAATGATCGTTTCTTTCCATGTAACTGGATGGTGATAATTTTTAAAGCTCCCCTTTCTGGTCGATTACTTTTGCCCTTGTGCTTGGCTTCTGTACATCTTTGTCCTACGTTCTTCTAAACTCTTTCTCTATTGACTAGATTGTCTAAATGACTATTGCAGTGTCTTCACATTGGCTCTTCATTTTTTTCCCCTGCTCCCAGGATAAATACCTGCCCAAACTGTATTATATGAAGGCTATGTGAAGAACAACCTTTCTTATTATAAACACCCAAACTGAGGTGTGTCCTTTGAGCTCTCTTTATTTCTATCTTGTTTAGTCCTCAGTAGCTGCACCTGTGCCTGATGACTCATATTCAGACAACATGAATTGAGAGGTGGTTATGTTTCTGTATGTGTTTTCTGTTGATAAGACTGAGCTTCTGCATGACGTTTGCCACCTATGAAAAGCCTGCTTATATTAAAAAGGTGATTTGGGTTTGGGTGATTAAATGAATATTGTAGCTTCTTGATCTAAACAAAGGTAAATTGGGGACATTCAGTTATTGGAATAACAGTGGAAGCCTTCTCTTGTGAGCCACGTGACTTGTCCATTTAACTTTAAATTATTATGGCTGCCATGAAGCAGTTTCAATTCTTGGGTAGGAGAGCACATGCCCTACTGAGTAACAAAATCATTACCAGGGGAAGCTGCTTGACATGATTTTGATGGGTGAAATCTTTAAAAAATTTTTTATTTTATTGAAGTATAGTTGATTTACAATATTGGTTTTAGGTGTACAACATAGTGATTTAATATTTTTATAAATTATATCATTTAAAGTTATTATAAAACATTAGCTATACTCCCTGTGCTGTACAATATATTCTTGTAGCTAATCTATTTTATACTTGGTAGTTTGTACCTCTTAATCCTCTACGCCTACTTTGCCCCTGCCCTGTTCCCTCTCCCCACTGGTAACCACTAGTTCGTTTTCTATATCTGTGAGTCTGTTTCTGTTTTCTTATATTAATTCATTTTATTTTTTAGATTCTACACGTAAGTGTTAACATATAGTATCTGTCTTTCTCTATCTGACTTATTTCAATAAACATAATACTCTCCAGGTCCATGTGTGTTGTTGCAAATGGCAGAATTTTCTTTTTTATGGCTGAGTAATATTCCATTTTATATCTATATATATATATCTCACATCTTCTTTATCCACTCATCTTTTGATGGACACTTAGACTGATTCCATATCTTGGCTATTGTAAATAACGCAGCTATTAACATTGGGGTGCATGTATCTTTTCAAATTAGCGTTTTCATTTTCTTTGGATGTGTGCCAAGAAATGAAATTACTGAATCGTATGGTAGTTCTTTTTTATATTTTTTATATTGGTTATATTTTCTCATTGAAATACTTAAAATGTTATCTGCTGACAGGGAAGAGGTTTGGGGAGATAAAATGGATAGGAGATGGTAGTCAATGGTCCACTCAGGGAGAGGCAGTATGGACTGGCTGAGAAAGATAGGGGGATGGCAGGGCAGTTTTAAAAGTCTACTTAAGCGTCATGGTCATTAATTTAAAGTCAGAATGGTTAGGTGGCTTTGTTCTATCCATAAGGGCAAGTTTAAAGTCATCAGAGAGTTGGCATTAATCTTAATTGGAGTTTTTCCACGTGAGTTTGAATATATAAAAGAGGGATGGAGGTGTTGAGGGTGAATGAGAAAGTGAAGAGAATAATGAACCATGGGAAACCTACTTAGGTAAAAAGAGAATCTGTATTTCCCCAGTGTGTTTAATATAATTTTATGAACTCTAATTTCTTTCCTTTGTGTGTTGTGCCCTCAAATCAAAAGTAGATACTAGTCTTACTAGCAAACAGCTAGTGCCTAAAGTCAGCTCAACATCCTCCTGTCCAGTAGACCCAGGATTCTCTTATGTGTTGACAAGGTCACCCAGGAAATAGGGATCCCCTTATTCAACAGAGTATAAGAATCATGAAGATGTTTCATGACACTAGGTTATTTTAGGAACTATGAGGTGTAATATTTTTAGACTGAAAATTACATTTTGATTTTTTTTTTTTTAAATCTTGACTCCTGAAGGCAACTTGAGCATGCTGAAGAAATTATCAGCTCAAGGAGATCAGTCCACTGAACTGGTTCTTAGATGTGTCACATCTAAGCAGGGTGTTATTTCCTGGAGCTTGATTTTCTTTTGATGAACCAAGGAATGTTTGTACTAGGTAGAACTCAGGGCTGACAGCTCTCACATCTGTGAAGCAGTAGGAAGAAATAAGAACAGCAGGTTTTTAGGTGAGAGGATGTTTGAAGATGAGGGGCTGAAGTTGCAGTTCACTGCAGCACACAGCTGGATCTGTGACACCACACGCAGGCTCTGTGTTCCAGTCTAGTGTTCAGATGTGGGAGGCTCTGTGTGTGCCTGTGCTCAAACGTGACACTGCAAAGATCTGCATGTGGAACTTCTGCATGTCATAACAAATTGGTATAGTTTGTAACACAAATCGATTAAGTACATTTTGATTCTTTAAAGGATCAACAGCTGTGCTCTTTTATAACTATACAAAAACAATTATGTTTTGTTTCTATTTATTTGAAGAAAGCTGGTAACAAGCCATTCTTCTCTTTCTATTAGCTAGTGGCTTGGGAATAGGTTGGGGGAGCAACCACTAAGTGTTTGGTTATAAAGGAGGAAATGTCTATTCCTAATGACACTTCTTTTTGACAGGGGATTTTTATAAACTTATTAGTGCCAAGTGAAATGTCCTAAATTGATCTAGAATTAAAAAGAGATACCTGTTATATCTAGTTTAACATGTTTTTATATTGGAATCATTTATTCAGCCCTGAGAGCAACCATAAAATTATCCTCAATAAAGCCACATGTTGTACCCATTGTGATATTTAACCAACAAAGATGCTCTTGGAGAATCATTCTCATAATATAGAAAAATAATTTCTTTATGAGTTTCTCCAGTGGAAATGTTCTCAATCTGTGGCCTCTAGTGGTATAGGAACCCCTGAAATTTTATATATAATTTTGTGTATGTGCATATTTTCGGGAGAGGAAAACTTAAGCTTTTATCAGATTCTCAAAGAAGTCCCTGATCTCTTTAAAAATATTAATAAGTATTATAGCCGTAAAACTAAGAAATTATTAATATTTCTTTGGGGACTGGTTGAATCTACATATAAGAAGGAGTATGTTAAGAGAAAACTGCCACACTACCTAGGACATAATAGATGTTCAATAAATGTTAGCTAAATTTCCACTGACGGGACTAAGGCAAAAGTTACTAAAGATCATTTTGAAACACAGGCTATATCAATACATTGGGAAATAAGAAAGAAATGGAGTTTGGAATAGATAAAGGAAGATTGAAAGCAATGACATATTTTAAATTAAAAATATATCAAGTAGAAAGAGAACAATGACTTCTTCCCAATCATTTTAAAATCCTGCTTCCAATTCTGAAACTTGATATTTAATCAATGTATTATTTGTGTATCAGTGGGTTTATATTTTTCCAAATTAAGATTTAAAATTGTGATTAGAGACAAGTTGAAAAGAAAGATGCTAGATTAATACCTGGCTGATTTTCATGAAAAAAGTTTTGGACATATAGTGGAGAAAAGACAGATTTTCAATAAATAGTGCTGGATGGATTACATATTTATGTGGAAAAAATATCTTTACTCCTATATCATACCATACACAAAAATCAGTTTCAGATGGCTAGCAATCTAAATGCAGAGCACAAACCACTGAAGACTTTTTTCTTTTTTTGTAAAGGACACAGGAAAATATCTTCATGATCCTTTCTAGGCAAGAATTTCTTAAACTGGACACAAAAAACTATCCATGGTATAAGAATTTATAAATTGATCTATAGTAAAATTAAAGAACTTCTGTTTATCAAAAGACAGTATTAAGGGATTGAAAAGGCAACACTCAGAGTGGGAAAAGATATTTTAATACATTTATCTATAGAGTACTTATAGCCATAATTTTTAAAGAACTATTGCAAATTAAAGAAATGAAGGATGACCCAGTAGAAAAATTGGCAAAATACTTGAACAACAAAAATATGAAGAGTATCCCAACTCAGTTATCAAGGAAATGCTAATTAAATACAATGCCATACCACTGCACACCTGTCAGAATGACTAAAATTAAAAAAAAAAAAAGACAGAAAATACCAAGTGTTGATAAGCATGTGAAGCAACTGGAACACTCAAATACTTGAGAGTGAAAATTGTTATAACCAACTTGTAAAACTGCGGTTATTCACTAATTTTGAACATATATACACTGTGACCTAGCAGTTCTATTCCTTGACAAACATCCAACAGAAATGCATACTTATTTTCACCAAAAGATATATAAGAATGTTCAGCAAAGCACAATTTGTGATTATCTCAAACCTAAAGCTATTCAACTCTTCATCAATGGGATAATGGATAAATAAATGATGGCATATTCACCCAGTGGGATACTATTTATGGAATGAGAATGAATGATCTATAACACAACAATATGGAAGAATCTCATAAACATGATGTTAAATGAAAGAAATCAGACCCAAAATACATACCATATTATTCTATTTATATAAAGTATGAATACAACAGAATAATCTATTGTGATAGAGGTCAGAATAGTGGTGAGCTTAGAGGTAATGATTGGAAGCAGGGCATGAGGGTATCTTCTGGGTGCTGGTCATCGTCTCTTTCTTGATCTGGGCATTGGTAGCATGAATGCATGCAATTTGTGAAAACTCATAGTACACTATGTATACTTTTAAAATATGTATATTAAAATATGTATATTTTAAAAATATGTATATAAAATATGTATACATATTTTATATGTATATAAAAAGTAACAAATCAATTAAAAATTACCAGGAAATAAAACTAATACTTAAAAAATCTGTTAATTTAAAAATGTAAATGCTTTGCAGGTTTCCAGTACTTTTTACTAGTGAAGAAGACTGCAGCTTTGGGCAAAGTATAAACGTGCTTTATTTTGACCTTCTTTTGCACAGTGGAATAAGAGGCTACAATATGTCACAAGGGAAGTTTCCCAGGAAAGACTTCTAAAATGATGTGTGCTTCTGCAAACATATTATTTGCTGAAATAAACACTTAAACTGCTCTGAAGATTTGGAGAAACTGTTCATTAAACTTCAAGAGAATGACAAAAGAATTCTCTGAACAGAAAATAAATAGCCTGCTATGTAGCTTTTCTCTCTCATATAACTTGGAGATTAATGAGATTAGATTGGTGAAAATTGTCCTGTTCTCCCCAACCCAAAGCAAATATAAACAAACTAATTGAAAAGCATCTCATATCTGGTGTGTTCCAACGACTTTTTTTTTTTTCTAGGAAGAAAGTAACTTTAGATTCCTTTCAAAATGTATAGTATATTGAACACCCTTAGAAAAACTACTTGGTGATAGGGTAAGTGGGAATACTTATCCAGAGATGAATTACAGGTTTATTACTGTAACAATTTGAGACTATCAGCTTCTAAGAAATGAGCAATCTATGTGATTCTTGAGCCCTTTCTTAGAAAAAGATTTCTCCATGCACTTTCCCGTCCGTATACTTTCGTTTGTGTGGTTCTTTCTGCTTGCTGTGTTTATGACTATTTAGAGAGAACTATTTTATATGAACTCTCTTTGGAAAACCTGACTGAATAGCTTGCTTTGGATTTGCCTGCAAGTTAATTGATGAGGTTTAGGACACTAGTAAAGGAAAATAATGACTATAATCAATATAAATATTCAAACAGATAAAAGGAACCGATTCATGAGAAGGCTAAATTATGTTATATATCCTGTTAGTTAACATAAAATACTGCAGTTGTGCATTCTAAGGCTTGGGGGTGGGAAATGAAAGATAAAAGCAAATCTGAGAGTTAAGAGGTCAGTAGGTAAGGGTCTATGGGAGTAGCATTTGGAGATTTTCTTTAAGAAACTTGGGAAATTCTTCAAAATTTGTGTAGTGTGAATTATTACATATAACATTAAACTACTGATTTTCTGAAAGTTTTCTCTGAAAAGCTAGGAAATGTTCCCTGTAGCCTCTTTGAACATTACTGAATGATAAACCACTGAAAATAATAAGAAACGGCTGCGGTTTTGGACAAAACCAGAGATGGAACAAGGAGGGAGCAGAAGTAAAGAGATAAGCCTGGGGGGAGAAATATGAGTGGGGACCAAGAAGCCCTGCCGTAGCAGCTCCTTGGACTTCCCTTCAGCTCCTTGAGTAGAACCCTGTTCCAAGGGAACTGGGAGGTCAAGCAAGGGAGAAGTCTTCATCACTGGCTGTCCAATAAATTATTCTCAGGGAATCTATCTGTGTTAGCTTCCTGAGGCTCCTGTCACAAATTACCAGAAACTAGGTGGCTTAAAACAGCAAGAATTTATTCTCCTACAATTCTGGAGGCCAGAAGCCTGATGCTCTAAGGGAGAGAAGTTCTTTTGCTTCTTCTATTTTCTAGTGACCCCAGTTTTTGGCTTCTTCCATTTTCCTTAGCTTGTGGCCACATCACTCCAGTCTCTGCCTCTGCGGTTACATTGTCTTTTCCTTTTTTCTGTGTATTTTCCTCTGTGTCTCTTCTCTCTGTATGGTTGTATTTAAAGCCTACCTGCATAATCCAGGATAAACTCCCCCTCTCAACAACCTTAACTGAATCATACCTGCAAAGGCCCTTTTTCCAAGGTAACATCCACAAGGTCCAAGGATGTTACAGACATATATTTGGGGCCATTATTTAGCCCATTACACTATCAAATATTTTTTAAAAATAGTTTCAAATTTAGAAGCCAAATGAAAACAGCCTGATTTCTTCTGACTTGCATTATAACCAACTCTAGTCTTGTTTAGACACCTTTTCACAGTATGCAAAAGTTTGAAATAGTCAACCACAAGTTTACAGACTTGGACAGAGACTAGGAGGTAAAGTCCAATTTGCCCATTTTGTAGATGAGAAAACCACTGGCCAAATACTTCGTCAGTGATAAAGATGACAAGGTTATCTGAATAAAAGGAACTCAGAACCTTGAACTATTGTTCTTTCTACTTCATCAAAGTGAATGATCAAGATATTACATACTAATTGGTTTAATTAATTCATTCCTGAAAACCACCCAGTAAAGTTTTTCTTTTTTTAATTTGTCAAAAAAAACAACAATTGTGGTATTTTATGATTAATTTAAGATAATTTGATAATAATCTTAATAGTTAAGGACAAAAGTGCAAGTTACATATGTGCAATAATAAATGAAATTATAAGTGAATTTATAGGACTGTCTCTAAAAAAAATTAAAATAGAAAATATACTAAGCAAACCTTTCAAAGGTACTTTATATTTGTCACTTGTCATTTTGAGTTTTCTTATCCATTCAGGCATTTGCAGTATAACTTCAAAAGATGCTATTACTTTGAAGAAGTTCTTAGGTAGTTTTTGTTTTTGTCCTTTGTAAGGTTGATTATTAGCCCACTAGGAATACTAATACTAATTGCTTTATAAGAATGGCATTGCTCAGAGAAACAATCAATTTCTGAAGAGAGCATACATTTTCATAATATTAAATTATGCCATCTATTTTCAGAATTGTAGGAATGTATGACTCCACATAAAAGCACATGTTGGCTGTATTTTCTCATCATGAAGAACTTCTCTTGAAATCAGAGATAAAAGTGGAAGTCAAAGTGAATCTTGTCTATCCGTGAGAGGATTCTGGTGTCCACAAGATAAAAACAGGGAATCCAGTTAGAAAAATGTATGTGTATAGCTGATTCACTTTGTTATAAAGCAGAAACACACCATTGTAAAGCGATTATACTCCAATAAAGATGTTAAAAAAAAAAAAAGAAAGAAAATATATGTGCCAGTGAGAGAAGGAAGAAGGAGTGACAGAGGGATTGAGAGAGAAAGAGAGAGGGACTGCAACATTATAAATTTAGAATCTCAAGGAAAGTGTTGTTTAAGGCACTTTGATAAACCCATACTCAGCCTATGTATATTTTAATGTTTATTTTAAAAGTGTTATTTGTAAGATACTTTTATAAATAAGTCTAATTTGACTGAGTAAAAGATAATGTGAGAAATTTTGTTGTAGATTTGGAAGTATCCTGTGCCTTCCCGCTCCATCTTCAACAAACACTGTGAACTTTGAGATGAAGGGAGTAGATTGGTTTTTGAGAGTTAAACTTTTAATCAACACCATGAGTATTAGGACTACACCTGAAAAAAAATTACATATATCTCCCAAGCTGCAAGACCTGATATAATCTGTCTGAAGTAGCATTTTACAGATAGACTGTGTCAGTCTGAAGTGGTTTTGGAGATGAATCAGCTAAATATACATAGAAAAAAGGGTTACAGAGACAAATGTTTTTAGCCCTCACATTAGCATTGTCCAAGAAAAAGACTTGGCCCACAAACTTTAATATTTACATTTTGTTGTTTAGTAAGTTCACAAATTTACTTCTACTGAGAGAGGCAGAGAAAATAGAGCCTCTTAGAAATTTTAATTAACTGGTTGGATTTTCCTCATGAAACTCTTTATCTTGCTGAATGTGGTCATTCCTTGGTATCCTCAGGGTATTCACTCCAGAACCCACTTTGAATACAAAAATCCAAGGATGCTCAAGTCCCTTATATAAAATGAGGTAGTATTTGCATATAACCTATGCACATTCTCCAGTATACTTTAAATCATCTCTAGATTATGTATAGTACCTAATGCCATGTAAATGCTATGCAAATAGTTTTAAATACAATGTAAATGCTATGTAAATAGTTGCTGGAATGCAGCAAATTCGAGTCTTGCTTTTGGAACTTTCTGGAATTATTTTTTCTGAATATTTTCAACCTGCAGTTGGTTGAATCCTTGGATGTGGAACCTGCAGACATGGAGGGCCAACTATAGTATGTATATGGGGTCAGCAACTAAAGATTTGATTCCAAAATAGCAATTCAATGTAATATAATAATGAAAGAAACGTTTAGGTAAATGCTCCATCTTAGAGTTTATTCTCTTCCCCATTTCTTTTCAAGTTGGCGCTTGGTCATATGGAGGAGGAAATGACATGTGTCCTCTTGGTGATAAAGGTGAGGAAAGGGTCCTCAGGTTTATATGGCATCTGCTGGAATCTTGCTGATCTCTGTTGGATATAGCCAGTCTGGTTTACTACCTGACTAATGACAACTAGTGTTTTTCTGTGTTGTGTCAAGGCATTTCCCAGGTTTTTCCCAGCTGACCTTGGTTACCCATGGCACCACCAACTCCCTAATGGAGTGATACGTTCATCTCGTAGTTTTTGCCTTGGCATCTCCCTCTGTTTTGCTACAGGAGACTGCCTGGGGCAGGTTCATCAACTCTCAACTCAGCTATCTTCCATGACCCTTGGGGCATGTGGGAACCTCTGGGCTTCTGTACACCATGCCACATGGGAACTAAAGAAGGCTTGGTCTTTACCTAATTATTCAGTTTATTTCAATATGGCTGCTTTTAGGTTGGCTTGGGTGTAGTCTATAAGACAGTTAACTTCTAGAATCACAGATGTTCCCCTTTCTGGGATTTTGACCTTGAGACGGGATATCAGGCATGTGTTCTGTCACTACTGAATCCTTACTATCTTCTGCTTTTGATTTGGCTAGCATCTCCCCGAAATAGCTTCAATATCAAGGCCACTAAGCTTGTATCCTAATTACAAAATGGCAGATAAATGAATTTAGAACATTCTCTTCCTGTAATAAAACCAGACTTTCGAATGTATTGTCTTATAGCAGAGGGCAATGGATTACTTCTTATCTCTTTGTATTCTTACTGTGACAAACTGTTAACCGTCTTTCCATCCCCATTTGGGTAGACATAAACCTTAGGCTGACTTGAGGGTTGTCCCATGAATAGAGATGCAAAAGAGAAAAGCATAATTTAAAAAGTTTGAACAATATTCCCCACTTTACAATGTTTGAGAGCATCCCCACTGAGATAACTGAATTGGGATATTAGAGGGTTAGGAGTGACTGGTGATAGTTATCATGAGTTTCAGAGACAAGTGAGGGAGAAGAGGAATACCTGTCATTAATTTTCCATCCTTGATATAGTTTACATATAAAATCACTATAAATTTCATTTCTTCTGATAATCTTAAACCGTTTCATATATCAGCTCTGAGAAATATTTTTTAAAGCTGAAAGCATTCCTAGACATGCAATCGGGTTGGGTTTTCACAGTATGTTTAATCCTGTTGATGTGGGAGTTGAGGTGACAAGAAGGCATTTTTATGTCATTGTTTTCTTTTTCTTCTTCTTTTAACCATTAACTCCTTGATGTTATTTGATATCATAAATAAATAAAAATAAAGTGTAGGTCCTCAGCTCTCAGTTAAATTTTTGCCTCATTCCTGACTTGGGAAGCAGATTTATTTGCATGGATTCCAAAAGTGAGAAGGATGTAGAACCATGATCTCTAGCCTTTGGTAAATTCTCCTCATGTTTTATAACTTCCAATTATCAAGTAACCAAGTTTAAGTATGACCTCTCCAAGACCGTCTCAGACCACTCTCTCCTTTTCTCGCTCCCTTCCTTCAGCCCTGTTGGCCTCATTCGTGTTCTTTGGGACTTTTACAATTCAATCTTTTCTGCCTGAAATGTGGCTATCCTGGGTTTTAGTATGATTTGTTCAAATCAAATGTCATCTCTTCGCACAGTTCTCCTCTGACTTCTCTAACCAAACTGTGCTGCCTTCCCCACCAGACTCCTTTCATCAATCACACTTTCAGTTGTGGTTTTATTTCTACATAACACTTATCACTATTGCTTGCTGGCACTGCCATAATGAAGTACCACAGACTGGGGGATTTAACAACAGAATTTTATTTTCTCAATTTTGGAGGCTAATAAATTTGAGATTATTTCTTCTGAGGACCCTTTACGTGGCTGGTAGATAGCCATCTTCTTTGTCTTTACATAGTCTTCCCTCTGTGTTTATCTGTGTTCCAATTTCCTCTTTTTATAAGGACACCAGTAAGACTGTATTAGGGTCCACCCTAATGACCACATTTTAACTAAATTACTTCTTAAAGTCCTTATCTCTGAGAGCAGTAACATTCTGAGGTACTTGGTATTAGGACTCCAACATATGAATTTTTGAGAGTAGGGACACAATTCAGCTATCTATAATAACTAAAATCTATCTATAATAATATGGTCCTCTTCTTTATTCACTTTTTTTCCTTTTGTCCCCACTGGAAAGGAAGCACCATGAGGTCAGGGCTTTATCTGTCTTTCTCCATAGTCTACCACCACCACCTAAACTAGTGCCCAACTCAGAGTACTGGCTCAGTGATCCTTATTTATTTATTTATTTATTTTGCGGTACGCGGGCCTCTCACTGTTGTGGCCTCTCCCATTGAGGAGCACAGGCTCCAGATGCGCAGGCTCAGCAGCCATGGCTCACGGGCCCAGCCGCTCCGCGGCATGTGGGATCTTCCCAGACCAGGGCACGAACCCGCGTCCCCTGCATTGGCAGGCGGGACTCTCAACCACTGCGCCACCAGGGAAGCCCAGTGGTCCTTATTTTTAATCTAAATTACTAAATTAAACAGAAATAAGATATATAATTATTCTTAAATTCTAAGACTTCCTCATTACTGGCATTACTAAAATTCTCCAGCTGCATCCTTTGCTTTGTGAATATAAAGAAACATAATACAGGAAAATGATGGAAAGCTTAGAAATTTCTTGTTCTAAACTCATAACCTGAGATAAGTGGATGATGCTCAAGTAGTAGCTACCTTTCCTCTCTGTTGGCACCCTTTCTGTGTGATTTGATACTATTATGTATTTCTAGAGGCCAGATAGCTGGTAAAACTTTATTTCTGGGTGTCTGTAAGGATATCTCTGCAAGAGATTAGCATGTGAATCAGTAGACTGAGTAAAAGAGACTGCCTTCACCAATGCAGGTGGACATCATCCAACCCACTGAGGGCCTGAATAGAACAAAAAAGTGAATTCGTCCTCTCTGAGCTGAGACATCCATCTTCTCCCAATCTTGGATGTAAGTGTTCCTGTTTCTTGGGATTTTGGACTCATAGCAGGACTTATAACAGAGGCCCTATGATTCTCAGCTCTTCTGATTCAGACTGAATCACACCACTGGCTTTCTTGATTCTCCAGCTTACTCTTACACATATCTGTATATATCTATGTCTATATATCTTTATATATCCTATTGGTTCTGTTTCTCTGGGGAATCTTGATTAATACACCATCTCTGGTTCTTTCTAGGATTATTTACTCCTCCCTATAAAAGAAAAGAACTTTCTGCTTAACTTTTGAGAGCCTTGCAGATCTTTGGTCAGAGCTTTCTCCCGATTACAATTGTCTTCCTCCCCTCATTGCAATAATACTTTAAAGTCTCTCCTTAGCTAAGTCTGAATTTTTTTTTTATAAATGTATCATTGAACATTTATTTGTATATTACTTGAAGACAAGAAAATACAATACACGGATTTGGCTTCCTATAATCTGTCTTGATCTTTGTATGAGCTAAAAATTAGAAAATAAAGGCTGCCCCGAGGACAGGTTTGCTTCATCCTATTTTTTGATAAGCTTAAATTTTAGCAGCTGTTGCTGGCCACTGTAGAGAATACATTTGCATTTAGAACACATACTACTACTTTTTCTTGTGATTTTTCCAAATAAATATTATATGCTGAAAATATTTACAACTGAGAACTTAGATGGATTAAGGAAAATAGATTAGCTGGTTGCTGATTACTGATTGAACGGTCTTGTTTCAGGGATTAAAATTTGCTAAAAAAATTTTTTTGTTAGAAGGTTGCTAATAAGTTAGAAAAAAATGTGAACTCTGAAAAACTTTGTATATATTAGCTTAAGTATAATAATTTTGATCTTTATGACATTTTGAGGTTGACAAACTTTTTCTCTAAAGAGACAATAAGTTGAGAGGTCCTGAAGACACCATCTGATTTAATGATTCACATGAACTACCAACAGAACTCAGAAAAGCTATTTACTCACAGTTATAGTTTATTACAGTGAAATAATACATAGTAATATTGGCAGAAGTGAACTGTGCATGGGGCAGAGCAGAGTCCAGGAGAAACCAGGCCCAAGATTCCAGTTTTCCCTCTGTTAGTGGAATTGTATGGATAGTGCTTAATTTCTACAACAGCAATGTCTGATGATATGTGCCAAGTCTTGATAACCAGTGAAGCTCTCCCAAGCCTTGATATTCAGAGTTTTTTATTGTGGCTGGTCTCCAGGTGCTGTAGAGGTTGCAAACTGATAATTTGTGACCTAAGGACCATATCATAAATCATATTGTTAGCATTATCTACCTGATATGGCCCAAGGCCCCAGATAGACAAAGATACTTTTAGCAGGCAGGATATTCCAAGGGTGTAGATGTTACTTCCCAGGAGCCAGTCAAGGGCCAGGTGTTTCTTTGAAAGCTACAGGGTTTGAAAAGCACAGACCTGCTGAGTCAACCCTCTTTCTGTAAAGGACCAGGTGGTAAATATTTTTGGCTTTGTTGGCTGTATGGTCTCAGTCACAGCTACTTAATTCTGCCTGTTGATGCGGAAGCAACCATAGTAACACATAAATGAATGAGCACGATTATGTTCCCGTAAAGTTTTATGTACAAAAACAGAGAAAAGACAAGATTTGACTCATGGGCCATAGTTTGCAAACTCCTAGCCTGAAGTATGCAAAATTGAATGCTGGGAGTTTGGGGATTGAATTCCATTGAGTGGATAGCCTTGTTTTAATCTTCATTTCTTTGCATGGAGACTGAAATTAAAACTTTGTAAGGAATTGCTTCTCACATGATGAAGAACTGGTAAGCCTTGAAATACATTTATTCTTTCTTAATAAATTTGAAGCTATATGTCTGTTACATAAATACTTAATGGCAGTCCTCATTCTTATACAAATTTATGTTTTTCTCTTTATGATATTAATCTGAAGTGAAGCTAAAAAATTATAGCATACTTCGATGAAAAGTCAGATCACTTGTAGTGGAGGAGAATGGTGGAGTATTTAATTAATTTGGTAATACTGATAATTATGTCTCATGGTCCTCATGGCCTGTTTACTTCTTTGAGGAATCCTTATTTTAATTTTCTTTCATGAGTTAATTAGTTTTTAGGTTCAGTGTAACACATGAAATTTTGACCACAGAAACGTTCTTTGCTATTATGTGAGGTTTTCAGATCATAAGCCACCATAGAAAAACACCTAACCTCACCTCACCTTGGTTTTGTTTTCTAAGTAGAACTATGAAATAGCAGTCTGAAACTACTCAATTGTTTCTCTAGCACAGAAGATGCGATTCTACCGATGAGAATCTGTGTGTGATAAGAATAGCTTGATAAAAAGAGCTTGAAACTCTGGCCTTGCGGAAGATAGTGACTTTGGGCACATTTTATTCTTCTCTGAGCCTCAGTTTTCTCTTCTGTGACACAGATTATATTGTCCTCATAGGTTTGTGAAAGAATTTAATTGAAGATAATTTAAGGTGCTTGGTACATAATAAAAACTTAGTTATTATTATAACTGAGATTTGCTGAGTACTTGCTATGTACTAGGTACAGTGCTAAAATACCTTGCATGCATTTTTTTCATTTAATCCTCACAACCTAATGAGGCAGGTTCTATTGTTACTCTCATTTTACAGATCAGGAAGCAAGATTAGGCAGATTAGGAATTGAGCCAAATCAAACAAACTATTAGTGATAGAGCTGTTAGCTGAGCATTTAGTTGTCACTGCCTCAGTCTCCGGTTCATGCTCTTAACTAGTATGCCAGATACTAAAATGCTGTCCTGATCATGGGGTCACGACCACAGTGTTTTCTTCTGTCTTGTCTTTTTTCCCTGAAGTCTTTTAAAACTCATGAAAATTCACATAAATTAAAAATTTCTGGATACTCTTGAATACTCTGAACGTTGCATGCAACAATCAGCTGGAGCTGAGGAATAAACGGTTCCGTTTAAGGGAGGTGAGTGCTCTCCAGTTATTTGCCAATCCTTATTGCCTTCTGTTGGCCACTCTAATCATTCTCTTACCTACTGCTTGTAAGGGCATTTCAGGAGCTTTTCTCTATTAATGCCTCTCATTTCTTTCCATCAGAAAAGTTAAATGATCTAGCTTAGAATAAGTTATAAAACCTCAAAGTAGGAAGAGTTCTCCAGTCATCTTGTTTGGTGACCTCTAAATTTTTGACCGCACGTCTCTATCAAAAGTGTTTTTAATTCGAACTTACAATGCATTTATATTTCATACATTCACTACCATCAATTCATTAAATGCCAGTAAAATGTCTTTTCTTTTTAACTATATTTTACATAAAATTTTTTCTAATATTTTCTTTCTATGCTCACATGATTGTGTTGTACACTTCTGGAGAAGTATGCCTCCTGCTTTGGAGCTCGCTAGTTGGTCTAATCCTAGAAGCTAGTGTCTTATCTAAAACTATGTCTACAGTTATTGATCTCTAATCCAGTTTCATTGGTTTTGCTCAGGGATTCCCTATAGAATAGTAAAATTTTGTTTTCAGGATCAGAGCTGTACTATAGGACAGAAATGTTCCAGCCAACGCTGATTTTTAAAATTTTTTGATAGAATAAGCCTTATGCTTGTTTTGACAGGAATATCAAAAATCATGATATATTATTTATTATTATCAACTTGTCTTAAAGCTGTGGCTAAATTTTAAAGCGATTGTTCTAAGACAAATTTTTTTTGCAAAACTCAGTAACTTCTTAATTTTAGGATACTATTAACTATTTCAGCACAGTTTGAGAGGATGAGAAAAGAAATAGTGTTCTTGACAACTTTCTTAACTGTTACTTTGAAAAAGCTTGGAGGATAATTTGTTTTATTATATTTGACCCACTTAATGCTCTCAACGGTTCTATGAAGCAGATGATACTGTTATCCCTCTATCATTATTTAGTACATAGACCACAGCTGCCTTTCTGGAAGGATTCAGTCAGTGGGCCTGTATCAGTCTCCTAGGATAACAATAGGGTTTTTCTTTTAGCCTGCCCCAGATGATCGGTGGTGATGGCTGCCTAGACTACTCTCTGGAGAAAAATTCTGAAGCCTCATCTAGAAATGATGCCATTATAGGTTTTCCTATCACACATGGGCATGTGGGGAATGACAGGGAGGTATACCATACTTCACAGAAGTGTATTTGGGAAATACATTGTATAGTCTATTTTCATATAATTAAAAAGCTCTCATTTTCTCATTTTTTCTGAATGATGTTTAATTCTTGAGTTACCTTTTGATATCTAAGTTAAATAGAATTAAACATCAATCCTATCTCAATATTAAGGTTTACACATAATGAGATCTTAAGTTTTTCATAAACCTTAAAAACTCCATGTCTTCCTCTAAAAAAAATGAAGCTAATAATTTTACCTGTCTCATAATGTTTTTATGGGGATAAATTTAAAAATATATAAAGCACTTTACCCTGTGCTTGGTTAATAGTGAGTCCTCAATAAATGTTAGCTATAATAATTTTATTCTATCAATGCTTTGAAGTTTTAAAAATTATAAGGAGTCTTTACTACTAAATAGGTCCGTGGATTTTTTTTTTCCTCTGAGGCCATGCCTCCCAAAAGTAAGCAATTTCACATAGAGAAATGCTAGGAAATAGAAACTTGACTTTGTGAAAAATAAATTGGAAAATGTCTGTGAGATGAGCTTTATTGTAAGTGTTTTGGAGAAGTGAAATAAAAGTTGAGAAATTCCAAAGTTTAGGTTTGGTAGATTCAAGGACCTGAATGAGTTTTGTAATTTTTAAAAAATTAAAGCCACTGCCAGATGAAAGATATATCTGTGTGCTTAGGCCAAGTATATACCAAGCAGCTGGACACTAAGATGGGTAATCTACCATTTTCTCTTAGTCAATTTAAAGAGGGGAGGCAGAGAGATCCCTGAGCCTTTGGCAGAGAAATTGACGTTCCAAATTGAAGTAGATGCATAAGGCTTCCTGAGTTGATACAGAATATCTGACCCGATATAAATTGACCTTAGAGTTTGATTGCTTTGCATTCTTCAATAGATGCCAAAGGTTAGTGCTCTGCCAAAGAAAAATGTCTCCATCCTAACATTTTTTTAAATATCTGAAATTAAGTTCTGCAGAGAATTGATGACCAGATAAATATGTATTTCCTCTAAAAGGTAATAGTAGGAAATGTGGTTGAATACATTTTGTCATTCACTTAATGAAACTTTATGAAACCATGAAAATAATGATTATTTAGACTATGTATTAGCATGAAAAATTACAATATTAAAATGTTAAATGGAAAGAACAGAGCAAAACATTGAAATGAAATTGGAACATAATCACATAAAATATGTGCACAAACAAATATTAGAAGGTGATCTACAAATATTAGCAATGGTTTAGTGTTAAAGTGGAGGGATATGTAATAGTTTCCCCCCCAAACTTTAAAAACATTCCAAGTCAGTGATGCTGTTATTTGGTTTTACATAAAAATTATAAGATAAATGGAAATGACTATGATGGATGATCCACAAACTTTTTGTTGCAAGTATATGTTATATAATGAGTATGGCTCTTAAAACTTTTTCCTAGTATAACAACATTATATTCACCTTTATTCCCAAGTTTTCATGTACCAGCACCTAAAAGAGATGCTTTGGGTTTTAACATGACTAAAGCCCCAATTAGAATGGAAAGCTATGGAGACACACGTTATCAAAGGAGAATCTGCACTGAATTTTGAGGGTTGTCTTTTATAAAATTCCCAAGGTATTTGATAACATATTAAACACACTTATTTCGTGAGCTGTTACAAAAAAAAAAAAACAGGTCTTGCAGTTAAATAGTATGTTTTTATACTGCTGTGGATGCCCCATCTACAGACGTTGTGAGGTCTGAAGAGAGTGAGATAAAAAGAAAGTGGGATAGAAGAGAGTTGAATAATTACAAAGTAGGGACTATTTTGTAAATTATACATTTAGACCAGCAGAGAAGAATACAGCCATTCTGGTACTCCTGATAAAGGAGGAGGAGAATTTTTAATCCACAGGAAATGTCTCTCCAAATCCATTTGATTCTGAATGGCTTAATATCCCCATTCTTGTACCAATCACTGTGGCTAAGAAAATGGAGATATGATTATCTTAAACAATGGAAAACTGTCCATTGGAGCAGGGAGCTGGATTAGGTGTATTCTCTGGTGCTATTCAAAGTTCTGTTGGTAGAAGAAAGGGGAGATGGATGCAAAGAAGACAACTCACCAAAGTTTGTTACAAATGGCATAATGACCCTAACTATTTTGGTTCAAACTAAAAATTCTTTCACTGTTTAAAAATAATGATGACTATTATAAAACATTGTTTTTAAATGGCTACTCTTTTATTCATAGAGACAAGAAAGTATGAAAATGGCTTTGTTGGATAAACTTAATAATTTTTACTGCTTTTAATTAAAAAAAAAAACTTGGGGCTATAGGCAATGCAGACATTACTAAAGTGGGATATTCTTAATTTGTTCCTAAAGTGGATTTATCCACTAAATGCTCCCTATATGTACACTTATTTTTTTAAATTTCCCTTATATATTTTTATCTCAATTTATTTTGATACAACTTTTTTTAGCTAATTAGTTAATTATCTCCCATTTCAAATGTAAGCTCCACAAAGGCAGAAGCTTTTTATTCTCCTCTATAGCCCCACCTCTAGCCCAGTGGTAGCTCATAGTAGCTTTGTAATAATATTGAATGGTGACTGAGTGGAATAGATTTTGATAAGACATGTAATGATATTGTTTTAGATTGAACTTAGATGACATTTTTCATTGCTAAAGCTACCATGAATAAAAACAAAATCTCCACATGTGACCCATTTTACTCTCCCAGAGTTAAAAAAAATTTTTGAAGTTAGGTTTTTAGAAAAAATTCTGAATTACTTTAGTCTCTGTTAAATTACCAGTCTAGCAGTTTTCTAGTGAATTACTATGACAGCACAACATACAATTGAAAATCAACTAAAAGGGTCATTCGTAATTATATATATATAAATTATTTTCTGTCAGAGGAAATACTTGAAGCTGCTTTTCTATCTCTGTCCTCAACTTCCTTTATTTATAGATCAATTTTGATTGTTTTACATATTTATACTATTTTTTTCTTCATAAGAACTTATCGAGTTAGCCGAGGAAGTAGGTAGTTTTCAGAAATCCCAGTTTGGTGGTCAGCATTTTTTTCATATTCTAAAATTAGAAAATAGATTGATTCACTAGGAGAATGTGATTACGTGTCACATATAAATCAATGGCAAAGCTTAAAATAGATGCTAGACTCTTTACTTGGGATTCACTTTCTTCTATATATGTATTGTTGAACTGTCACTGATATTAGATTTGGTTATAGTGGACTTTATACGACCTGTGTTTTGTAAAATTCATTTATTAAATGGATTTTATATGAATTTAATATTGTAAATTTATTTAAGGAGTTTATCTCTTAAGGAAATCTGTGATAAATTTATTTAAAATAATACCTTACAATATAAGTACTATAGCCTTATATCAGTTATTTTGTAAAGGGTACAGAAGTATGGAAAGAACATGAGATTTGAAGTTGAAAGGCTTTGTGTTAACTATTATTCCATTGTTCCATCGTTTCCAGTTATTTTACTTTGGATCAACCATTTGCCTTCTAGTTTCCTCATCTAAAAAAAAATAATGATCACTATTTTAGGTTGTGCTTGTGAAGATTAAATAATGTTTATAAGGTACCTGGCATGTATACGGGCTCAACTGTAAAATTTCCCTTTTACTTGGAAAAATTTTTGATTTTAACTAATATATCTTCTTATTACGTTCTTTTGCTATACTAAAAATAAAATAATGCAAGAAGATTGTGAGACCACCAAGTTGCAAGAGAAAGAGAAAAAAATGTAGTACAGAAGAAACAGACTGGGGTGGTGAGGAAAGACCTCTTTCCTTTCCCTAGCACCTTTCTGCAATACTAGATTATTTCAGTGATTCATGACACTAGCCTTTTAAATGGTAAGATCGTTCAAGATTTTGAGGTCCGAAATCTCTTTTTTTTGTTTGTGGAAAGTGTATGTGTGTTTTACACTTTTTAATTATTTTTTTATTCAGTATACTTTATTTAGTACCTAGTAAGTGCCAGGCACTGCACTAAACATTGAAGATGCCAAACAAAATAAAACAAAAACAAAAAACCCTGTACCATCCCTGATTTTTAGGGACTCACAGTCTATTGTTCTGGAAAGAGTACTCTTCCAACAGCAAATGGAGGGCTGTTTGCTCACTTGGCCTTTGTAGTTTTGTGTCCCTAATTGAACTATCAGGCACTCCTGCTTCATGCTATTAGTTTCTGATGCCCACTTTCTGAGACAAACATTTAAATATTTATACCTCAACTCAGACCAAAGGGCAATATAGCTAGATAGATCAAGATATATATATATATAAAATGACTGATGTAATCAAATACACGTTTGCCAAGAGAAGTAAATTCATAAAATGACTGAGCATAAACTTTGAGTACTAAAAGCTGGAAACTGGAGAATATTTATGGGGAAATGTGAACTTAGTAATAAAAAATCTCATTTCTATTTACTCAATTTGTGTTTGAAGTTGAAAGATACAGCACTTTTCCCTTCCCTTCCCGCCTTTTTTCCCCTGTTCCTAAAAAACAAAAAAACCTAATCCCTCATTGTTGCTATAAGAAAACATATTTTGGGCATCAAAGCATATCTAATTTAATTCAAATTTTTACTTTTCAGTCTTAGTACTAGTACTGGGTGCTATTCCTCCAGGAGAATGAGAGAATAGTTATAGCAAATAGTATTCTCTATGTGTATTTATGATTTTTTAAGGGCCCTAAATAGTCATGGGTATTAATTTCTACTGCATGTGGTATTATTACATAGATAACTTAGGCAAACATTTTTAAAGAGAATTTATAAACCAGTATTTAGAAGTTCAGAGAAATTACTTTTTGAGCATCATTTGAGTCCCAAACATTAGAAATGCATGTGCAAATATAGTGAAGATAGATAGAAGTAAACTATTATCTTCAGAGAGGATTTTAGAGAATTACTATTTCAATTTAAAATGTGTGTACTTTCCCATTATACGGTCCAGGTGGCTTTGAATATGGCTAATCTCTTTCAATTCAGACCCGTCCATACCTGAGGGCTGACTAATTATAGAAATTCTTTGATGTAGTAGTTAATGAAGAACCCCCAGAACTATGTTACATAGATAAGTGGTTTACATTATCAACAACTTTCAAAATTCTTTTTGAGAAGAGACAAGGCAAGGGACACTATAGAACTCCTTTGTCCTTCTAGACTACCATATTTGACTGTGAGTTTTCATGGGGATGTTCATGAATGTGTTCTACATGACCAGCATTGCAATTGTATTAAAAATGCTTCTCACAGCTTTATATAAATTTCGTTTTGAATACAAAGATCTGTGACTTCTCTTGGATTACTTGTCATTGCTCATTTTGAGGGTCTTCATATGAAGCTGCCACTTCATATCAGTGTAAAATTGAGTCACCCTTGTTAGTGTGGCTGTATTGCAGTTTTGATTTCACTCCCAGCATTTTCTTCTCAGTGTCAGGTTCTGTCCTGGAAGGGAGCCATTTCTGGTCAGTTTTGAGATTTCTTGTAGGCAGTCTGCTTCAGGTCCTTCCATTTTACAGTGATTCTTTTGCATTGACCCACTAGTGGAGTGGGTAAAATCCCTGGCAGTTGAGATACAGCTCTCAAATTGGCTGCCTCTTATTGCACTGAAAATCTGATGGCTGTTTTCAGTCAGACTCCTAGTTGTTTCTCTTTCCTTTCTCTCCTATCAGTGCTGACATTAGGCAGGTCTTGTGGATGCAGGTGGTTTGTCTGTGTGCTCTTTAATGCTGGGATGTGTCACCTGATTTATTGTAAATATTTTTTGTGAGTTTTAAATTTTGTATTTTGTTACTCTGACCATTTTGTGTAGAGATTCAGAGAGTGAAAGACTATGTCATCATTACCTCCATCTTCCTTTTTTTCTGCTCTCCTTTTGAAAGAGAATTAAAATATAATGATAGAGTAAATTCTCATGACTCATTATTTTCTCCTTATACTAAACACTACCCTGAAATTGTATGTAATTTTCACTTTTATTATTTTCTAACTTTTACTACCTATGTATGTGCATGGAATAAATTTCAGGTACCTGTACTTTGTACCTGATGTGGAGGATAAACCTGGGTAGTTGACTTTTCAGTCACCTAAAAGTAGCCTTCAATTCCCTGGTGGCGCAGTGGTTAAGAATCCGCCTGCCAATGCAGGGGACACATGTTTGACCCCTGGTGCGGGAAGATCCCACATGACGTGGAGCAACTAAGCCTGCCAGCCACAACTACTGAGTCCGCGCACCTAGAGCCTGTGCTCCGCAACAAGCCACCGCAAAGAGAAGCCCGTGCACCGCAATGAAGAGTAGCCCTCACTCGCTGCAACTGGAAAAAGCCCGTTCACAGCAACAAAGACCCAACGCAGCCAAAAATAAATAAATTAATAAATTAAAAAAAAAAAAGCAAGGTTATTGCCATGACTTTTACCACTTAGGTAAACATAGCCAGATTTTCCAGAAAAAGTCACGTGGAGCCAATATGTTATAAAAGCCCTCATGAGAATCATTGAGTCTTCCTAAATACTTAACAATGTACTCATCCCACGCACTGGTTTTATTGGCAACAGAGTAATTTCATGGTGACTTAGGATATAGGGTAGCTTCTTTCAAATAGGAAGAATACAGTTGAGCTTTTATTTTGTACACTAATTTTCAAGATGTAAGTTCTCATAACTTTTACTTCATTAAGGAAACCTCTGTCATTTGCCTGTGTTTGTTGGTATATTTCTGTCAATCACCTTACTTATGTGATACATACAAATATCCATAAAAAATATAGTGTTGTTCTGTGTTTTCAGAATTTAAATCAGCAGCAGCATATGCTGTAGCTTTGCAACTTGCTGTGCTGCCCCAACATTTTATTTTCAAATCTATTACTTTGATGTAGATCTAGTTCACTCAATTTACCTGCTGTGTAGAATTCCACAAAAATATTCTATATTTATCCATTTTCCTACTAACAGATGCTTTAATATACATCCTTGTATATGCCATCTGATGAACATACCCAAGAGTTTCTCCAAGGTATATATCTGAAAATCTAAGCTATGCACATATTCTAATATTTTAGATACTGCTTTCTATAATGGTTTCATTTAAAAGCCATTCAGTAAGAATTTTTATTTATTCATATTTCCAAATTTGATCAGAGTTCTTGTTTTCTAATTAATTACTTTTTTTTTTTTGGCTGCGTTCGGTCTTTGTTGCTGCATGTAGGCTTTCTCCAGTTGCGGTGAGTGGGGGCTACTCTTTGTTGCGGTGCGTGGGCTTCTCATTACGGTGGCTTCTCTTGTTGTGGAGCATGGGCTCTAGGCATGTGGGTTTCAGTAGCTGTGGCTCATGGGCTCTAGACCACAGGCTCAGTAGTTGTGGCACACGGGCTTAGTTGATCCGCGGCATGTGGGTTCTTCCCAGACCAGGGCTTGAACTCATGTTCCCTGCATTGGCAGGCGGATTCTTAACCACTGCGCCACCAGAGAAGTCCCTTGATCAGAGTTCTTATTACTTACTGTTCTAATATGTTTGAAATTGTATCCCATTGCTGCTTTAATTTGCATTATCTTATGTAATTATGAGGTTGTTCATCTTTTGTATATGTTTCTTGCAATTCAAGTTTCCTATTCTCTGAAGTGCATGTTTTTAACTTTGCCCATTTTTCTATAGAATTGCTTGTCTTTTTCTTAAAGGTTTGTGGGAGTTTTTATTGGTTTGCAGGAGTTCTTTATGTGTTCTGGATATTGAACTTTTGTTAGTGCATTTCTTTGTAAGTTGTAAACATCTGTATGCTTCACTCCTCAACATTTCAACACACATATCATTAACTACACTTAGATACTCATTTACTGATCCTGTTTTTAGGTAAAATTTACATGAAATGAAACACGGAATCTAAGTATGACATTTGATGAGTTTTGGCAAACGCACACACCTGTGTAACCGAAACCTCTATCAAGTACATTTGGTATGTCTTCTATATAGAACACTATCATCACCCCAGAAAGTTACTTCATATTCCTCCAGACCCACAGAAATAATCTTTTCTTCTGAGTTTTTTCTCACCATAGATTAATTTGCCTATTTTAGAACTTCATATAAATGGAACATAAAACACATAATCTTTTGTAAAAGGCTTATTTGCTTTGGCATATTTTTATATTTATCCATGTTGTGTATGTTGAGAGTTACTTTTTATTACTGAGTGTTATTCTATTTTATGGATATAGCACAAATTTTTCATCCATTCTTCTATTTATGAATACCTGGGCTGTTTCCAGTTTGGGGGTATTATGATTAAAGATACTAGAAACATTTTTGTAGAGTGTTTTTGTTAACATTTCATGTTCATTTCATATGTCTTGGTTAAGTACTAAGAAGTAGAATTTCTCACTTAACAGAGTTAATTAACCCTTTTCAAAGAATTTCTCCTTGTGTATTATAGTGGTTAGCCCAGACATACTGTTATCATTAGATACATAACATAAAATGACTCTACTGTGTTATTCCTGGTAGAGAGAATAGTATCCAAAGACACAGAATAGGATATAGTCCAAGAACGCCAGGTATTGCTGGTATGTACAGTGCAAGATGTGAAGAATAATTGAGCATAATACCAGAAGGGAAAGACCCGGAGTGACATATTTAAACAAATATGGATTTTATTTTGTGGATTTTCTGGAGGGTATTAATGTTTTTTAGCATAGAAAAACAAGGGTAAGCCTTGCTGAAAAATAATCACATTAGCAGTTGAACAGAGAATAATACAAGACAGTTCAGCTAGAGACAAAAACAATTAATAGTAAGGGTCTAATGTCTGACAATCTACTTTCCCTTACTACAGATGCAACATACTATAACATTCTTTGTATAACATTCAATTATTGATACCTACAATATTAATAAATGAATATGTATAATCATCATTTATAGCAGCATCATCCCTTTTTAGTTTTATGAATTGTATTTTTGGTGTCTTACCTAAAATCACTTTACCTAACCCAAGGCCAAAAAGATTTTCTCCTAATTTTTTATCCGATATTTATAGCTTTACGTTTTGTATTTAACTCTATGGTCTATGTGCATTGTGAGCTAATTTTTGGAGATGGTGCAAGGTAATGACTAAGGTCCATTTTGCTTGTATGTTTGCAATTGTCCAGCACCATTTGCTGGAAGGAATATCCTCTTTTCTTTAAACAGCACATTTGTACAAAATCAATTGACAGTGTATGTAGAGTTCTATTTATGGAGTCTATATTCTACTCCATTGATCTGTATGACCATTTTTTTCTCTAATACAAAGCTGTATTGATAACTGTAGCTTTATGCTAAGTCTTGAAATCCAGTGGTACAAGTTCATTTCTTTGTTGCTCTTCTTCATAATTGTTTTGGCTATTCCACTTCTTTGGCTTCTCCATATAATTTTGGAACCAGCTTGTCAATTTCCACAAAAAAATGCTGCTGATATTTTAATTTGAATTATTAAATCTATGTAATAATGTCCAGAGAACTGACGTTTTAGCAATGTTAAGTGTTGTAATCTGTGATCATAATATATTTATGTGTACTGTTTGTTTAGACTTTTAAAATTTCTTTCATCAGTGTTTTAAAGTTTTTATTGTCCAGGTCTTATATATATTTTGTTATATATTTATAACTAAGTATTTAATGTTTTCTGGATTCTTCAATTCCAGTTTCTAACTGTTCATTGATGGCATGTAAAACCACAGTTGGCTTTTGTATATTGACTTTGTATCCTACAAATGTGCTAAACTTAAAGATTAGTTCTAGTAACTTCTTTTGTAGATTCTGAGATTTTCTACATAGACAAACGTGTTGTCTACAAATACTGATACTTTTTTCTTCTTTTTGAATCTGTATGTTTTTTGTTTCTTTTTCTCGCTTCATTGCACTGGCTAGAACCTCCATGATGACATTGAATAGAAGTGATGAGCATGCATATTTTTGTCTTTTTCCTGACTTTAGAGAAAAAAAGATTCAGTCTTTTGCTATTAAGTATAATGTTAGCTCTAGGATTTTGGAGAAAATTCTCTTTTCAGTTTGCTGAAAAATTGTAACATGAATGTCAAACACTTTTCTGTACCTATTTCAATGCTGATTCTTTTTCTTTTGTCTGTTGAATTACCCTGATTTCTGAATGTTGAACCAATCATCCTCCTAGAATGTAAGTTCCACAAGGACAGGTAGTGCTGTGCTTGGAAAGGCTCACACTGATTTGTGAGAATGGATTATACTATGGGATTTTGAGAACCAGTCATTAAACAATTAGTAGATGGAAATCAGCCATGTAAGAGTATTCACACAATAGAAATCATGAAATGTTACCCATCAGGCCCCCCTATCTCTTGTTGTTTTGTTTGTCTGATGGTGCATAGCCAAAAGTCCTAAAGTTTAGTGGATAACCAAGAACATTTACTCTGCTCAGAAATGTGCCATTTGACAGGTTTTGGTGGGCACAGCTCAACTCTTTCCACTCAGTGTCAGCTGGGCAAGCTTGCAGTCTGGGGACTGGAATCATCTAAAGCTCACTCACATATCTGATGCCTCATGTGGGAAGGTGTGTGTGTGTGAAATCTTTAATGAGGATTAAGGTTGGGGAGGATGATGGGGCTCCAGCACTCAGTCCAGATGCCTTGTGTGTACATGGCTCCTTGGAGCTTCTTGAGGTTCTCAAGCTGGTGCTCCTACTGCTGCTTGTGAGCCTTATCTCATCTGTGTCCCTTGTCATCATCAGCATCATCAGTGAGCAGCTAGTGACAGTATGGGGGAAGAAATTTGTCTTGTTTAGACAGTGAAGGATGTAGTTGGACATAGGGCTGAGAGAGGTGATGTTTTTCAGGCATCTCTAAGTGGTTACTCTACATGAACTCTCTGGTATGGTGGCCTTAGGGGGTAGTCAGACCTCTCAGATACAGGCTCAGGATTCCTTAGGTGTATATTCCAGAGAGAGAAAATCAGTCAAAAGTTATATCATCATTTATAACCTAATCCCAAAAGATAAACGGCATACCTTCTACTGAAGTCAGAGACTCTACACTCTTGATGGAGGACATCACATTGCAAGAAGACATGTGGGATGGAATATACAGGTGCAGCAATATTTGGAGAATACAATCTGCCATAGTTTTGTTCGCTAATGCATTCTAAATGTGTATATCAGTGCTTTGTAGAGAGGAGGCACTCAATAAATATTTGTGAAATGAATGAATCATTCATTCATTGTGCCCAGCTGACACTGAGTAGAAATGAATGTGTCATCCTTTCTGGTAGGACCGTGGTCTGGAAACACATAGAGGCTCACTCCCTAGTGTCCTAAGTAAGTTGGTCTTGTTTTATGGTAATCCAGGCAATTCGTTGCTGAAATTTCTTATCCTCCTCTCTATTGTCATGGAATGTTGGCCCCACTCAGAGGTGGGAGTAAACAGGGAGTCAAAGCATTAGGTAAATTTATTTTTTCTTGAAAAATACCTGGAAATGAAATAAAATAACTGTCTCAGTGAAACTCAAAGTTAAATATTTTATAGCATTTTAATGTCACTTTAGTCAAGGGAAAGATTTTTCCTATACCTAATCACCTTTCCTCTAGGAGTCCAAATTGTTCAAGTGTCTTGGGTCCCTGGATAGCACACTGGGGTGGGTCTGATGGAGCATGTGGATGGACTGAGTAGAGTCCCATCAAACTAGTCAACTGATGAGTCATGCATTACTGTTGGCAATTGATCATACCAGAAAGTTATGTGTGAAGTAACACAGCATAGATTCTGCTTGGATTCCTGCCCTTGATATGGTCGGTGCCACTGGTTTCTGTCTCTTGCTTTCTTATATATGTGATTTCTCCCTCCTCAATTTCACCTTTCTTTGGAATATTTTTAAAATCTGGTCTCCAAGTCAGGAAGACGGAAAATTTGCTCTATGTCACTCTGAATCTTTTAGTTCCACACTTGGTCTGATTGCTTTTAAGCTTTGTGGTACAGGGTTTGTAGTCTTCATTTTTGGTTTTATAGTCATTTGTAGTTATATAGACTGAGGAGGATGGAATGGGGAAGTAGGTGAGGTGTGGTTTGGAAGTATAGGAACCCTGGGTAAAACAGGGAATCCCATGATCAGTAATTAGAGATACTTATCCAGAACACACACACATACACACTCACACATACACACATTCATATACATGCACAGTATCAAGATGATTGGAATGTTCTCTTCTTTGTCCATACCCAACTCAAAAATTACCAATTAATTTATTTTCTAAGCCAAAATATCTTTGAGAGTTATACAAGGGGCTATCATTCATAGTTATATGCTGATAACGAGCATAAACCAGTGCTGTATTTGGCAAACTGGGACTATGGACACCTTAATAACCCACTCATAATTATGCAGAACTCCAAATGTAAATGCCTCCCATAAACATGTGTTTTTAATGATAAAGTCCTTTAGGGATGGGAATGTTTTATCAATTTCACACTAAAAGTTCTAAGAGAATCATACTGGCTAGTTGAGCAATGATTCAAATGCTGCTAGGAGAGTTCTAATTGAATAGAATAAAGTTTCTTGAAATAGATACCTTTGGGTGTGTCTCTACTCAGGAATGGTATAGAAATTATGGCAACAATATAACGTTCTTTGAAATCGTCATGGATCAAAACCAAATATTGGAAAGTAGGCTTTACATGCTTCCTGTTTTTCCAATGTGTTTTCAGTATACTGGCCAAGATTAGTATATCTGGAGACAGATGCGAGTTTTGAAACCTAGGCTCCAATACCTGTATAGGTGTGTGATGTTAATTATTACTTAACTTTCCATGTCTTTGTTGCTGCAACAGTTAAGTTGGGATAATTACAGCACTTGCTTCATACAGTTTTTATAAAGATTAAATTGCTTAATAACAAAAAACAAGTACAATACCAGGTACAGAGTAAGTGCTTGATTTAGCATTTATTATTATGATCCTCTGCCTTAATGATTTATTGCCAGAGCAAGAAACCTGGGAATCATTACCACATTCTCCTTTTATTTCCTTCTAATCACTGGATGTCCAGATACTCACCAATTATTAAGGTGTACCATTCTCTCAATGAGTTTTCCTCAGTCCAATATTGTTCCCCAGCCATGTCATATCCACAGAGCAGCCAGAATGACTTATAATGCATAATGTGATGTCACTTTTCTACATAAATGTCTTCAGTGGCTCCTCATCCTCGGAATGGCTGTACTAGGCTCTTCAAAGTTTGATTTCTGTTTATTTAATTCCCCAGCCTCATTTCTTGCCCCATTTTTTCCTCATATTTACAGACTCACTAGACAAACTGTCTTAAAGCTCTGTGAAAGACTGCCTCATTTGAGCCTCATTCTTTCACATAATACTGTTTGTTTTATTCCTGTTTTCCCGTACTTGGCCTTAACACTTCCACTTATCCTTCAGGACTCAGCTTGTCTATTACCTCCTTCAGAACCATCTGGCCCACTTAAGTGAGGTTAGGTGTCTTCTTGATGCCTCTCCAAATGACCTGCGTATACTTCTCTCAGAGCATCTTGCACATTTCTAATATGATTACAAACAGTGCACACAGTTTGTCTCTTCCAATAGAATGTGAACTTCTAGGCAGGAGCGGGGATGTTCTTTGTTGTATTTCTGTTCCATGCACAATCTATGGCATATAAGTCTATGCAAAAGATGCAGGTTGAATGAATACATACCTGTGGTATTGGTTAATCAATTACAGGAGGGCGTTTTTGGTATTGGGCTTTTTAAAATAAAAATGCTAGATTTTTTTCCTATAGATTTAAAGGTTTTTCTAAAACTACATTTTAAAAAGTTGAGTTTTTCTACTTAAAAAATTCTTATGATGAGATCAATTCTCATTAAATTTGTAGAGTCTCAGAGATGAGAGAAGAGAGCGTAAAAAGTTAATTAAGGAAATAAGAATTTATGGAAATGTTATGTCATCCCTGAAATTGCAAATAGGATTGAAAATACACTATTTCTTATGCCTCGTTGCTGTATATTCTTTTCACTGCATGTTCTATTCCATTAACCTGTCTTCTCTCATCTCAGAGCCTTATTTCCATAGAGAAGACTGGGACAGCTTTATGGTGAATATCCAGCCAGCTGGATGCCTAGAATGAGAGGTCTCAGAATTTTATCTGGCAGCAATAAGAACTCAAAACTATAGCTTGTGATTGCATGTTTATACTGGATAACTGAGTATATAAAAAGGGACTTGTTTTTGGTGAGAATTAAATCTTTTCAATTATTTTGAGATATTAATAAGCATAAACTTTGCATTTTATTTTCTTTCAAGAATGTATTCTCATTACAGAAATAATTATTATTTTTTTTTTTTTTGCGGTACGCGGGCCTCTCACTGTTGTGGTCTCTCCTGTTGCGGAGCACAGGCTCCGGACGCGCAGGCTCAGCGGCCATGGCTCACGGGCCCAGCCGCTCCACGGCATGTGGGATCCTCCCGGACCGGGGCACGAACCCGTGTCCTCTGCAACGGCAGGCGGACTCTAACCCACTGCGCCACCAGGGAAGCCCCCAGAAAAGATTCTTTTTATAGGAAATTGATTGCAAATATTCATTCCTCTAAGGCTGTGCTGTCAATATGTTGGCCACTAGCCACATGTATTGAGCACTTGAAATGTGACTAGTCCAAACAGATGTGCTGTAAAGTTTAAGATTTCAAAGATTTATAAAAAGGAACATGAGTTATTCCAATAACTTTATATTATCTCAATAATTTTTATATTTTTATTATATTTATACATAGTTTATTGACATGGCAATATTTTTAATATATTGGGTCAAATAAAATTTTCTTAAAATAGCTTCACCTCTGAATTTTTATTTTTTAAATATAGATACTGGAAAGTTTAAAATTACCTATGTGGCTCATATTATATTTCTATTGGACAGCTCTACTCTAAGTGATTACATTTTGTAGCTTGTTTTGTATGCATGGGGTCCTGAAGAAGTTTGTGACAAAAGGGCTTCAGGCCAAGCACCACTTAAAAAGCTAGTATAATACATTTATGTCAGTATGTACAGTAATTTGTGTATACTGCAGTTAAATGCACATGGTACTTTATTTTTTTTCCTAGGAATATTTCAAACATGTCAATCATATGATCTAATCTTGAGAATAGCCGTAGTCTACAGTTTATGTCTTGGTCAGAGATTTTATGTTCTTTTAAATTGATATAAAAATCATGCTTCTGAGTCTTCAGTCAAATTCTTATTTATTTTCTCTAAATTGCTTAAGGAAGTTGGGAAATTGCAAATTATTTTTTTTTGCACCAACACTTTATCACTGTCGATTTCCCTCCAATCTTTTGGAGCAGTGAAACAGGCTTGGGAATGCAGACCAGGGAACTTTGTGGGTAGGAAGGGACTTGCCTCCTAGGGGCAACGTATGAAGCAAGGCTCTCCTGGAGGCATGCCAGAGGAAGATGAAAACAAAGCTCAGCAGACAGTCCAACTGTGCTATTAGCACAGAGTGACACATTCTGTATAAGCTGCAACAGTTGGGAACTATGGAAACTACACTAGAGTGAGAGTAAACCAGGGTGGCAGACAGAGCTGGAAAAATCCCTGGAGCTGTAGGACCACAGGCAGATGGTATTTTTATGGGGCATCAGAGCTGTAGGACCACAGGCAGATGGTATTTTTATGGGGTATCAAAAGCACTGGGCTGTGTATAGAGGAGTGGGAAGGTCATTAGGACATCAGCCCATTTCAGACAACCAAGTACAATTTGTACAGCTTTAAGTGTATTTTAAAATAAAATATTTTAAAATATTTGATACAAAAATAGTGAATTTAATTAGTGAATTGTGCCAAGCAGTTTTTCTGCATTATAAAATTGAACCAATGGTCTTGCATAATAAAAAGCTGAACTTATGCCCCACACAAGGAAGAAAGCAAATATGATCTTTTGTTTCAAAATTCTTAATGTGAGCTCTCTTGTATTTGCTTTTCATTTCACCACCACTGTCAAATGTCAGCCCTCTGGGTTCATTTACACTTGGTTTTGTAAAATAGATAATAAACCATTTGTTTGGTAGCTCTTCAATAATGTACTTCCATAGTCACAAAAAAACCCAACAAAAATTTTTGTTTGCTTGTTTGTGTTTGGCTAACATGATAGCAATTTTAATCCTATTTAAATTCACTCTTCTTGAGAAACAGCTTTAGCATAATCAATTTGTACATGGTAATATTTTAACATCTTAACCAGTTCTTTGGTGATTACTCTAAGAATGATGTCAATAAATTACCTTGGTACTGATAAGGGGATAAAATGGTCCAAAGCAAGTGACTCATTGGGTAATAAGAAGGATGGAGTCAAGCTGGAGAATGGCTTGGGAAGTTTCCCATTGGAGTGCTGCATCTTAATTTTGGGTAGAGTTGTTGAGAAAATAAGATTTTATCCTTTACAAATGGGAGGAATTTTTTTCTTTATTGATGATGCCTCCATGAGGTCGTGGAAGTACACCCATGGGGATGTCTTCTCCTTGAAGATTTTAGGAGAGGACTGAGGAGTTAAGTATTCTATGGCTCCCACAATGAAATTGAGACCCAGAAGCCCAGATTATCAAAATTCTTCATTTATGTATCAGGATGATGTGGCCAGAGAGAAAGACAGAAAGTCTGGAACCATCTCTCTGTAATTTTAGGAGATGCTCCCTGCTACCAGTCTGGTCTCTATTTTTCCCACACCACAGAATTCTTTTATCTCCAAGTGTCCTTGGGTCTGTGGTTTCCCACTCTTACGTCTTTACTTTTTACCTGACAATATTGAGTACACAGATGGATATTCTATGGTGACCCAGTTCAAGAATGACCACAGATTGGTTTTGTCCACTTTCTGCTGCTGTAGGCCAGGAGGAAGGAGAGATAGACACTATCACTGGGTTAATAAAACATGGACTCTAAACTCAGACAATTTGGTTAGAACTCGAGCTTTAATATTTCCTAGTTGGGTAACTTTGTGTCTGTTTTCTCTATAAAAATAGTGCTTGTCTTATAGGGCTGCTTGAGAATTGAATGATGATTAAATGAGAAGTGTTTAGCCAGTTTCTTGTATAATATGTATTCAAAAAGGCTGGTCATTATTATTATTGAAGAGAAAAAATGTCTCTACTGCATCTTTTTTGAGCTCTTACTGGGCACCTCCTTAGGTAGACAGAGCTGTAAAGAAGGTTGAATATTATGTAATGGCAGTAGACAGCTGATGGACAAATATAATTTGAGGCATTCTTAGGGGAATCCTATGTCTAGCATACTAATAGACCCCGCAATAAGAGCTTTATAACAATCATCAAATTTCTGTATATGCAGAAACACTATGGAACTCAATTACTTTTAATGAAATTCCCACTTTCTCAAAACATAGATCATGAACAAGTTTTTAAAAATTAAGGCTGCTTTGGAGACTATCAAGATGCCACTTTGACTTAGATATATCAATTCTATTTATTACATCTTTTCTCTTTTAACTAAAAGATGGTGGATAGTCAATCACACTATGAATTGTACAATCTATCACTTCTATCAAAGCTTTTGATATCAGACAGAAACAATTTCCCTATTGGGAATTTTTTTTCATTGTGTTGGTATCATTTCCATTTATCAGATTAAGTACCACAAAGAAAAGAATGGTGGATTGAATGTCTATCTTCAAACTTGATGAATCATGGCATAGCAGAAAAGTGAAACCTGAGGAATTACAATTTAACTGGTGACAGAAGAACAGCTAATGAAAGAGGCAGATGAAAACATACCATTATTTAAACATTTAGGAAAAAGTACTAGCATATTTTATGTTACTGAAATCATAAATAGTTCAAAATAGGGGTTGTATGAATTTTACAAATTTGCTATCTCATTATTATGAAGATCTTTTAAGACAATTAACTCCAGAGCTTAGCAACTTCTCATTGATTATTTGAGGACTAAAGAATGGTATAACTGTTTACTCTGTTCTCCATTTTCAGAGATATAAACCAGAAACTATCACAGGAATATGACTGCAGTTCTACAAGATGGCATGGTAGATAAAAGAAAAGTCTCCTGAGGCAGACATTTGGAGTTAGAAAATACTTTGTTCCCTCGAGCAAGTTTAGTAACCTTGGATCTTTGTATTTCTCATCTGTGAAATGGATTTAACAGAGTCCACCTATAGGGATTTTATACGATTTTAATAAATCGATGCATTTAAAGCGCTTGGAAAAAGTTGCCACATATAAGCATTCTAGTAATTAATATTATTGTTATTGCTATTACTATTATTCCATATAAAGTTATTGCTTGGCTAAATTTAGGAACTAATTCTTGTCTGTTTAAAACTTACTTTAAGATTAATTTCTAAAGTATTTGTTCACAACAGGGTTAAAAAAAAGAAAAGAGATGAGGATATAATAGACCAGAGACTTCTCACTGCCCAAATAAATCGCCACTAAAAATCTAACCGTCAATATAAATTTTAGAAAAATATGCATTATCCTTACATAATTTGAATTGGTGGCACGTTGTTACATATGTCTTAGACTAGTTATGAGGAAAGTTAGTGATTAATATTGCTTAATTTCACTTCTTGCAATGTACGTATGTTGGTGTAGTTGGCACCTTATATTTTGGATGTTGTAGCCAAAGCCCTGGGCAGCTAAGAAATGAGATCCAGATGAGATGCTTCAATTCTTAACTATATGCCTTCAGAAACACTCTGGGCCTCTTTCTTTATCTGAGCATTTATCAAACCCCTTACAGTTCAAAATTCTACAATTCTGAGTATAATGATGGAACTATGGTAAGGATACTAGTTCACAGTAATAAATTAATGTTGCATAATTAACTCCAGGTCAAACTCAATAAAAGGTATAAAGGTTTCAGTTATACAAAGAAAAATGATTTAAAATATAGGAAATCTTATTTATGAGAAAATAAATCTATTGTGTGAATTTTTAAAGTTCTGTAGTAAGAATTTAACTTCTACAGCCACATGCTGTGTACAGAGGCAGGAGATTGTTAAAAAATATATATATATATCTACTTTTAAGTATATATTCTATTTCTCCAGTTAGGTTGTACATACCTCAAAATCAGGAAGCTAAGGTATGTACAACCTAACTGGAAAAATAGAATATATACTTAATAGTTATATATCGATAGTTTTATTCAGTAAGTGACTAATGTTCTTCTTAAAAGGTACCTCTAAAGTGTGAAAATATTGAATATACTTAAAATTGTATTTTTCTACTTTGATACATTTAGTGCGGGAAATATACATCCCAGGCAAGGGAAATGGTGTGAACTAAAGCTTAATAGTAGGGATATATATGGCTTGTGTAGGAGTAGTGTGTAGACTAGTTTGGAAAGAACAGAGGGTTCGGGGGAGTGGACAGAGAGCTTCAAAGTAGGATGGAGAACATATTGCTGACTGTCTTGAATACCTGGTAAAGACATATAATTCTGTAGAAAAAGTGGAATGAACACAGATTTTTTTTAAAAAAAATATAATGTATGCAAAGTATTTTTTTAGTGAGATTAAGCTGGCAGCACTGTTAAGGTAACTTGGATATGAGAGAGAATAGTCAATAAGCTAGCTAAGATTGGTTTAGCAGCAGTAGAAATGTAGAAGAAGGAATAAATACAAGTGATGTGAGTTCCTGAAGTGCAAATATAATCTTATTCATCATTGCAACTTAAGCACACAGTATACGATAGATCTTAATTTTTTAAGTATAAAAACTTGATTATTGAGTAGGTGTTGGAAGTTTTTTTTTTTAAAGGGAGGAAAAAACAGATTTAATTTACACATGGAGGTCTTAAAAAGTGGGACCTAAGAAAGAAGTGGCCAAAGCACTTTTATACTTTTTAGACAAAGAAATAATTTCTGAAGAATTGACAGGACAAAGAAACTTGGGCTTGTGGTGCCTAAGTTAGTGAAGAACCTAAACAATTTGTTCTTGGGGTAGTAAATTAAAGAAGTAACAAGGTTTGTTTATACAGACCTCTCTGAATTCCCAGTTCTGGCAGTAAAGGTGTCCTTCTACCTCCAGATGCAGGGAGGGCACCTTTCACATGGGGGATTCAGTCCGGCTTTTAGGGAGACAGAGGGGAGCGTCAGGGTGTCCTTCTTTCACAGGACATTTCTTACGTAACTTTAATTCGAAATAATATGTCACTTAGACATATTTTGGGGTGTCTCGCCCTGAGCCCCAATGGTGATGAGAGTTCACCTCACTGCTTCCTTTGTTCCCCAGCCCTGGCGATGGGAGTGGCTTCCTGCAGTTATTGATCTGGGCTACCTTGACATTCCCCTTCATATTCTTTCAATGTTCCATTTCCTGTGTAACCAACTTTCTGCATCAAATACCCTCTCTTTGTTTTATATTAATCTTTATTTTATAGTGGAGTATAGTTGATTTACAATGTTGTGTTAGTTTCAGATTCTTTTCCCATATAGGTTATTACAGAGTACTGAGTAAAGTTTCCTGTGCTATACAGTAGGTCATTGTTGATTATCTATTTTATATATAGTAGTGTGTATATGTTAATCCAAGCCTCCTAATTTATCCCCTCCCCTCATCTTTCCCCTTTGGTAACCATAATTTTGTTTTCTAAGTCTGTGAGTCTGTTTCTGTTTTCTAAAAAATTCATTTGTGCCATTTTTTTAGATTCCACATATAAGTGATATCATATGATATATGTCTTTGACTTACTTCACTCATTCTGACAATCTCTAGGTCCATCCATGTTGACTCAGATGGCATTAATTCATTCTTTTTTATGTCTGAGTAATATTCCATTGTATACATGTGCCACATCTTCTTTATCCATTCCTGTTGATGGACATTTAGGTTGCTTCCATGTCTTGGCTATTGTAAATAGTGCTGCAGTGAATATTGTGGTGAATGTATCTTTTCGAAGTATGGTTTTCTCTGGATATATGCCCAGCGGTGAGAATGCTGGATCATATGGTAGCTATATTTTTAGTTTTATAAGGAACCTCCACTGTTCTCCATAATGGTTGCACCAATTTACATTCCCACCAACAGTGTAGGAGAGTTCCTTTTATTCCACACCCTCTCTAGCATTTATTGTTTGTAGACTTTAGATGATGGCCTTTCTGACCAGTGGGAGGTGATACCTCATTGTAGTTTTGATTTGCATTTCTCTGATAATTAGCAGTGTTGACCATACTTTCATGGGCTTTTTGGCCATTTGTATGTCTTTTTTAGAGAAATGTCTATTTAGGTCTTCCAGCCATTTTTGGATTGGGTTGTTTGTTTTTTTAATATTGATCTGCATGAGCTGTTTATAAATTTTGGAGATTAATTCCTTGTTGGTCACATCATTTGCAAATATTTTCTCCCATTCTGTGGGCTGTCTTTTTATTTTGTTTATGGTTTCCTTTGCTGTGCAAAAGCTTTTAAGCTTAATTAGGTCCCACTTGTTTATTTTTCTTTTTATTCTCATTACTCTAGGAGGTGGATCCAAAAAGGTGTTGATGAGATTTATGTCAAAGGGTGTTCTGCCTATGTTTTCCTCTAGGAGTTTTACAATATGTAGTGGAGAAGAGAGACTAGCGACAAGATAAAATAAAGATAATATCTTTATATTAAGACTACAATATCTAGTCTTACATTTAGGTCTTTAAACCATTTTGAGTTTATTTTTCTATATGGTGTTAGAGAGTGTTCTAATTTCATTGTTTTACATGTAGCTGTCCAGTTTTCCCAGCACCACTTATTAAAGAGGCTGTCTTTTCTCCATCGTATATCCTTGCCTCCTTTGTCGTAGATTAATTGACAATAGGTGTGTGGGTTTATCTCTGGGCTTTCTAACCTGTTCCATTGATCTATATTTCTGTTTTTGTGCCACTACCATACTGTTTTGATAACTATAGCTTTGTAGTATAGTCTGAAGTCAGGGAGCCTGATTCCTCCAGCTTCGTTTTTCTTTCTCAGGATTGCTTTGGCTATTTGGGGTCTTTTGTGTTTCCATACAAATTTTAAACATTTTGTTCTTGTTCTATGAAAAATGCCATTGGTAATTTAATATGAATTGCATTGAATCTGTATATTGCCTAGAGTAGTACAGTCATTTTGACAATATTGATTCTTCTAATCCAAGAACATGGTATATCTTTCCATCTGTTTGTGTCATCTTCAATTTCTTTCATTAGCATCTTATAGTTTTCAGAGTACAGGCCTTTTGCCTCCTTAGGTAGGTTCATTCCTAAATATTTTATTCTTTTTGATGAGATGGAAAATGGGATTTTTTCCCTAATTTCTCTTTCTGAACTTTTGTTGTTAGTGTATAGAAATGCAAGAGATTTCTGCATATTAATTTGCATCCTGAAACTTTACCAAATGCATTGATAGCTCTTGTAGCTTTCTGGTAGCATCTTTAGGATTTTCTATGTACGGTATCATGTCATCTGCAAGCAGAGACAGTTTTACTTTTTCTTTTCCAATTTGGATACTTTTATTTATTTATTTTCTCTGATTGCAGTAGCTAGGACTTCCAAACCTGTGTTGAATAAAAGTGGTGAGAGTGGACATCCTTGTCTTGTTCCTGATCTTAGAGGAAATGCTTTCAGCTTTTCACTGTTGAATATGATGTTAGCTGTGGGTTTGTTATATACGGCCTTTATTATGTTGAGGCAAGTTCCCTCTCTGCCCACTTTCTGGAGAGTTTTATCATAAATAAGTGTTGAATTTTATCAAAAGCTTTTTCTGCATCTATTGAGAAAATCATATGGTTTTTATTCTTCAGTTTGTTAATGTGGTATATCACACTGATTGATTTGTGGATGTTGAAAACTTCTTGCATCTCTGGGATAAATCCCACTTGATCATGGTGTATAATCCTTTTAATATATTGTTGCATTTAGTTTGTTGAGAATTTTTGTGTCTGTTCATCAGTGATATTGGCCTGTAATTTTTTTTTTGTGGTATCTTTGTCTGGTTTTGGTATCAGGGTGATGGTGGCCTCAGAGAATGAGTTTGGGAGTGTTCCTTCCTCTGCAGTTTTTTGGAATAGTTTGAGAAGGATAGGTGTTAACTCTTCTTGAAATGTTTGATAGAATTTGCCTGTGAAGCCATATTCTCCTGGACTTTTGTTTGTTGGAAGGTTTTAGTCAGTTTCAGTGCTCATGATTGGTCTGTTCATATTTTCGGTTCCTTCCTGGTTCAATCTTTGAAGATTGTACATTTCTAGGAATTTTTCCATTTCTTCTAGGTCGTCCATTTTATTGGCATATAGTTGCTTATAGTAGTCTTTTGTGATCCCTTGTATTTCTGTGCTCTCCATTGTAACTTCTTTTTCATTTCTAATTTTATTGATTTGAGCCTCTTCCTTTTTTTTTGATGAATCTGTCTAAAGGTTTATCAATTTTGTTTATATTGTCAAATAACCAGCTTTTAGTTTCATTGAGCTTTTCTATTATTTTCTTTCTTTTTCATTCTGTGACATAATTATTTTCCAGTTTGTGGGTCACCCACCTGGTAGGTATGGGATTTGATTGTATCATGAATGTGCCCCTCCTACCATTTCATTGTGGCTTCTTCTTTGTCTTTGGAAGTAGAATATCTGTTTTGGTAGGTTCCAGTCCTCTTTTTGTCAATGGTTCAGTAGTTAGTTGTGATTTTGGTATTTTCGTGAGAGGAGATGAGCTCAAGTCTTTCTACTCTTCCATCTTGTCTCCTCCTCCTACCTCTTCTCTTTTTCTATCAGATCTAAAGATTTTCCAACCATGTGACATGGGTGGGATTAACTCCATACAAACACCTAACCAAATCAGAGGGTCACATTCCCCTGATCCTCACATTCAGAGGTTGACAAGGGAACTGGTTAGCTCAAGAAAGTCCAAGATTTTATGTGGTGGTTGCAGGAAGAGAACCTATTTCTGCCCTCCTTTATTATGTATAAAGAGACATGTAACTCTGGTTGAAACTGGTATCTAACCTGAGAACACAAGGATGTTCAGGTTTAGATAAAATTCATATTGTGGAAAAGAAGGGAGAGTCAGAATGAAATCGGAAGCTTATTAACATTACTGGGTGACTACATCTTTAATTTTTCGGTTACCTGAGCCACTAAATGCCCTTTTTTTCATTTCTTGCAACTGAAGGCAATTTACCTAATACAAAGTCAAATAGGGATTAAATCTCCTGCTTCCTCTAATGCCTTATGAGGATTATTTTTTGATTAGTTTTTGAGCACTGTATATATTTAAACAAATTGGAACCACATCTCCTGTTTATTAGTCTTCTGTTTCCTTCTTCCTCTTGTACTGAATATTAGAAACAAACCTTGTAACTTAATAGGATGTATGGAAAACAATCTGAAAATAATAGATAATTTTATGGTTAGAGTAAGGTATCAGACTGGCATTTTCTATGTACGTAGTAATGATTTAAATGAATAATGATGATTTTATGCTCATAGTAAAACACAAGGTCAGTTTTATCCCTTGATTGAGTTATATCACTGTCATCAAGTTTGGTTTGTGTGCCAAAATAGCCCAGTGTCACTGGGCATAATTGTTGATAGCAGCTCAAAAATGATTTTACAATGTGCCAAACAACCAAATTCAACTTGAGTTGTCAAATCAATTTATATATGTAAACACAGGAGTTATTTCCTTAGACTTTCTTAACTATAGTGCTGAGTAGAGTTTTTTCTTACACATTTAAAAAGAAATCATTTTGCATATTCTTTCATTGACTATTGTCACCATATATGTTAACTATGTGTGTATATCTATGTATATATATATGTGTATATACACACACACCTATACATATTTATTTACATAATCATTCTCTTCACACATATAAAATATGCATACAATGCATAATATTTCTCTATAAAAGTATATTTACCTGAAAGTCTGCTATTTTCTAAATAGTCTCCTTATACAAGTATACATAAATTGTTTTTATACAACTATTCTTCTTATATAAATATACATAAGTTTGATTTTGAGAGAGCTTATTTGAACAATGTGGCATTGACTCACTGATATAGGAATATTATCAAAGTAAACTATAAGGAAAATTGTTCAATAAACGGACAACTTTCTTTTTTGAATCAAGTTGGACTAAAATGCAATGTAGAAAAAGATATGTGGACTCAAATTGTATGCAGTTAATCTTTGGTTACTTGTAGACAAGACAGAAAGATTATAATAAAGGTAATGTTTTTGATAGAAAAATTTGTTGAATGAGTGTGAGGGTAGAAAATTATGGGTATTTTTATTTTCAAAATGTTTTCTGGAATACTGTTGTCACCTTAAATTTTCAATTAATTTAATGAATAATTGTAAAATTTGTGAGGAAAAATTTACAGATGAGATGCATTTTTATTCTGAAGAATATTTTTACAAAGAGGTAGCATTTTCACATTTATCAAAAGATTATAAGTCACTATTTCTGGAAGAAAATAATTTCCTCTCTCTCATACTTTTTAGTGATGTCCCAGTGACTTTCCAGAAGGCAAGCTGCACAGAGTTGGTGCCTAGTGACAGCAAACTAGGCTCACAGTCAATGTCCTGACTCCAGGAAGCAGGGCTGTGATGGCATCTCAACTCTTCTGCTACCATCTTTCCCTAATGCTGCTTTTGGTTCCAAAAAAGAAAATAAAACTGCTAGCCCCTAGAAATGAGTAATAATTTGGAGTGATTAAAAATGAATGAAAGTAGTTCAAATCCATCTTTTGCATAAGTAATGAAATAATTGGCCCCTAATAATAAAATAATCCATTGACAAAGATAACAATTTCTAAGCCTCCTAGAAATTTTCGGTCTAGCATAACATGTTTCCCTAATTTTAAGAGAAAACCTGAAGGCTAATTTTTTAAAAATACATACATTATTTCAATTTTATTACTTTAATTTTTAAATTTATTTTTGCCTTTGTATTAAAAAACAGTATATGCAATTTTAAACAATTAAAAAATATTCAGTGAGAACAAAGTGTCACTTCAGTTTTCTAATCTTGATTATCAGAGGTGATCAGAGTTACTGGTTTCTTGTGTGTCCTTCTATAAATATTCCATACCCTTCTTCACATGTCTGAGTTCAGATGTGTGAATATATTTGTTAGATAATTTTGCAGTGGAATTTCTAGGTCAAGGAGTGTTTAAGTCAGGGTAGTCTAGGTTACATTGCAGTAAACAGCAATCCCGAAGTTTAAGAGACATAAAACACAAATTTTAATATTGACTAATGCTACATGTTCATCCACAGTCAGTTGAAGTCTCCACACATGCCTGGAGTAATGAAGCAGCCAGTGTCTGGAACATTAAGCTGTGGAGTCGGTCCCCATTTATAGTCTGTGTTTGAAAATTTGCCTACTTGCTAAAATCTATTTGTAATCAACCACCAAAACAATACTCAAAGGGCTTTTGTGGTCATTCACAGGCTTGCACAGAATGGCAAAAAATTCAAGTTTCCCAACGTGCACGTTTTCTGCTGAGATCAAACAAGGTGATGTGGGACCCTCTTGCTTCAGCTCTCCTACTGTAAACCAGTCACTTTTACTGTGGTCTATTTAGTGCCACTTTTTCATGTTTTGTGCTTTGTTTTCAGTGATTTTGCTTTTTAAAATGGCCCCAAGCATAGTGCTGAAGTGCTGTCTAATGTTCCTAGGCATAAGAAGGCTGTGATGTGCCTTATGGAGAAAATAATGTGTTTGATAAACTTTTTTCAGGCCTGAGTTATAGTGCTGTTGGCTGTGAGTTCAGTGTTACTGAATCAACAATATAGTACATCCAGGAAAAGGGAGAGGAGATTTGCCTATCTGTATGTGAGGCTGCTACAGAAAGGGCTAAAGTAACATCTAATAGTATTAAGATTCAAGCTATATAGTACCATCTAAAGCTATAGGAAAAATGAAAAATAGTTAAATTTGTGGATTCATGAGAGGACAACCAAAGAAAAAAAAAGAATAGTGGATAGTATTGTTGCAAGGCTGAAAAATATCCAGTCATGTTATCCAGGAGCAAAAAAAACCTTTTTAGCTACTGTTTTACTGTAAAGAAATACTGCATTTAATTAATTATTTTTAAGAAATATATATTCAATAATGTGTCTTTAATCAGAAACATATGTAAAACATGTATTATTAGTTGTATTGATCAGTTGATGGAAAGAAACCTGTGTATTTCTCCTAGGACCAATGACTTAGGATTTGCTACTTCACTAATCATAGAGACTTTATAGAACAGAACTACTGTAAATGACGAGAATCAACTACAGCTTATGTTTTATCTTTTTTTTTTTTTTTTTTTTTTGAGGTATGCGGGCCTCTCACTGTTGTGGCCTCTCCCGTTGCGGAGCACAGGCTCCGGATGCACAGGCCCAGCAGCCATGGCCCATGGGCCCAGCCGCTCCGCGGCATGCGGGATCTTCCCGGACCGGGGCACAAACCCACGTCCCCTGCATTGGCAGGCGGACTCTCAACCACTGTGCCACCAGGGAAGCCCGTGTTTTTTCTTAAAGTCCAGAAGTGACACAATCATTTCTGCTCATATTTCATTGTCCCAAGCAAGTCATATGACTATTACTGGCTTCAATGGGGTAAGGAAGGATAATTTTCCCTCAGGAAAGAAAAACTGGGCATTGGTAAATAGTAATCAATCCATCTACCAAAAAGGGTTTGAAATAGCCAAGTATCCTCAAAGCCACGTGTATTCCTAATAGCATCTGTGAGTACCTGTTTCCCCATACACTCACCTACTGACACTAGGAAGCTGTCAAAAGTAGGTCAAATATTGCATCTCTTTATCCACACCCTGTGTAACTTCCTATAAATATATTACTGGCCAAGAAGAAATACTACTCTCCCTTTGAGAGTTTCCTCTGATGAATTGTTTCCCTCATTGTCATTGTTTTTGGCTTGTAAGACTGCTTCTACATCTATCATGCATGGGGGGGTATTGGGAAAAGATTATTTCTCTGGGTAGCAAAATAAGGTTGTCTATATTTATATTATTTAGATGAATATTCTTTTGGAAAAATATTGAGCTGGTTTAGAGTCAGATTTATTTTGGCATGTAATAGTGTACATTAGCCATTGGAAAGTTGCTGAAGAAATAGATCCTGCTCCTGGTGTCTGTTTAATGTTTTAATATTTGCCTGGCATATCTTACTTCATTCCTTTAGTTTCAGTTTTTCTCTAATTTTGTGCTGTTAATGTATCAAAAAGCATTTTTATACAGTCTGAAGGTCTTTGTCCTTTTACTGGAATACCAACTGCATTTGCATTTAATGCAATTACTAATATATTTGAAATTCTACCACCAAACTATGGTCTTCTTTGACTCTCTCTCCCCAAACTCTGTTGTTCAGCCTGGTAGGTTTAGCCTCTTAATTTTAAATTCCTGAGGTATGCTTCAAATACCAGTCCTCTGCATCAAATAAATTATGGAAGATATATAGAGAGCCCTTGAGAAGCCCCCTTCATTAGGATTAATGTAGATGGAAGCATTCTCTCCCCCATCCAATGGGGTAATGCTAGCTCACTGACAAGACTTTCCAAGGAAATCCTCTCTGTCACTATTAAGCTTTAAATTTTCAAAATAATTTTTTAGGTGAGGTGGCTGACCTTGTAGAATCTGAGAAACATTTCTCATGCTCTAGCATTGGTGAACTGACATCTCACTGTAGACTATATGGGTACTTGGCATCTTCCCTATTGTTCTCAGCCTTTGAGGCCTTAGCCAAAAGCAAGGTAGAAAGATGATCATTTTAAACTCCTATTTCATTAGTTCCTTAAGAATGTTTTTTCATTCCTAGATTTTTTTAATGTGATTGCACTTTTATATTTAAGGAATGGCAAAGACTTTTCTGTTTTTTTTAAAATATCATTTGCCTTGATTGAATTGCAGTCATTTTTAAAAAATTGCAACCATAACATATATTTTGTAAAAAGTATGATTCCACTGAAATTATAAACCCAGAGTTTAAGGCCATTCTAAAGATTATGTTAATAGAATGAGCTTTAGATTTGTAGAAGTTCAGCTAAAATTCTTAACTGAAGTTTGAAAGACTATTGGCAATAAGACTTACTCCTAAGTCCTACAATTGAAAAGATTATTTTCCTTACATATCATCTACTCCTTGCCAAAGGCCAAATAAATTGGTCTAATGAGAATATCACATTTGTGATTACTGTCCCATCTCTTTTGTACCAGGATAAGAGTATATTTTCACATAACATTCAAACCACTAGGCTGCAGACTTATATTTTAATTGGTTTGTACATGTTTGTACTCTCTCTTTATTTTGCATTCTGTCTTTCTCTGTTGCTTGCATAAATATATATTTGAAATAGAAGAAAAACTGCTTGTGATATTTAGAGAGCTCTTCTCTCTCATTTAGGATGCTTTTGACTGATTTGTAGAAAGTTATAGCATTATTATAACCACATTAATATTTAAGTTTATACATAGAGATGAAGTCAGTGATTAGTAAGTTAAAAGGATGAGTCTCTCAATTTTGTAATGGAGGCAAAGAACTGTGCAAATTTATTTGGGGATAATGCTAATAAATCATAATAAAGAGGAAATTTGAATTTGCTTTGTTTGTGTAAGTCCTACTGGCGTCTACAAAATTCTTGTGTGCTTCACTGGTGTTTAGTAAGCATTAGTTGAATTGGAATTGGACAGCAGATGAACAGTTCTGACATTATCACTGGCATAACTGAATGAGCATGGTAGCCTACCAATGTTGGCTGACTTCATTTGAACTTCTGCTCTCCATAGCAAATCAGCTTTGCAAACAGGTTTCCTAATATGTGTAAGCGAAAGTAGTTTTGCTGTGCCTGCCAAACTTACATTGATCCTATATATTTCCTCCATTTCCAGCAATTCTTGTCTTCTTTTTTTTTTTTTTTTCTGCGGTACGTGGGCCTCTCACTGTCGTGGCCTCTCATGTTGTGGAGCACAGGCCCCAGACGCGCAGGCTCAGCGGCCATGGCTCACGGGCCCAGCCGCTCCGCGGCATGTGGGATCCTCCCAGACCCGGGCACGAGCCCGTGTTCCCTGCATCGGCAGGCGAACTCTCAACCACTGCGCCACCAGGGAAGCCCAATCCTTGTCGTTTTAATGGCTTCTCATAGCCCTGGAGAATGTGGCCATGAAAACTTTTTCAACTTGAAAACTATTAGGTGGGCAGATGGAAGGCAATTGTGAGCTAGATATTTGGATGTTTGGATTTTCCTCCCTCCAGTATACAGCAATTTGGCTGGAGAGCAAGAAAAGCCACTTCTCAAATTCATGCCAGGGCACTCAAAGCATGTGGCAGGAAGAAGAGAGAGGCAGCCTCTCTGACACCAAGCTTGAGGTGAACAACATTTCTTATTTTTATCTCTGCTACATGGATGAATGGAGAAAGGCCTGAGGACTTAGAAGCATTTTTTTTAAGGTCACATGGAAAGATATTATTCTTTTCTCAAGTTTTCTAACTTTATTCTATACAACACTGGATTATGTATCTCCAGAAGTTGCCAGAGGAAATGGCAATAAACTTTTTTAGATGCATATTTCCAAGAAATATCTTAGATTGCAATTAGCATTCAGAAAGAACCATATAATTTTTAATTTATAACGGTTCTGTAAGATCACCAACTTTCCTAATTCCTTATTCAGTTGATAAGGAAATTGCTATTCCAAATAGCTAGATGATTTGTTCAGTGTCACACAACTAATTTGCAAGGCATTCTGATTCCTAGTGCGTTGCCTTTTTTATTGTATCTGCCACTTTTGGGGTTGGATTTTTCCTTCTGGCAAGACTGTGCTAATTCTTAGCAATGAACATCTGAGTCTCTTGACACAACAGAAAGAGATTAATATCTGTGCCCAAACTAGCCTTATATCTGAATTTCAGCTCCTGCATTTACTGATGTGGTCTCTTAACCCAACTGATTTTCGTATGAATCTCAAACTCAGATTACCAACATGTAAAATGCGGATAATGGCACCAGAGTTGGATGGCCGTTATTGTACATTAGACAATGTATATGTAATACCCACAAATTAGTAGGCTTACAATAAAAAGGATGTATTTTCATCAGTATCTATTTGTATTCTTTATATGTTTGTGTTATACCTCAATCAAGCTGTATTACCAGCAGCATGTTTGAGAGATGTGTAGGGCAGAAAAATGGCTATGTAATAACCCAACTTCAGAGAGACATTTTATTGTTTTTCTTCTTCTTTTTTTTTTTTCCCAGTTAACTATATCAGCAAGTCATTGTGAATTCTAATGAAGCAAGTTTGAGTATGGAATGTAAGGTTGGAGTGACAGACTGACAGAACAGAGGTAGATACAAGAGAAATTCAAAGAAAGACAATTCTTTGTCACACGTTGTGTTATGATGTAGATAAGGAGTCTATTCACAATGGGTCCCCAGTAATCCAGTTGCTAGGTTTACAGTTCTGTGCACAGCTCTAGTCTCAGCAGGGAATAAGGATACTAGGAGGGAAACCAAGACGGAAATCAGGTTTCTCCAGAATATTTCAACATGTAATGAGGGAGATAGGAAATATTAAAGTACGAAGACCACACAAGCCCTCAGTGCTTATTCCTAGAACAATGGATACTGGACTTATTGACAATAATATCAGTTAATCTGGGGGGACTGAAAATCCTGATCTAAATATAAACCAGCAAGAATATACCCAGGAGCTACGAAAGGGCTGAGCTTTCAGGCAGCATCACTATCAAATCAGCCTGTGAGAGTCTGGGGAAGTCAGGGGCTCATAGGAGGGAGAGGAGACTGAGACAGAAGCGTGTTTATTCCTGTGGATTTTGCTATGGTGAAAAGTGAAAGTCAGATAATCAATTAGCAGTTATTGTCTCTTCTTTTTGTTTGTTTTTGTTTTTTGACTTTCACCTTTCTCCAAATAGGAGCAGCTTCTCTTTGCTCACAGGTGACAGAAAGGACTCCTGGGTAACTCGATGCCAAACCACAGAGCCTCTAGATTTGCTCTATGTGTGTTATGTTAGTGTGTGTGTGTGTGTGTGTGTGTGTGTGTGTGTGTGTGTGTATGTATAAATACATATACAGTATGTATATAAAATATATGTATAAATATATATAAAGGAATATGTATAAATATATAAATTTTATAGCAAGTCCGTTTATGTATATAAAATTATATTTATCATACCTATATCGACTCCACTGAAACAAATGCAGAAGACTTTTTCAACCCTGGCGTAAGCTAGTGAAAAAGTAGTGGAAAACTTTATCAGGGAAGTTGGTCAATGTGATTAGGTCATCTGTGTTTGCTAATTGGCACTTATCAAAGTTAAGCTTTTACCCTCTCACAGAGACTTAAGGCAAGGTACCTATCTTCCTTGAGGATTACATTTTAAAGGGATTGTTCTCAGGTCCTTGAGAGAGACAATCCTGGGCTTAAAAACTGGTAAGAGGCTAGGAGAAGATTTACATCTCAAAGAGCAGAGAAAGGATTTATAGTTGAAAGTTTACTAAAGTAAATGCTCTAAAAAATTGAGGTGGGGCTGATATTTGGGAAAAAAATCTATGTAAAATTTAGTCAATCCGAAGGGAAAGTTAAGACCATTTTGGTCAATATATATGATATATATGATATATATATCATATATATATGATATATATATCATATATATATGATATATATAGTCAAGTGAATTAGTTAACTTCAAACATGACTAGAATAAAATAAATATTCTAATATTTGTAATAAGCTATAAACATTTAAATCACTGATTTAATAAATAAATAAAAACAGGATAACAGAAATATATTGAAGTATAGTTGATGTAAGTTACAGGTGTACAATATAGTGATTAACAATCTTTAAATGTTCCATTTATAGTTATAAAAGATTGGCTGTATTCCCTGTGTTGTACAATATATCCTTGTAGTTTATTTTATGCATAATAGTCTGTACCTTTTTTTAATTTTTAAATTTTATTTTTAAAATATTTATTGGAGTATAATTGATTTACATTGTTGTGTTAGTTTCTGCTGTACAAAAAAGTGAATCAGCTATATGTATACATATATCCCCATATCCCCTCCCTCTTGAGCCTCCCTATCCCACCCCTCTAGGTCATCACAGAGCATCGAGCTGATCTCCCTGGGCTATGCAGTAGCTTCCCACTAGCAATCCATTTTACATTTTGTAGTGTATATATGTCAATGCTACTCTCTCACTTTGTCCCAGCTCCCCCTTCCCCCACTGTGTCCTCAAGTCCATTCTCTAAGTCTGCATCTTTATTCCTGCCCTGCCACTAGTTTCAGCAGTACCGTTTATTTAGATTCCATAAATATGCATAAGCATACGGTATTTGTTTTTCTCTTTCGGACTTACCTCATTCTGTATGACAGACTCTAGATCCACCTAACTCATTACAAATAACTCAGTTTCATTCCTATTTTTGACTGAGTAATATTCCATAGTATATATGTGCCACATCTTCTTTATCCATTCATCTGTCAATGGACATTTAAGTTGGTTCCATTTCCTAGCTATTGCAAATAGTGCTGCAATGAACATTGTGGTACATGACTCTTCTTGAGTTATGGTTTTCTCAGGGTATATGCCCTGTAGTGGGATTGCTGGGTTATATGGTAGTTCTATTTTTAGTTTTTTAAGGAACCTCCATACTGGTCTCCATAGTGCCTGTATCAATTTACATTACCAGCAACAGTGCAGAAGGGTTCCCTTTTCTCTACACCCTCTCCAGCATTTATTGTTTGTAGATTTTTTGATGATGGCCATCCTGACCCATGTGAGGTGATACTTCATTGTGGCTTTGATTTACATTTCACTAATGATTAGTAATGTTGAGCATCTTTTCATGTGCCTCTTGGCCATCTGTATGTCTTCCTTGGAAAAATGTCTATTTCAGTCTTCTTTCCATTTTTGGATTGGGTTGTTTGTTTTCTTGATGTTGAGTTGTATGAGCTGTTTATATATTTTGGAGATTAATCCTTTGTCATTTGCTTTGTTTGCAAATATTTTCTCCGATTCTGAGGGTTGTCTTTTCATCTGGTTTATGGTTTCCCTTTCTGTGCAAAAGCTTTTGTTTCATTAGGTCCCATTTGTTTATTTTTGTTTTTATTTCCATTACTCTAGGAGGTGGGTCAAAAAGGTCTTTATTTTAAAGTATATGAGAATTGCTACTCCAGCTTTCTTTTGATTTCCATTTGCATGGAATATCTTTTTCCATCCCGTCACTTTCAGTCTGTATGTGTCCCTAGGTCCAAAGTGGGTCTCTTGCAGACAACATATATCCGGGTCTTGTTTTTGTATCCATTCAGCCAATCTGTGTCTTTTGGTTGGGGCATTTAATCCATTTACATTTAAGGTAATTATTGACATGTATGTTCCTATTACCATTTTCCTAATTGTTTTGTTTTTGTAAGTCTTTTCCTTGTCTTGTATTTCCTGCCTAGAGAAGCTCCTTTAGCATTTGTTGTAAAGCTGGTTTGGTGGTGCTGAATTCTCTTAACTTTCACTTGTCTGTAAAGCTTTTGATTTCTCCATTGAATCTGAATGAGATCCTTGCTGGGTAGAGTAATCTTGGTTGTAGATTTTTCCCTTTCATCACTTTAAATATATCTTGCCACTCTCTTCTGGCCTGTAGAGTTTCTGCTGAAAGATCAACTGATATTCCTGGACTTGATTGACTATTTCCTTTCCCATGTTGGTGACGTTTTTGACTATAATCTCTTCAAATATTTTCTCGGACTCTTTCTTTATTTCTTCTTCTCCTGGGATGCCTGTGATTCAAATGTTGTTGTGCTTAATGTTGCTCCAGAGGTCTGAGACTGTCCTCCATTCTTTTCATTCTTTTCGCTTTATTCTGCTCTGGGGAAGTTATTTCCACCATTCTCTCTTCCAGCTCACTTATCCATTTTTCTGCCTTAGTTATTCTGCTATTGATTCCTTCTAGAGTATTTTTATTTTCAGTTATTGTGTTGTTCATTACTGTTTGTTTGCTCTTTAGTTGTTCTAGGTCCTTATTAAATGTTTCTTGTATTTTCTCTATTCTATTTCTGAGATTTTGGATCATCTTTACTGTCATTATTCTGAATTCTTTTTCAGGTAATTTGCCTATTTCCTCTTCATTTATTTGGTCTTGTGGGTTTTTATCTTGCTCCTTTGCCTGCATGATATATCTCTGTCTTCTCACTTTGTCTAATTTACAGTATTTGAGATCTCCTTTCCCTAGCCTGCAGGGTTGTAGTTCCTTTTGCTTCTGTTCTCTGCCTCCAGTGGTGAGGTTGGCCAGTGGCTTGCATAGGCTTCCTGATGGGAGGGACTGGTGCCTGAGTTCTGGTGGATAGAGCTGAGTCTTTTCCCTCTGATGAACAGGGCCATGTCAGGTGGTATGTTTTGGGGTGTCTGTGGGTGGGTTTGTGTTCCTGTCTTGTTTGTTGTTTGGTGTGAGGCATCCAGCACTGAGAGCTGCTGGCAGTTGGGTGGAGCTGGGTCTTGGATTCAGATAGAGGCCTCCGTGAGAGCTCTTAGTGATTAATCTTCCCTGTGGCCAGGAATTCTCTAGTGATCCAGCATCCTGGACTTTGTGCTCCCAGCCTCAGGCCCAACTTCCGGTCAAGGAACCAAGATGCTGCAAGTCACTCATCCTGGTAATAAAGGGATTTAAAAAAAAAAAAAAAAAGACTACCAAAACCCCAGATAAATGGTAAAAAGTAAAATCAGACAAAAACACAGAAACAAGGAAACGTGCACACACACAAAAGAAACAAAGACAGAACCAAATACAACAAAAAGCAAGAAAACAACCAGACAAACAAAAGAACCCAAGAATCAAGCAATTAAACAGAAAACTGACAAAAACACAAAACCAAAACACAAAACCAAAGCAGAATGCCAATTGAAGAATGAAGCAAAGACACCAAACGAATTGACAAAAATGATAATAAAAAAAGAAAAAGAGAAAAGACAGAACAACAAAAAACCAATGTAGAAATAGAAATATAGAAAGTATATTAAAGAAGAAAGAGACAAAACCCCAGAGAAATGGTAAAATGTAAAATCAAACAAAAACAGAAACAGGGAAATACACACACATGCAAAAGAAACAAGAACAGAACCAAATAAAACAAAAAGCAAGAGAGCAATCAGACAAACAGAGGGCCCAAAAACAAAAACAATTAGAATCAAAACTAACAAAAACACAAAACCTAAAAACAAAACCAAAGCAGGGTGCCAACTGAAGTGTAAGGCAAGGAAACAGTACAAACTGATAAAAATGATTAAGAAATAATAATAAAAGGAAAAACATAGGACAACAGAACAGCAAAGTAGAAATGGAAATATTAAAAAAAATGTGTTAAAGAAAAAGAAGAAAAATAAGGGAAAAGAACACAGAACAACAGAAAAGCAAAGTAAAAATAGAAATATATAAAAAATATGTTATAAAACATTGAGGGTCCCAAGAGACTAAATAAAAAATACTAAAAAAAAAGCCAGAACCAACAACAGAATGAATCAAAATATAATAAAAATATTAGTAATAATTATATTTCCCTGGGGTCTCAGCTATACGTGTCCTTGTGCATGCTGTGAGTCACAGCCCACCTCTGCCTCCCCAGGAGGCTCTCCTCTGCCTCTGGGCTTGTCTTTGGACCTGCTGTGAGTCCTGTGGGGACCACGCAGACTCTGATCTGGTCCAGTTCCTGCGTGTGATGCCCCCAAAGTCCACAGCTGCCAGAACTAGACCGTTTTCATTTGTGGGAATACTCATTGTCTACTCAGATATTCCATAGATGCAGGGTCTACTTAGCTGATCATGGGGATTTAAGCTTCAGCTTGTACAGATGATGGAAAGATTTTTGATCCTCTTCCTTAGTTGCCCTGTCCCTGGGATTCAGCTTTGGTTTTATCCCCACCTGTGTGTGTGGTCCACCCACAGGAGTCTGGTACTGAGGCTGCCTTGGAGCTCTTGGGTGTGCCACAGTGAAGACCAGGCACAGAGGTGGTACGACTGCTTAGATCACGAGAGCCCCTGTGGTGCCAAATCTGAAGGGAAGCCGGCGGCCGAGGGCACAAGAGATATGGCCCTAGTGAGGGCCTTTTCTGGCACCTGGCAGCAGGCGTGTGAGGGCCAGCCCTGAGGGGGCTTTTTCTATTGCTTGGTGGCCGGCACACGAGAGCCAGCCCTGAGAGAGCTGCTTTTATTGTCCATAGGCAGGCACTGGCATGTTGGGAGTGCCAACATGTGGCTCCTCCCCTTGCATGTGACTTAGCAGTAGGGCCCTGCTTCCATGGCAGTCCAGTCTTCCTCTGTAGCATTCCCTGCTGCAGATTTCTCCCTCACGTCCCCTCAGTCAGTTTCCCCACAGCCAGCAGCAGTTCTCACTCTGGGCCTGTTCTCCAGTCCTCACACTCCAGCTCCCAGCCCCTTTGCACACCTGTGAACACACGGCCCAGTCCAGGGCACGTAGTGCATGGTACAGAACGTCTGTGTGTTTCTCGCTCTGTCCCATCTGCCACAGATTGGCCACTTCACCCTCTTCTGACAGCCTCAAATGCTTCCCTTCTGTCCCAATCGACTTCACCATCAGAGAGGGGTTTCCCTGAATTCGGGAATCTCTACTCTGCTTCAGCTCCCCCCTCCCAGGGTGCAGGTCCCATCCCACTTCCTCTCCTCTTCCTTCTCCCTTTATTTTTCATCCTACCCAGTTATGCAGGGATCTTTAGAGTCCTTTCTGGTGTCCAAGATCTTCTGCTAGTGTTCAGCCAGTGTTCTGTGAGAACTGTTGCATCTGTAGATGTATTCCTATGCATTCGTGGAGAGAGATGAATTCCATGTCTTCCTACTCCTCTGCAATCTTAACTCCAGATATCCTGCTTTTAAAAAATTAGCTTTGGTTATGATTTAAAAAGAAAAAAGGCAAAAGAGTAAGAAAGCTTGCACTCAAGGGAAGCACTTAGACTTAGTTGATTGATGGCAGTGAACTGTTCAACTTTTTAGAATTGAATCCTTCCCCTTTCAAGCACAAGCCTCATGCATCATTAATATTGGAGAATGCACCATGAGCCATGTAAAAACAACAGAATTACAGGTATTTTGTCAGAATTCTTGCAACCAGAACTAAAAATAATGCATGCAGCAAAAGTATATTTTCTGGATAAACAATAAATGGGTGGTCGCAATAAAAAAATTAAAAGTTAATTAAAATAACACCTAATTTACCAAGAAAAGCAAAACTTGTGCTTTAAAGTCTTGAAGCAGAAGTTAGAGATACTGAAACAAATGTGACTGTTTTGTTTTTAACCTTTTCATTTTGGTTGCCATGTTCTAAGTCTTTTTTACTTATTATAGTGTTATCTGCTTAGTAAATATTTGTGGAAAGAAAGAAGAATGCTAAAAGAGGGAGGGAAGGAAGGAACGATTGGGGAAATAAAACAACCTCCTTAACAATATAGATGAAAGAACACAGTTTAATACTGAGTAAGCATTATCAGATTTACAAGCATGTAAATTAGCATGAAATTGAGTATAAAATCTGGACAGAATTTCACACAAATTTATACAGTATAATAGAAAAAATTAAGACTTATCTCCTTGAGAGACAAGAAGACTCATTTGTAATTATCTCCTGCGTATCTTATGAGAGACTTCAAGGTTAATTTCAGAGACATGGGTTTACAGTTACAGTAGTCAGAAGGTCCTAGATCTTGCACTGAAAATCAAAAGGTTGAATCTCTTGTGTTTTCTAGAAGACACTCTGAGGAGGCGGGGTAGGGAACAAATTGCCTCCTTCCTCTTTATTAAACCAAGAAAAAATGATCTTTGTTTACTGAGGATTTGAATGCTAGATCATTTTATCTTCACAGAAGGAGGAAGTGGGGAGGGAGGGAGACGGGAGAGAGAGCAGGACAGGGGGAGAAGGGAGACTGGATGGAGGGAAAATTCACAGATGAAAAAGTTGGATAATGTCCCACAGCAAACTGGGCAGCCTTCCATTACCTCATGGGGAAGTTGCCGGGAGTAGCAGATTTCTGTTTCTTGATTCTTATGAAAAGACAAACAAACACAAATTACCCTACAGACTCAGGAAAATGCTCAATTGCGCTCTGGTTCAAACTTGAGAGAAGGGACTAGTGTTTAGTAATAGTTTGCATTTGATTTTGTTGATTTCTTTTTGAGACAGATTCTCTCTTCCCCTAGACAAGCAATGGGGGCTATAGCATCACAAAATCTTAGCAGCTGCCTTTTTTTAGAAGAAAACAGTTTCCCTCTCCATTGGTCTTTTGTTCCTCACCCACTGCTCATGCCCTCTCTCCCCTCATCCTTGAGTCTCTTTATAAAGTGGCCTCAATTCTAATCTCACATGCAGAATGGTAAAGAAAAAATGACAGGAAGCTGCCAATGGGATATTCATGGGGTGCTTCTTACGTACGTACTTTACTGCCCACCCTGAAATGGGGATTGTGGGCTGTTTCTGTTATTCAGTGGTTTGTGGGAAAAAAAAAGGTAGGAAAGGAATACCTTTTCTCCATATGACAGGTGTGAGGAAGACAATGTGTTCAAATTTCCAGCATCATCTCAGATTTAATGGTAACAATTGTGGTCATTACTTTTTAATTTACTAGAAAAAAAATTCCTTCAGAAGTCTCTTTGTCCCCAAAGATAAACTTATAGAACCTGAACAATTTAGGCATCAAGTTCTCCTTCCTGATATTTTTTTTCTGGGTGGTTGTAGAGATCCAAGGAATTGTTTCCATAAATATTCTAACTATGACTTGTAGAAAAAAGTTTTGTCTCATATCAAAGCAAGAGTTGTTCGTCATTTACTGTATTAAGCTCTTTTCTCCAAAAATCTTTGTGCTACATTTGCTCCAGAGGAATTAATTATATTTTTAAAACTTTACAAAATTTAGGAGATTTATTTCAACTTAACAGTTCAGATGCCTTGTTTCATAATTAAAATTTACCTTTGTCACTAATAAACTTATCTTCTGTTGCAAGTGAAATATTGTTATGGAATATAAGATTCTGCTTCCAGAAAATCTATTTCCTTTGGCACTGAGAACAAGAAATTTCATTTTTTTTTTTTATCTGTCATAACCACCTGGTCCTTAAAATTTCTACATTTGGTCAACTGCCAATGTAATTCAGCAAGGTAGATATACTACAGGTATTTTTCATTTGACATCCCCTCAAATAATTTTAAAACTAGGCCAATTTTGGAAGTAACATAAATCTCAAAACTTAAGCACAAATGAAGTTTCTCAGTCATTCTCCTCTGGCTATTAATCCTTTACTTGTCTATTTAATCAGATGAAAAAAACACTTCTGTACTATACAGTTTCCCTTAAACTTCTGAGATTTGCATATGACAGTCAAATTGGGTTCAACCAGTGCCTATTAAACTCAGTGTCCTTCTTTATCTTGCTTATAAGGAAGTTCTGATTACATATTTCCAACAAAATTTTTAGAAAGCTGTTTTGCCAGGGACCTAGAGAGAAAAAGTTCAGGTTTACTGAAATCAGCAATAAGAATTCGCTAAATTGGAAGAAAATCAGAAATTCCAGGTCTACTTACATTTTCTTAAATTGCTACTGCCTGCTGTTGAAATTAGAGAAAAATGAAGCATGTCTGTAAAATGCTGATTTTCAGAAACTTGTTTCAGAAAACAGAGATACCTTGTCTCAGAGATGAGAGAATCCCTTTTCTCCAGATGATCAAGGCAGTTGAGCTTTTATGTGAGAGCCCCCTAACTGGGTCAAAATAGCTTCATGTTATACCAGTACTTTGGTTATTGGTTCTTATAAGAAAACAGATAAACTGATAAATGAACAAAAGTATATTTTTATAGTCTGTGACGATTAGTAATGTCCCCCAAATTAAAAGTGTCAAATATGAAATATATATAATCTGGAAAATAATCTATTTGGTCATGTTTATTTAATTTAGGGCATTTATCAAGTAGCCATTTTACTCTAGGACAGATAACAGCAATAAAAGTAAACTGATGAAACAGAAAAAAATGTATTTCTGAGCCCTTTGAAAATCCTCATACTTAATATTTTCCTCTCCTTCTATTCATACCCCTATCAATATGCTACACATCTAAATTTCTTTCTTTACACACACACACACACACTTTTGCCCCCACAAAAATACAATATATTTAAGCAAAGTCTGAGTCATAATGCACATATACATTTAAGCTAAGTTGTTTTTAGTTCTTACTATTCTATAGCAACCCTGAATTTACATAATGTTTTGATGAATGGAAGCCCTGGTTAACTAAGAGAGACTTACGATGAAGTGTATTAAAAAAAACACGTAGGCGTGCTAAACTTCTGATTGTCTGTGCCTTCCCTTCCCTCAAACAAAACCAAAAAATAACCCCAAAGAGGTTTTGATTTATCTGGTAAAAGTAAATGATATAAAAGAAACCCTCTGTTACCTGAGAATAATTATTACCTGGTATAGTCACCAGTAGAATCCATTGAAAATGGAAATAAAATTTTTATTGTGACTAATGAGAAATGTTTAATTTGGATTACATGTTGAAAAATAAAACATGTTTATTGTGTATAAGCCAAAGTTTCATCCTAATTTTAATGATGGACTTTGAATGTAATTTTGCTGACAAATTGATAACCCACTACTAATTCCTGTATTTCACCTTTGCCTTTTGCCATGTGACCTTAGGTCAACTTATGCACCCCTACCCCCCCAAAAAAATCTGAGAGTTTTATAAATTCTCCTAAAGACCACTGTCGATTCTTTGATATTCAAATCATTCTGTTTGAAAACACTTTCCTTTCATCATTCTTGCTCATTCCCTTCTTCAGTTAACTGGTATAGCTTGATTAAATCTTCATTTGTGAAGAGTTTTGATATGATTCAAGTCATTCTCCAACACTACTTTTAGGCAATCTTTGACAAGATGTGCAAGTTTACTTAGGAGTTACTTTGCATTTAAAAAAAAGATTGTTGATGTATAGAATACTCAACTGTTCATATGAGAATTCCTGACAAAGGACTTGATGAGTTGGCATAAGTACTCACTAGCAATAAGCCACAGAGGATGTTTGAGTGGACATTAAATATTTACAAATATTTGGTTAATTGGTGTAGATATACAAGTTTTGCAACTGTAGAGACTTGTGTAAGGAACACCACATAAAATGGGCAATCTCACAACTTTACAAAATCCACCAGAACATTAATCTGCTTCATAAAGTGATGATAACTATTAATAAATAACTGTTATAAAATATAAATTCTACCAGCAGTGATCTAGCTCCAGTTACTTCCATAGATTATTTTGATCTCTTTCTTTAGTCTTAAATTATAATTAGATTAGCAACCAAAATTATAATTAGGTTAGCAACCAAAATATTTATGTCAGAATGCAAAAGAGCTAGTAATGATTAATTATGTGAGACTTTGAAAAAATATGTACAATTTTTAGGTGGAACCTAAAAATTGATTCAAATGAACTAACTTACAAAACAGAGGCAGACTCACAGACTTGGAAAACAAACTTATGGTTACCAAAGGGGAAAGGGGGGGGGATAGGGATAAATCAGGAACTTGGGGTAAACATACGATTACTACTGTATATAACATAGATAAGCAACAAGGACCTACTGTATAGCACAGGGAACTCTACTCAATATTCTGGGAATACCTTTATCAGAAAAGAATCTGAAAGAGAATGAATATATGCATATGTGTATCTTTTAAAAGTCACTAATGTGATATATAGGCTTGAGAACTAATGGTTCTATCTTTCCTAAAACTAATTCCATACTAAGTAATTTTTGAGAAAATGATTATCAGTATGAATTTCTTCTTCTAAGTGATTTCTTAATACATTTTCTTAAAAAATAAAGTTTAACATATTTAGGTTGAAAGTTATGTCAAAAGTGATGAGAAATCAAAGCTTATATGTAACACCCAAAATGAAATTAAATATCGTGAATTAATTGTAAATTTTAGTTTCATGTCCATACAAGGAACAAATGCATAGAGAGAGGTTTATTCCTTTGCTCTTTGCCTACTAAAATGCTGGCCTCATTTAGCCATCAGATATTGCTTGAAATTTTTGTTTTTATTTTATCTTGCTTTGTTAAGAAATACAGTTGGCCCTTGAACAATACAAGTTTGAACTTCCTGGGTCCAATTACATGCAAATTTTTTAATAGTAAATACTACAGTACGCACGGTCCATGGTTGATTGAATTCACAGATACAGAGAACTGTGAATATGGAGGGCCTTGAATTCACAGATACAGAGAACTGTGAATATGGAGGGCCGACTATCATTACATGTGGATTTTCGACTGTGTGGAAGATCAATGCCCCAACCCCCATGTTGTTCAAAGGTCAACTGTATCTTTTATTCAGATCTGTACTCCATTTATAATAACAATGATCAACAGGAGATGCAATTAGTTGTTGCTTTTGTTGGTGCAGGCCAAGATGCCAAGTCAAAACTAATGGTCTGTGGGTTTCTTTCTTTATTTGTTTGAAAATTTTTAAAATAGAAATGGTACTTCTAATTATTTGCCTCAAATTAATTTTCTCTCTTTAACTAGCAAGCTCCTGTTTAAAATGCTATAGAATAGAAATAAGTTTGCTTATGAAAAAAGAAAATACAAAGTTATCATTTGTCAACTTTAGTTATGGTGACAATGAAATTCTGATCTTGAATCTTCTTTTAGTACACATGAGGTCACTCCAAGTCATTTTCTCCAAAATGTCTGAACTTCAAGAATTTCTGCACTGACTTGGGAACTGTTAGATTGCTATTCCCTTTTTTTCCACCTCTGGTTGCCTCAGTGAGTTTGGCCTCATCCTCTGTTTTTTTCATCATCAGCCTGAGAGACAGAGAAGGGGGCTATTGTGGGGAAGTTCTCCTATTTCACACCTGTTTCACATGTCAGCTACTCCTTTGTATGCCTCCTTTTTGAAGATAAATGCTGTGAATTAATTAAGATGGGAGAAAACAAATCCTTCAGTTCACTTTCTCTGTCCTCACTTCTCTCCATCTTCTAAAAGAGATGGTAGTAGTACCATCTTACTCTCGGTCATGTCCATGAAAGACATAAATAATGAATAACAGTACTTCTTAGCATAACACACCAACTAATTGAAGTTGGCACATGGAATAAAACCTATTTGCCATCTCATTTCCTGAGATAGCCTAGAGCCTAGAGTCTTACATTGTCTATGCCCAGAGTATAAAGAAGGGCTATCACAAAATGGTTTGTAGTGACTGCATCACTTATCAGTCGTTTGTTTGGGATCAGGAATGCCTTTTTGTTTCTGCACAGTAATGGGGTTAAATTGTGGTTGCAGTCCCAGGATGGTCCAAAACTCTTATTATGAAATCACGTATTGAGCAGTACTATTCAAACAATACTTAGATGTCATTTATGGCATAATTTCTTCAGGAAAATTATTTTAAATTTTAGCCCAGTTCTCCAGAAACAGATCTCTGTAATACTCATTTCTCTCTTCTTCTCTTGGCTGTTTTAGTTTTTTTAAAATTACATTTTTCAACTTTCGTGCTTTTGGAGGTAAGGGAACCCCGGGTATGAATTTCTCATATGCTCTTTCCCTTCTGGAATTGCTAAAGTAAATTTTACACCTTTCTGGTTAAAAATATAGGTTATTAGGCTTTTTCCATGGTGAAAGTGTGATGGACACAAATGTAATTTGAGGTAAAAATACGTTACTTAAGAGAAATGAAAAACACACGTAAATACTATCAGGTATTCAATTTAAAATATGCTCATTAAATTTTTATTAGAACATAGGGAATTTAATTTTTTATTGAAGCATAGTTGATTTATAATGTTATATTAGTTTCTGGTATACAGCAAAGTGATTCAGTTATATATATTATATATACTTTTTCATATTCTTTTTTATTATGGTTTATTTCAGGTTATTGTATATAGTTCCCTGTGCTATACAGTAGGAACTTCTTGTTTATCTATTTTATATGTAGTAGTTTGTATCTGGTAATCCCAAACTCCTAATTTATCCCTCCCCACCCCTTTCCCCTTTCCCCTTTCCCCTTTCCCCTTTCCCCTTTCCCCTTTCCCCTTTCCCCTTTCCCCTTTGGTAACCACCAGTCTGTTTTCTAGGTCTGTGAGTCTGTTTCTATTTCATAAATAAGTTCATTTCCATCATATTTTAGATTACACATATAAGTGATATCATATGGTATTTGTCTTTCTGACTTACTTCACTTAGTAGATAATCTCTAGTTGCATCCACGTTGCTGCAAATAGCATTAATTCATTCTTTTTTTATGGCTGAGCAGTATCCCATTGTGTATATATACCACATCTTCTTTATCCATTCCTCTGTCAGTGGACATTTAGGTTGCTTCCATGTCCTGGGTATTGTAAATAGTACTGCTATGAACATTGGGGTGCATGTATCTTTTCAAATTAAAGTTTTCTCCAGATATATGCCCAGAAGTGGGATTGCTGGATCATATGGCAACTCTATTTTTAGTTTTTAAGGAACCTCCATACTGATTTCCATAGTGGCTGCATCAATTTACATTCCCATCAACAGTGTAGGAAGACTTCCTTTTCTCCACATCCTTTCCAGCATTTGTTATTTGTAGGCTTTTTAATGATGGCTATTCTGACTGGTGTGAGGTGGTACCTCATTGTACTTTTGATTTGCATTTCTCTAATGATTAACGATGTTGAACATCTTTTCATGTGCCTATTGGCCATCTGAGTGTCTTATTTAGAAAAAATGTCTATTTAGGCCTCCTGCCCATTTTTTTGATTGGATTGTTTGGTTTTTTTGTTATTGAGTTGTATGAGCTGTTTGTATGTTTTGGAAAGTAACCCCGTTTTGGTTGTATAATTGGCAAATATTTTCTCCCAGTCTGTAGGTTGTTTTCATTTTGTTTATGGTTTCCTTTGCTGTGTGAAAGCTTATAAGTTTGATTAGGTCCCATTTGTTTATTTTTGCTTTTATTTCTATTGCCTTGGGTGACAGACCTAAGGAAACATTGCTGCAATTTATGTCAGAATGTTTTGCCTAGAACACAGGCAATTTAACATTGCACTTAAAGGTTGCTTTTACCACCTTACTAAAATTTATGCAGGGCCGTTTGTGTGAGTTTAAAAAGGCCAACAAAGACTGACAAATGCCTTGAACACGTCAATTTTGGTAAAATCCTATGTGGTAAGAATCTGAAGTTAGGAACCCATCAGAGGTCTCTAGTTGGGTGCCATCAATAGCCAAAATTTTACCTACACCTGCAAAGCCACCCTAACTAGACACCTTTGCTGCCTAACATCAGCTTCCTGTAAATCTGTAAATTCTCCTGTATTTGCATTTGTGTCCCTAGTCTTTTAACAGCATGTTTGGGTGGGAGATTGAGGAGGAGAGGTAGGATAGATCTTAAAATAGAATGTCCCTGCTTTGGGAGGGCTAACATTTTATGATCAAAATTTCAAAAATGTGAGTCATTTCCAGATCTGTTACACTATAGCCCCAATGAGTTTTTCTGGTTTCCTTGGCCCCAGTCTCTCAGAGGAGATTGAAGTAATCAAGTACTAACTCTTATATACGGCTTAATCTTCATCTTGAAACATCAAAAGAGTTATATCTATCTTATTGCTTCAAAGGAAGTGCACACCTCTCTACATTCTAGGTCTAATTCCTTCTCTCTCCATATATTACCCTCATCATTATCCCTCCTGTCTCCAGTAACCAATTATTCTCTTCTCATAGGCTCCTCCCCTCTGCTTTCCCTCATTATAAAACAAAGCTAAATTCTAATTCACTCATCAAGTTATTTATTTATTCATTTATTTAAAAGTTAATAAGTGCCCATTTAATTGCCTGCTCTGTGATAGGCACATCTGTTAGCAGCATCCTAGCTTTCTCTTTGTTTTCCTGGCCCAGTGCTCAAGGTAACTTATCTAAAACCGTTTCATCTGAATTCCCTTATAGCACCATAAAACTTAACTTCATATTCTGTCACACTAATGATGCTTTCCTCTTGTAGTTCCTACCTATCCTTTAAACAAATTCATCTTTTAAAAATTTTTCTTAGCACCTTTCCTATTCTCTTTGTAGAATTTGGCGCTATTGAATACCCTTAGGTGTTTTTTTTTTTTTTTTTTTTTTTGCGGTACGCGGGCCTCTCACTGTTGTGGCCTCTCCCGTCGCGGAGCACAGGCTCTGGACGCGCAGGCCCAGCGGCCATGGCTCACGGGCCCAGCCGCTCCGCGGCATGTGGGATCCTCCCGGACCGGGGCACGAACCCGTGTCCCCTGCATCGGCAGGCGGACTCTCAACCACTGCGCCACCAGGGAAGCCCCCACCTTAGGTGTTTTTGAATGCTCTCTTTGTATTCTTGCTATTTCTCTATTTTGCTTCTCCTTAAATTAATGTCTTTTCTGCTGTTTCTTCCCCTTGAATCTAAATGTGAACACTCCTTAAGACTCCAACTTTGACCCTTGCTTGTCTTGATATAGTGTTATTATTTTGTTATTGTTGTTTTAACCAGTTTCTATGACATCAAAATGTATCTATTCATATGTGACCTGTGATCTTTGCTCCAGTTCCATGTTTCTGTTTGTCTTTCTCAATCACTCTACTTGTGTGTTGTGCCATTAACTGTATAACTGTATAATCTGAATATCCCTATATCTTAACTGATTCTGGATGCAAATAAAGTCACACTAATAGTAATAACTCAAATTTCAATGGCTCTGACTCCTAAATACATAACCAGGACACCAATACTCTTCCAAAGTCCTTGCAGTTGTTTCTGGGTTTCCCTGGTTGTCTTGAATGTGCTCAAAGACCATTCTGTCCTGTTCTCCTCTTCTGATTCCCTCACAGATGTTCAGTGTCCACAGTGAACCTGAAGGAAGCTGCTGCTGTTACAGGTGCCCCTAGTGAGAAACCCTTCCTTGCCAGAGGCTGTCCCCCCAACCACCTCTCCCACGCTCTGTTCTCTTCCCCGTTTTTAGTTATTTTTATAGCTCTTGTTGCTACCAGACATTGTATATTTTTTCTTTAGGTATTTTTTATTGTTTGACTTTCATTAAACAGTACTTTATCTTGTTCACTATGCTATACCTAGTGCCTATAACAGTGCCTAACACTAGACAGGCTTGATAAATGTTGAATGAAGACATAAATCAATTACTAAACCTAGGATGCCGACCGGAATGCCAAGGTGGTGCCATTTTTCCCTACCATTCTCATTGGTCTGCATACACTTTGAGTTAGATATAGAATTGGGAATAATGTCCCTTTCAACACTATATATCACACTACTAGACATCAAATATGTGTCCCTGTGTCCCATGCTCCCTTAGATCCCATGTGACAGCCAAGAGCCAACATTGAAAGCAGGCTTTTCTAAGGATAGCAGTCTCAGGTCCACTATCTAAGCATTAAAAAATGAAAACCAGTAAAGAAAACCTCAGTAGAATTATTTAATCACGAGTGTTATATGGAAACAATGTCTGAATCAAAATGGCTAAAGTCCTTATTCACACTTGAATGCATGATGTCTAATCTTTTAGCAGGTTTTCCTCCTCCAGTATTACAGAGGATTTCTCAGGAATTCTTTATGCCCCACAGTTTCATTCTGGCAGCCACTGGCCACATCAGCCAGATGTCACACTGTGGACTAATGCTCTGTTACTCCCAATGGCCACTTTGCCCTCCATTTCTGCTTACCTGCTGCCATCTCAAGGTGAATACCTCTTAACTTGCTGCTCCTCTCTCCCGCAAGTAATATATTTCTCTCAAGGATTGGCACACAGTTTCCCTCATTTACTCACAGAGAAAATGGAGGTTAAGATTGTAACTTGTAAGCGAATATAGAAAGCTTGGGGATAATGGAAGGGAGGTCTGGTGTAAATCAACTGCGACAGCTCCTGAATGTGAACTGCATGCAGACACCACAAGATATAACCCAATCTCAGAAGCCTTTCCCGGATGCTCTTTGGCCCAGTTGCTACCCTCACGCCACTTAACACAGGCAAGTTTATTACAAGATATTGAGTATTGTTCACTGTGTTATATGGTAAATCCCTGTTGCTTCTCTATTTTATATATAGTAGTATGTAGCTCTTAGTTCATACTCCTAATTTATCCCACCCCCCTCCCTCTCCCCTTTGGTAACCATAAGTTTGTTTTCAATGTCTATGAGTCTGTTTCTGTTTTGTAAATAGATTCATTTGTACCATGTTTTAGAGTCCACATATAAGTGGTATCATATAATACTTATCTTTCGGTAATAGAAAATAATCTGAAAAAATATGTATAACTGAATCACTCTGCTTTACACCTGAAACTAACACAATATAGTAAATCAAACTTCAATTTAAAAAAAGTAAGTTTACCCAAAAGGAGTATTTTAACTATCTCTATTAAAAACTGCTTCCAGGATCCTGAGAGAGGAATCAGTTTCTTTAGCACTTCCAGTGAAAGGCTTCCATCTTGATTTTCATCTTCATCATTAAATGATTAGCAGTCAGAATATCCCCTCTCCTTAGTTAAAATCCCACTCCCACCTACAGGTATGTGGTTTGGTCTTATGCTTCCAATACAATAATCTCATATCAGAACATCTACTGAAATCTGAATTATTCAGCTTTAAGAACTACCATGTGAGGTAGCACTACGCAGAACAACACATTCTTGACTAGAAGATCAGGATAGCAGGCCTTTTCTGTGGTATTTTGTGTCTCTGCTTCTGATCCCCTTTAAGTAACTTCTTGTTCCAGAATCTATACATATGGCTCGCTGAAAACAAGCAGTAATGTACAGATCTAGGAAGGAAAAAAATACAGTAATATTTTAAGGATACATGGTCCAGATAGTTGTAGATCTGCTCACATTCCAGACAAACTCTTTCATTATCACTTTTACTTTTTCCAAACAAAGGATAATTCAAATCTTCACCTCTTGCAAGGAGAAAAGTGATGCTTAAAGTTCTAAAATTGCATGAATTCCTTGTTTTTAACCTATGACCTTGACCTTCCCCACTGGAAAGAGAAAACTGATGTCTCTCTACTATATACAAGTGTGACTTAAGCAGGATTTAAAATTAATTTGACATAACTGTTTTATGCTTTATATTTTTGATTTGATTCGTGAATGAGGACTATGCCCCCAAGGTACTCTAACAGGCACTAAGAATGTACTGTTTCAAGTTTCAATTAATATAAGAAAATTATGCCAACTAGGCAATGTCTAAAGGCATGTTAGTATAAAACTTTAAAATATATATATAACCTAGAGACTTCTAGTTAATCTTAGCAAAGTTCTGTTACAAAATTTGGATTTTTAGGTTAGCTTCAGAGTTTCAAAAATTTAGAGGTTGCTATTAAGGACAAGTAAGCATTTGCAGAGTAATACCAATTATAATGGGCAGAGTAATACCGATCAGTAAGTAAGAAATGACTGCCAGAGAACATAATTTTGAGCAGGATTCATTAAGTAAAGACATCTTTCTGACTTTTTAGATTCCATTGATTTAATGTTGGGATGTAAAACCAGGAATATTTCAGATCTAAAATTCTGATATTCAAGTCTCACATCCCCTTTCGACCTGACATAAACTTCACCAATATATTAGATAAATGCTTGCAAATTAAAAAAAAAAAAAAAACTCTATTGAATTTAAAGAGATGAAATGTAAAGCATTCTAAAAAGATGACTTCGCTGAGAGGGGAGGCAGGGTCAGAGTTAACTCATTTTGGAACATGTGCTGACAGGGCTGAGTTGCTTGCTAATCTGGAAGCCTTTCATATAAAACCTTGTCCGTATTACACCGCCAGGTTTAAGTTTAATGCATTGGGTTTTTGTAATAATCACTTTTTAATTAAGGCGCTATAGAAAATTTGGCACTCAGAGTTCATGTAAGCATTTGATTTATTGGGTTGGGAGTCTCTGCAGTTTTAGGTGAAAAGAGATGAAAATGACTATCGTTACATCACTCTTTAAAAGAACAGCTCTTGAGAGGACCCTCAAGGTGGCGGAGGAGTGAGACATGGAGATCACCTTCCTCCCCACAAATACATCAAGAATACATCTACATGTGGAACAATTCCTACAGAACACCTACTGAACACTGGCAGAAGACCTCAGACCTCCCCAAAGGCAAGAAACTCCCCACATACCTGGCTGTGTGGCTGACAGGGTCTTGGTGCTCCTGCCGAGTGTCAGGCCTCTGAGGTGGGAGAGTTGAGTTCAGGACATTGGTCCACCAGAGACCTCCCGGCCCCATGTAATATCAAACGGCAAACATCTCCCAGAGATCTTCATCTCAACGGCAAGACCCAGCTCCACTCAACGACCAGCAAGCTCCAGTGCTGGACACCTTGTGCAAACAACTAGCAAGACAGGAACACAATCCCACCCATTAGCAGAGAGGCTACCCTAAAATCATACTAAGAGGGAGGGGATATGGGGATATATGTATAAGGGTAGCTGATTCACTTTGTTATACAGCAGCAAGTAACTCAACAATGTAAAGCAATTATACTACAATTAAGATGTTAAAAAAATGGCTCTTGATTATGTTATCAGATTCAAAATAAATATAAGAAGTCCCCAAGCTGTTTGTTATTCTAACTCTTTGTTATGAGCCACAACTATAAGATAAACTATAAGTATCAATAATTTGCCTAAAGAAACTTACTAAATAAAAAGTTAAAGGAGAATGGTTTTAGAAAGCAGACTGTGGATTCCTCTCAAAAACAGCATTTAGCCTTTGGCTTGAGGTTTAACTGCAAAAACCAGAAACGTAGGTCAGGCAGAAAAGCTGGGATTCTGTGACATGAATTCATGGAAATTAAGCTGATTGTCATTAAAGTTTCCTGGAAATTGAAAGGCCATATGGTTCCCATAATTTAAAAAATATATTGGCTAATTGACTCTCAAAGAAGAATTTTTGCAGTTTGGCTCAAACAGAAGTATTTTAAATAAGACTTGCAGAAAAATAACACCATGCTCTAGCCACAGCTCCAAAGTTTGCTGAGTTTAATTTCCCCTTGAAATCATGGGAAATAATGAATGGAAATATTTATGAAATGGAAACTGGTATTGAACATTTTGTTTTATGTTAAGTAAAGGAACAATTTACTGTTTGTGATCACAAGGTAACAATTTAGACACAATGACAAATTAGAAGTTTTTGATTATTTTCCTTCTTTCATTATTACTATTTCCTGGTTAAAAATTATTTAATTCTCATTTGTGGTACAAATAAGAACAAAGGAGAAAGGAACAAAAAAGAAAATTCAAATCATTCACAATCTTTTCTCCAAAGGAGTGAACATTTAACTATATTTCCTTAAAATTTTCTGTTCAGTGGATTTATTTGAGGGAATGAAGATTTTGCATTCTAGTGCCAGTCATTCCATTGTCTGGTAAATAGCTGGGCAATAGAAAAACATAATTACCCCTAATTTAAATGTAATTTATAGTCTACCTTGTCTTCCCCCTCCCTTCACTGTTTCTTACTCCTTAAACATTTTAGCTTCTGGCTTTCCTTTTCTCCTGTCACTGTTCGTGGTGATTGAATATTCATATGTTTTGTCTGTTCAAACTTCCTTTCTTCTACTGATCTTGTCCTGTTCTCCATCAGCTACTCTGTCCTATGGTCACTCTCTAGGTCTTGTCAATTTCAAGCACCACACCTCTGACCACCACCTTCTATCTTTTCAACTCTCATCCAGTCCAAATAATCCTTTAACCCTATCAGAACCTTCAAACCAGTAAGATTACTACTTTTTCACTGTCCCTTTTAATTTCATGTTCTCCCTTTCCCCCTAAATTGTGTGTTCTTAAATTTCATGGTCTTTCATTGTAATCACTTCTTTGCGTACATCCTCTTCTCCTTTGTCCTTCTATTGCTTCATAATACTCACTGAGCAATTCTAGTTAAATCAACCTTTGACAATCCATAGAATTGTGGTAAGAGAAAAATACATAATTAGGCTGATGGGTCTTACTTTCAATTCATGTCACTCACCCCATGTTGGCCTTTAGTATGATCAAGACAGCCATAATGTTCCCCTCAGCTTGAATAAACTTTTGATAGGTTTCTTCCTGACTATATGTTCCTGACCTTTTCTTTTTTATCTAATTTTTTTTAACGGAACATTTATTTATTTATTTTTTGGCTGCGTTGGGTCTTTGTCGCTGTGCATTGGCTTTCTCTAGTTGCAGCGAGCGGGGGCTACTCTTCATTGCAGTGGCTTTTCTTGTTGTGGAGTACAGGTTCTAGGCACGCGGGCTTCAGTAGTTGTGCTTCGTGGGCTCTAGAGCGCAGGGTCAGTAGTTGTGGCACACAGGCTTAATTGCTCCAAGGCATGTGGGAGCTTCCTGGACCAGGGATCAAACTTGTGTCCCCTGCATTGGCACGGGAATTCTTAAATACTGTGCCAGCAGGGAAGTCCCCCAGACTTTTCTTTTCTTAGAGCATTTATCATAGAAAACTTTCAATTGTAGAATCTTTCACTGTTGCTATGAGATGTAAATCTCTCAGACTCTTGCCACTTTTACAACCCAGGAAAGTCTTTCTCAAGGATCTGGGAGCCATCCCACTGAAATGTGATCATCCTGAAAGATAGGGTCCCTGGCTTCCTGTCTCTGTAGCAGGGTAGGACCCTAACTTTGATAAGCACCAATAAGAAAACTCACATGGTCTAATCACATCGACCAACTCCTCCCCCACCAAACACCTTTCCTCCATCTTTACACTTAATTATCTATTTCAGAGAAGATATTGAAGCAATTAGAAATGAACTTCCACCAGTTCCCAAAATCACCTCTGCAACAGTGTGTGTGTTCCTTAGCCTTTTCTCCTGGTCATATGAATCCTTTTTTTGTTTGTTTTTGTTGTTGCAGTACGCGGGCCTCTCACTGCTATGGCCTCTCCCATTGTGGAGCACAGGCTCTGGACGAGCAGGCTCAGTGGCCATGGCCCACAGGCCCAGCCGCTCCGCGGCATGTGGGATCTTCCCGGACCAGGGCACGAACCCGCATCCCCTGCATCGGCAGGCAGACTCCCAACCACTGCGCCACCAGGGAAGCCCCCTTTTTTAAAAAAAATTTTTATTAGAGTATAATTGCTTTACATGGTGTGTTAGTTTCTGCTGTATAACAAAGTGAATCAGCTATACATATATATATATCCCCATATCTCCCCCCTCTTGTGTCTCCCTCCCACCCTCCCTATCCCACCTATCTAGGTGGTCACAAAGCACTGAGCTAGTCTCCCTGTACTTTGTGGCTGCTTCCCACTAGCTATCTATTTTATATTTGGTAGTATATATAAGTCCACGCCACTCTCTCACTTCATCCCAGCTTACCCTTCCCCCTCCCCGTGTCCTCAAGTGCATTCTCTAGGTCTGTGTCTTTATTCATCTCCTGCCCCTAGGTTCTTCATAATTACTATTATTATTTTTTAGATTCCATATATATGTGTTAGCATATGGTATTTGTTTTTCTCTTTCTGACTTACTTCACTCTGTATGACAAACTCTAGGTCCATCTATCTCACTACAAATAACTCAATTTCATTTCTTTCTATGTCTGAGTAATATTCCATTCTATATATGTGCCACATATCCTTTATCCATTCATCTGTCGATGGACAGTTAGGTTGTATCCATGTCCTGGCAATTGTAATTAGAGCTGCAATGAACATTGTGGTACATGACTCTTTTTGATTTATGGTTTTCTCAGTGTATATGCCCAGTAGTGGAATTGCTGGGTCACATGGTAGTTCTATTTTTAGTTTTTTAAGGAACTTCTATACTGTTCTCCATAGTGGTTGTATCAGCTTACATTCCCACCAACAGTGCAAGAGGGTGCCCTTTTCTCCATACCCTCTCCAGCATTTACTGTTGTAGATTTTTTGATGATAGCCATTCTGACTGGTGTGAGGTGATACCTCACTGTAGTTTTGCTATGCATTTCTCTAATGATTAGTGATGTTGAGCATTCTTTCATGTGTGTGTTGGCAATCTGTATATCGTCTTTGTAGAAATGTCAGTTTAGGACTTCTGCCCATTTTTGGATTGGGTTGTTTGTTTTTTTGATATTGAGCTGCATGAGCTGCTTGTAAATTTTAGAGATTAATGCTTTGTCAGTTGCTTCATTTGCAATTATTTTTTCACATTCTGAGGGTTGTCTTTTCGTCTTGTTTATGGTTTCTTTTGCTGTGCAAAAGCTTTTAAGTTTCATTAGGTCCCATTTGTTTATTTTTGTTTCCATTTCTCTAGGAGGTGGGTCAAAAAGGATTTTACTATGATTTTTGTCATAGAGTGTTCTGCCTATGATTTCCTCTAAGAGTTTTACAGTGTCTGCCCTTACATTTAGGTTTTTAATCCATTTTGAGTTTAGTTTTGTGTATGGTGTTAGGGAGTGTGCTAATTTAATTCTTTTACATGTAGTTGACCAGTTTTCCCAGCACCACTTATTGAAGAGGCTATCTTTTCTCCATTGTATACTCTTGCCTCCTTTGTCGTAGATTAGTTGACCATAGCTACGTGGGTTTATCTCTGGGCTTTCTATCCTGTTCCATTGATCTATATTTCTGTTTTTGTGCCATTACCATACTGTCTTGATTACAGTAGCTTTGTAATATAGTCTGAAGTCAGGGAGCCTGATTCCTCCAGCTCCGTTTTTCTTTCTCAAGATTGCTTTGACTATTCAGGGTCTTTTGTGTTTCCATACAAATAGTGAAATATTTTCTTCTAGTTCTATGAAAAATGCTGTTGGTAATTTGATAGGGATTGCATTGAATCTATAAATTGTTTTGGGAAGTATAGTCATTTTCACGTTGATTCTTACAATCCAAGAACATGGTATATCTCTCCATCTGTTTTTATCATCTTTAATTTCTTTCATCTGTGTCTTATAGTTTTCTGCATACAGGTTTTTTGTCTTCTTATGTAGGTTTATTCCTAGATATTTTATTCTTTATGTTGCAGTGGTAAATGGCAGTGTTTTCTTAATTTCACGTTCAGATTTTTCGTCATTAGTGTATAGGAATTCCAGAGATTTCTGTGCATTAATTTTGTATCTTGCTACTTTACCAGATTCATTGATTAGCTCTAGTAGTTTTCTGGTAGCATCTTTAGGATTCTCTATGTATAGTATTATGTCATCTGCAAACAGTGACAGTTTACTTCTTTTCTGATTTGGATTCCTTTTATTTCTTTTTCTTCTCTGACTGCTGTGGCTAAAACTTCTAAAACTATGTTGAACAATAGTGGTGAGAGTGGGCAACCTTGTCTTGCTCCTGATCTTAGTGGAAATGGTTTCAGTTTTTTTCACCATTGAGAATTTTGTTGCCTGTGGGCTTGTCATATGTGGGCTTGCCTATATTATGTTGAGGAAGGTTCCCTCTATGCCTGATTTCTGGAGGGTTTTTGTCATAAATGGGTGTTGAATTTTGTTGAAAGCTTTTTCTGCATCTATTGAGATGATCATATCTTTTTTATTCAATTTGTTAACATGGTGTATCACATTGATTGATTTGTGTATATTGAAGAATCCTTGCATTCCTGGGATAAATCCACTTCATGATGTATGATCCTTTTAATGTGCTGTTGGATTCTGTTTGCTAGTATTTTGTTGAGGATTTTTGCATCTGTGTTCATCAGTGATATTGGCCTGTCGTTTTCTTTCTTTGTGACATCCTTGTCTGGTTTTGGTATCAGGGTGATGGTGGTCTTGTAGAATGAGTTTGGGAGTGTTCCTCCCTCTGCTGTGTTTTGGAAGTGTTTGAGAAGGATAGGTGTTAGCTCTTCTCTAAATGTTTGGTAGAATTCGCCTGTGAAGCCATGTGGCCCTGGGCTTTTGTTTGTTGGAAGATTTTTAATCACAGTCTCAATTTCAGTGCTTGTGATTGGTCTCTTTATATTTTCTATTTCTTCCTGGTTCAGTCTCGGAAGGTGGTTCTTTTCTAAGAATTTGTCCATTTCTTCCAGGTTGTCCATTTTATTGGCATATACTTGCTTGTAGTAATCTCTCATGATCCTTTGTATTTCTGCAGTTTCAGTTGTTACTTCTCCTTTTTCATTTCTAGTTCTGTTGATTTGGATCTTCTCCCTTTTTTTCTTGATGAGTCTGGCTAATCGTTTATCAATTTTGTTTATCTTCTCAAAGAACCAGCTTTTAGTTGTATTGATCTTTGCTATTGTTTCCTTCATTTCTTTTTCATTTATTTCTGATCTGATTTTTATGATTTCTTTCCTTCTACTAACTTTGGGGTTTTTTTGGTCTTCTTTCTCTAATTGCTTTAGGTGCAAGGTTAGGTTGTTTATTCGAGATGTTTCCTGTTTCTTAAGGTAGGATTGTATTGCTATAAACTTCCCTCTTAGGACTGCTTTTGCTGCCCCCCATAGGTTTTGGGTCATTGTGTTTTCATTGTTATTTGTTTTTAGGTATTTTTTGATTACCTCTTTGATTTATTCAGTAATCTCTTGGTTATTTAGTGGTGTATTATTTAGCCTTCATGTGTTTGTAATTTTTACAGATTTTTTTCCTGTAATTGATATCTAGTCTCATAGCGTTGTGGTCAGAAAGGATACTTGATATGAATTTCAATTTTCTTAAATTTACCAAGGCTTGATTTGTGACCCAAGATAGGATCTATCCTGGAGAATGTTCCATGAGCACTCGAGAAGAAAGTGTATTCTGTTGTTTTTGGATGGAATGTCCTATAAATATAAATTAAGTACATGGTTTTTAATGTATCATTTAAAGCTGGTGTTTCCTTATTTATTTTCATTTTGGATGATCTGCCCATTGGTGAAAGTGGGGTGTTAAAGTCTCCTACTATGATTGCATTACTGTCGATCTCCCCTTTTATGGTTGTTAGCATTTGCCTTATGTATTGAGGTCCTCCTATGTTGGGTGCAAAGATATTTAAAATTGTTATATCTTCTTCTTGGATCAATCCCTTTATCATTATGTAGTGTCCTTTGTCTCTTATCATAGTCTTTATTTTAAAGTCTATTTTGTCTGATATGAGAATTGCTACACCAGCTTTCTTTTGATTTCCATTTGCATGGAATATCTTTTTCCATCCCCTCACTTTCAGTCTGTATGTCTCCCTAGGTCTGAAGTGGGTCTCTTGTAGACAGCATATATACGGGTCTTGTTTTTCTATCCATTCAGACAGTCTATGTCTTTTGGTAGGAGCGTTTAATCCATTTACATGTAAGTAGTTATCAATATCTGTGTTTCTATTACCATTTTCTTAATTGTTTTAGGTTTCTTATTGTAGATCTTTTCCTTCTCTTGTGTTTCCTGCCTAGAGAAATTTCTTTAGCATTTGTTGTAAAGCTGGTTTGATGGTGCTGAATACTCTTAGCTTTTGCTTGTCTGTAAAGGTTTTAATTTCTCCATCGAAAGTGAATTGGATCTTTGCTGAGTAATCTTGGTTATAGGATTTTCCCTTTCATCATTTGCCATTCCCTTCTGGCGTGCAAAGTTTCTGTGGAAAGATCAGCTGTTAACCTTATGGGGTATGCCTTGTTTGTTATTTGTTGCTTTTCCCTAGCTTCTTTTAATATTTTTCCTTGTATTTAATTTTTCATAGTTTGATTAATATGTGTCTTGGCATGTTTCTCCTTGGATTTATCTTGTATGGGACTCTCTGTGCTTCCTGGACTAGATTGACAATTTCCTTTCCCATGTTAGGAAAGTTTTCAACTATAATCTCTTCAAATATTTTCTCAGTCCCTTTCTTTTTCTCTTCTTCTTCTGGGACCCCTATAATTTGAATGTTGATGTGTTTAATGTTGTCCCAGCGGTCTCTGAGACTGTCCTCAATTGTTTTCATTCTTTTTTCTTTATTCCACTCTGCAGGAGTTATTTCTGCTATTTTATCTTCCAGGTCACTTATCCATTCTTCTGTATCAGTTATTCTGCTATTGATTCCTTCTAGAGAATTTTTAATTTCATTTATTGTGTTGTTCCTCATTGTTTGTTTGGTCTTTAATTCTTCCAGGTCCTTGTTAAACGTTTCTTGTATTTTCTCCATTCTATTTCCAAGATTTGGGATCATCTTTACTCTCATTACTCTGAATTCTTTTTCAGGTAGACCGCCTATTTACTCTTCATTTGTTTGGTTTCGTGGCTTTTATCTTGCTGCTTCATCTGCTTTGTATTTCTCTGTCTCTCATTTTGCTTAACTCACTGTGTTTGGGGTCTCCTTTTTGAAGGGTTCTGGTTCGTAGTTCCCGTTGTTTTTTGTGTCTGCCCCCAGTGGCTAAGGTTGGTTCAGTGGGTCATCTAGGCTTCCTGGTGGAGGGGACTTGTTCCTGTATTCCAGTGGATGAGGCTGTATCTTGTCTTTCTGCTGGGCAGGGCCATGTCCGGTTGTGTGTTTGGGGGTGTCTGTGACCTTATTATGATTTTATGCAGCCTCTCTGCTAATGAGTGGGGTTGTGTTCCTGTCTTGCTAGTTGTTTGGCATAGGGTGTCCAGCACTCTAGCTTGCTGGCTGTTGAGTGGGTCTTAGCACTGAGATAGAGATCTCTGGGAGAGCTTTTGCTGTTTGATATTACATGGAGCTAGGCGGTCTCTGGTGGACCAATGTCCTGAACTCAGCTCTCCCACCTCAGAGGCTCATGCCTGACACCTTGCTGGAGGACCAAGATACTGTTGGCAACATGGCTCAGAAGAAAAGTTAGAAAAAAAGAAATAAAGAAGAAAATAAAATAGTAGAAAATAAAGTTATTAAATAAAAATTTAAAAATTATTAAAAATAAAAATATTAAAAAGTAATAAAAAACAAAACAACAGAAAAAGGACAGACAGAACCCTAGGACAAATGGTAAACAAAGCTTTACAGACAAAAATCACAAAAAGCATATAAATACACACTCACAAAAAGAGAAAATGAAAAAAATGTATATATACTGTTGCTCCCAATGTCCACTGCCTCAATTTTGGGTTGATTCGTTGTCTATGCAGGTATTCCACAGATGCAGGGTACATCAAGTTGATTGTGGAGATTTAATCCACTGCTCCTGAGGCTGCTGGGAATAATTTCCCTTTTTCTTCTTTGTTTGCACAGTTCTTGTGGTTCAGCTTTGGATTGGCCCCGCCTCTGCGTCTAGGTTTCCTGAGGGTGTCTGTTCCCCACCCAGATAGAACAGCGTTAAAGTAGCAGTTGATTAGGGTTCTCTGGCTCACTGAGGCCAGGGGGAGAGTGGGGTACGGAATGCAGGGCGAGCCTACGGCGGCAGAGGCTAGCATGACGTTGCAACTACCTGAGGCATGGCGTGTGTTCTCCCTGGGAAGTTGTCCTGGATCACGGGACCCTGGCAGTGGAGGGCTGCACAGGCTCCTGGGTGGGGAGGTGTGGATAGTGACCTGTGCTTGCACACAGGCTTCATTTTGGCTGCAGCAGCAGCCTTAGCATTTCATGCCTGTCTCTGGGGTCTGCGCTGATAGCTGCGGCTCATGCGTATCTCTGGAGCTCGTTTAGGTGGTACTCTGAATCCCCTCTCCTCGTGCACCCTGAAACAATGGTCTATTGCCTCTTTGGCAGCTCCGGACTTTTTCCCGGACTCCCTCCTGGCTAGCTGTGGTGCACTAGACCCCTTCAGGCTGTGTTCACCCAGGCATCCCCAGTCCTCTCCCTGGTATCTGACCTCCAAAGAAGCCAGAGCCTCAGGTCCCATACCCCCCACCCATCCCGACGGGTGAGCAAACAAACCTCTCAGGCTGGTGAGTGCCGGTCGGCACTGATCCTCTGTGCAGGAATCTCTCCACTTTTCCCTCTGCACCCCTGTTGCTGTGCTCTCCTCCGTGGCTCCAAAGCTTTCCCCCACCCATTTCCACCAGTGAAGGGGCTTCCTAGTGTGTGGAAACTTTTCCTCCTTCACAGCTCCCTCCCAGAGGTGCAGGCCCTGTCCCTATTCTTTTGTCTCTGTTTTTTCTTTTGCCCTACCCAGGTATGTGGGGAGTTTCTTGCCTTTTGGGAAGTCTGAGTTCTTCTGCTAGTGTTCAGTAGGTGCTCTGTAGGAGTTGTTCCACATGTAGATGTATTTCTGATGTATTTGTGGGGAGGAAGGTCATCTCCACGTCTTACTCTTTCACCCTCTTGAAGGTCTCCCATGAATGAATTCTTGTGCCAGCTTCCCCTACTATGTCACATTCCCTCTCATCAACTCAAGGACATTGTTCCAGCAGTTCCCCCACCTCCCTTGCATTACCATTTTTTTCCATCTCTACGATGACTTTTCCATCAGTAAACACATATGCTTTATGTGTCGTTTTAGAGACAAATAAAATCAAAATATACAGAAAAATGTTTCATTTCTTTCTCATTCTGGCCCAACTAAATATACTTCTCTGCACAGTAAGAGAGGAAAAATAATTATCTGTAAATTTTTTTAAGAAATGTTCTTCAACATCTAGTGTTCCAGTCTCTTGACCCTGCCTATTCTTATTTGAACTCAACCTCTATGTTGTTAAAGCCAGTGGTGGGTTCTCAGACTTTGTCTTACCTAACCATCTGAAGTATTGGTTGATCACTCCTTCCTCCCTGAAGTAGTTTTGTTTTGTTTAATTTGGCTTAGAGGATACCACATTCTGCTCTTTCTCATCTTACTACTCTGGCCATTAGTTTTCTATCTCCCTTATAAATTTTTCCTCATCTTCCTGATCTCTTAATGTTGGAGTGTCCCAGCACAGAATCCTTTCACTTCCTTCTTTTTCTTTATACATTCACTTATTGGGGGATCTCATCAAGTCTTGAGGCTTTTAGTATTCATCCGTAAGCTAATTAATCCAATATGTATATCTACAGTACCTCCCTTCTCAACTCTAGACTCATATCCAACTGACTTCCAAAATATCTCATGCTGGCCATCTAAAAAGCATCTCAAACTTGAGATTTTAAAAATCGAGATCATGATCACTCCTCCTCTACTACCATCCACAAAACCCTACTCCTCCATAATGGGCAACTTCCTCTTCCATTTGCTTTGGCTAAAACCTTTGGAGACATCCTTCATTCTTCTAAGTTTATCATATTCCATATTCTGTTGGCAAAATCTGTTGCTCTACCCTCAAAATATATCCCATATCTCACTGTTACCCAACCTCTACTGCTAAAGCACTGTCACAAGCTACTGTTCCATCTTCTATTTTATTGCAATGGCTTCCAACTGGCTTCGTTGCTTTCTCTTTGGCCTGCCTTTGGTCTATTTTTAGCAGAGCCACAACGGTAATATCGTTTAAAAGTAGTTTAGATCATATCACATAAGATCATGTCAATTAAATACAACAATGGCTTCCCACATCATGAGACTAAAAAGTTATATCCCTACAAATCACCCAGAAGCCTCCACACAATGTATTTCTTCTCTGTTCAACATTGCTCTTTGACATTTCTCTCTTTGTTGCTTACTCCTAACCACCTGTATCAGCCTCATTACTATTCCTCACTCATTTTAAGCAGAGTAAATACTCAAGGTCTTTGCACTTGTCCTTCCCTCTGTCTGAAACACTCTTTTCCCAGACATTGGCATGAATTTCTCCTTCACTTCCTTCAGATCTTTACTCAGATGACACTATCTGAGTGAAGCCAAACCTAGCCACTCTATCACAAATTGCACATATGCTGAACTTCATATTCATCCTCTTGCTTTATTTTTCTTCAGAGCATTCATCATTTTCTCACATATATTATATATTTATTAGTTATTTGTTGGTCTTTTATCCACTAAATAAGCTTTTTGAGGATAGGGATTTGCGTTGCTTTGTCTCCTGTTATGATACCAGTAGCAAGAACATGGACTTTCTCAATAGATGCTCACTATGTAGTTGTTGAATGAATGATAGCAAAATACCATTGAAGTTGCAGCAGAATATAATCTGACGTAGTACTTAATCAAAGTTTAAATCTCTTAGAGGAGTTCTGATACAGCATGATAAGAAAGGAAATAAATGATAAATTCAAAGCACTCTATGATGGAAGAGTTAGAAGTGAGCCATTCTTGGAATTCAAATTGTTGGAGTCTGTCAATGAAAATATTTGACCCAGAGCTAGGCAAGAGTAATAGCACTAAAAATCTATCATGTGTGAATCAAGTTATTCATGATGATTTATTATAACATATCACTTTGTATTTTTTCCCAGGAAAATATATCCAAGGGAGCATCTCTTCACGTGGGTGGTTAAGAATTCAAATCTTGAATGGAAAATTATTATTTTAATATTTTATCTATTTCATTGCTTACAATGTGTGGCATATATCTGAGTGACTGATAGAGTGCTTTGCACAGAACAGTTGATCATGATGTAGAGCTTATCATGTAATCAGTCTTAGGGGACTGCATGGACAACTTTAAGGGATCAATTGGGAGAGGTCATACTCTGCACATAGTTTAAATCAATACAAAATGTCTGCTTGGTTGATGAATTAGTGGGCATCAGAACCTTGGAATAAGAGCAGTACAAAAGATTAAGATATGTTAGAAAGAAACATATGTCTTAGACAAGGAGATTTCAAAAAATTTTCATAGAATAAAAAGTTAACTTTCAAACCAGAAATTTCAAGGAAAGATTAGCTTGAGGAAGTTAGTTCTTTATTTTAATTATACATATATTGTGATGATTAACATATTGTGTGACATCTAAAGAATCTGAAGTATCAACGTGGAATGCTCTGGTAATTTACAATTATTTTTTATTGAATATAGTTGATTTACAATGTTGTGTTAATTTCTGCAGTACAGCAAAGTGATTCAGTTATACATATATGTACAATCTTTTTTATATTCTTTTCTATTATGGTTTATCATAGGATATTGAATATAGTTTTCTGTACTATACAATAAGACCTTGTTGTTTATTCATTCTATTAATATATATAAAAGCTTACCTCTGCTAACCCCAACCTCCCACTCCATGCCTCCCTCTACACCCTCCCCCTTGGCAACCACCAGTCTGTTCTCTATGTCTGTGATTCTGTTTCTGTTTCATAGATATGTTCATTTGTGTCATGTTTTAGATTCCACATGTAAGTGATATCATATGGTATTTGTCTTTCTCTTTCTGATTACTTCACTTAGTTTGATAATCTTTAGTTGCTCCATGTTGCTGCAAATAGTATTATTTCATTGTTTTTTATGGCTGAGTAATATTCCATTGTATATATGTAACACATCTTCTTTATCCATTCATCTGTAGATGGACATTTAGGTTGCTTCCATGTCTTGGCAATTGTGAATAGTGCTGCTATGAACATAGGGGTGCATGTGTCTTTTTGAATTAGAGTTTTGTTGGGATATATGCCCAGGAGTGTGATTGCTGGATCTTATGGTAATTCGATTTTTAGTTTCCCGAGGAACCTCCCTACTGTTTTCCACAGTGGCTATACCAACTTACAGTCCCACCAACAGTGTAGGAGCGTTCCCTTTTCTCCACACGCTCTCCAGTATTTGTTATTTTTAGACTTTTTAATGATGCCATTCTGACTGGTGTGAGGTGGTACCTAGTAGTTTTAATTTGCATTTCTCTAATAATTAGTGACGTTGAGCATGTTTTTATGTGCCTATTGGCCATCTGTATTTCTTCTTTAGAGAAATGTCTATTTAGGTCTTCTTCCCATTTTTTGATTGGGTTGTTTGTTTGTTGTTATTGAGTAGTATGAGCTGTTTGTATATTTTGGAAATTAAGCCTTTGTTGGTCACATTGTTTGTAAATATTTTGTCCCATTCTGTAGGTTGTCTTTTCATTTTTTTTATGGTTTCCTTTGCTATGCAAGAGCTTGTAAGTTTGATTAGGTCCCACTTGTTTACTTTTGTTTTTATTTCTATTGCCTTGGGAGACTGACCTAAGAAAACATTGGTATGATTTATGTCAGAGAATGTTTTGCCTATGATCTCTTCTAGGACTTTTATGGTGTCATGTCTTATGTTTAAGTCTTTAAGCCATTTTGAGTTTATTTTTGTGTATGGTGAGAAGTTTTGTTCTAATTTCATTGATTTACATGTGGCTGTCCAACACTCCCAAAAACCACTTGCTGAAGAGGCTGTCTTTTTCCCATTGTATATTTTTGCCTTCTTTGTCGAAGATTATGGGTTTATTTCTGGGCTATCTATTCTGTTCCATTGATTCATAAGTCTGTTTTTGTGTCAATACCATGCTGTTTTGATTACTGTAGCTTTATAGTATTGTTTGAAGTCTGGGAGGGTTATGCCTCCCACTTTGTTCTTTTTCTTCAGGATTGCTTTGGCAATTCTGGGTCTTTTATGGTTCCATATGAATTTTAGGATTATTTTGTTTTTGTTCTGTGAAAAATGTCATGGGTAATTTGATAGGAATAACATTAAATCTGTAGATTGCTTTGGGTAGTATGGCCATTTTAACAATATTAATTCTTCCAATCCAAGAGCAGGGGTTATCCTTATATTTATTTGAATCATCTTCCATTTCCTTTATTGTTTTATAGTTCTCAGCATATAAGTCTTTCACGTCCTTAGTCAGGTTTATTCCTAAGTATTTTACTTTTGGGGGTGCAATTTTAAAAAATACTTTTTTTCATTCCCCTTCTGTTATTTCATTGTTGGTGTAAAGAAATGCAACTGATTTCTGTATGTTAATCTTAGATCCTGCTACCTTGCTGAATTCGTTTATCAGTTCTAGTAGTTTTTGTGTGGTCTTTAGGGTTTTCTATATACAGTATCATATTATCTTCGTATGATGAAAATTTTACCTCTTCCTTTCCAATTTGGGTACATTTTTTTTTCTTTTTCATGTCTGATTGCTGTGGCTAGGACCTTCAAAACTATGTTGAACAGAAGAGGTGAGAGTGGGTATCCTTGTTCCATATTTTAGTGGGAATGCTTTCAGCTTTTCACCATTGAGTATTATATTGGCTTTGAGTTTGTCATAAATAGCATTTATTATATTGAGATATATTCCCTTTGTACCCACTTTGGTAAGAGTTTTATCATGAATGGATGTTGAATTTTGTCAAATGTTTTTTCTGCATCTACTGAGATGATCATGTGGTTTTTGTCTTTTATTTATGTGGTGTATCACATTGATTGATTTGTGTGTTTTGAACCATCCTGGTGAACTTGGGGTGAATCCCACTTGGTCGTGGTGTATGATTTTTTTAAATGTGTTGTTGGATTCAATTTGCTAATATTTTGAGAATTTTTACATCTATATTCATCAAAGATATTGGCCTGTAATTTTCTTTTGTGGTGGTGTCTTTGTCTGGTTTTGGTATCAGGATGATGTTGGCTTCATAGAATGTCTTTGGGAGTATTCCCTCCTCTTCAACTTTTTGGAACAGTTTGAAAAGGATCAGTATAAGTTCCTCTTTGTATGTTTAGTAGAATTTGCCTGTGAAGCCATCTGGTACCTGGACTTTTGTTTGTAAGGAGTTTTCTAATTACAGATTCTATTTCACTTCTAGTGTTTGGTCTGTTCAAATTATCTATTTGTTCTTGATTCAGTTTTTGTAGGTTGTATGTTTCTAGAAACTTGTCCATTTCTTCTGGGTTGTTGAATTTGTTGGCATATAATTGTTCATAGTGTTCCCTTATGGTTTTTTGTATTTCTGTGGTATCAGTTGTTATGTCTCCTTATTCATCTCCTATTTTGTTTATTTAGGTTCTCTCTCTTTTCTTCTTAGTGAGCCTGGCCATAGGTTTGTCAATCTTGTTTATTCTTTCAGAGAACCAGCTCTTGATTTTATTGATTTTTTTTCTATTTTATTTATTTCCTCTCTGATCTTTATTATTTCCTTCCTTCTGCTGACTTTAAGTTTTGTTTGTTCTTCTTTTTCTAATTCTTTTAAGTGGTAGGTTAGGTTGTTTATTTGAGATTTTTCTTCTTGTTTTTTTGAGGAAGGCCTGTATTGCTATGAACTTCCCTCTAAGAACTGCTTTTGCTGCATCTTATAGATTTTGTTTGGTTGTGTTTTCATTGTCATTTGTCTCAAGGTATTTTTTAATTTCCTCTTTGATTTCATCACTGACCCACTGGTTTTTTAGTAACATGTTGTTTAGTCTCCACCTAATCATTTTTTTTTTCATTTCTTTTTCTGTGGTTAATTTTTAGTTTCATGCCACTGTGGTCAGAAAAGATGCTTGAGATAATTTGTATATGCTTAAATTTGTTGAAGCTTGTTTTCTGCCCTAGTTTGTGGTCAGTCCTAGAGAATGTTCCATGTGCACTTGAAAAGGATGTATATTCTTTTTTTTTTTTTTTTGGATGTAATATCCTGAAAATACCAATTAAGTCTAACTGTTCCATTGTATCATTTAGGATATTATTGATTCTCTGTTGCCTTATTGATTCTTTGTCTAGAAGATCTGTGTATTTATGTGAGTGGGGTTTTAAAGTCTCCTACTATTATTGTGTTCCTGTCAATTTCTCTCTTTATGTCTGATAGTATTTATTTTATGTATTTTGGTGGTCCAATATTGGGTGTATATATGTTGACAAGTGTAGCAATGCTCTTCTTGTATTGATACTTTTATCATTATATAGTGTCCTTCTTTATCTTTCTTTATGGCCTTTGTTTTAAAATATATTTTGTCTGATATGAGTATTGTGACCCCCCCAAACTTTCTTGTGATTTTCATTTGCATAAAATATCTTTTTCCATCCCCTCACTTTCAATCTATGTGTGTCCTTTGCCCTAAAGTGGATCTCTTGTAGGCAGCATATTGTAGGCTCTTATTTTTTTTATCCAGTCTACCACTCTGTCTTTTGATTGAAGCATTTAGTCCATTGACATTTTAGGTAATTGTTGATAGATATGTATTTACTGCAGTTTAAACCTAGTTTTCCCATTGATTTTATATTTCTTCTTTGTCCTATTTTTCTTTTTGTTTTGCCTTTTGTGGTTTGATGATTTTCTTTTGTATTATAATTATGTTCTTTTCAGTTTTTGTGATCTGGTAATTTACAACTGAAGTGAGATGTAGACAAATTGGAAGGAGGAATACATAATTGAAGCCAAGGAGTAAAGAGTGGCATTATGTAACTATAAAAATTATCTGAAAGAGGAAAGCCAAAATTAAGCTAAGTTTTTAGAAAATCATATGCGAATAATTTAATTGGTTTTAAAGATCTGCTTGGAACAAAACATCAATATATATTAGATCATTTGCTTTTGAAAAAATTGAACACACAGCCATAACACAGAAAAATAAAAACTATTCAATTCCAGTTCTGCCTCTGTGCTATTAAGGATAGTGCCTTTAAACTACAAAACAAAACAACCATAGTTAAAGCTCTCTGAAAGATAAGTGAAAGAAAGTGTATTTCTAGTTTTGAGCCAGTAGAGAAAGACTCACTGGGAAGTGTTTATCATAACTGTATGAATTCAGGAGAAATTTTTGCCTAAGTTCAAACATTTTACTCTGGACAGACCTAAAAGAGAAAGCTCCTGTAAAGTGAATGACACCGTTTGAGGTTCTCCTCTTTTGTGCACTTCTTAAGGCTTCCAATCTTAGGTGAATAACATCTCATGTAAATCTAAGGGGTCTTGATATCTAGAGCCATCCTGTCTACATTTTTAAGATTGTTTCTTTCTAAGAAAGTATATTTTACATCATGGTATTTAACTCACCAAATCATTCCAGCAATAGTTATATTGTTGACCCTTGAACAGCTTAATTCATATATAATTTATAGTGGCCTCTCTGTATTTGAAGTTCCTCCACATCTTCAACCAACCACAGACCATGTAGCACTGTAGTATTTACTATTGAAAAATATTTTTGTATAAGTAGATTCATTTAGTTCAAACCCAAGCTCCTCAAGGATCACCAGTAAAACCATATTTATTTTCCTCGTTTAGTTTAAGTTATTATTTTTTTACCTGGGAGAGTGATTTTCCTTCTGTATGGACTTGAAACCATGGAGCAATGGTGAAGCAGCACTCCACAGTGGTATTTGGTGTCAGCTGTGAGTTGTGGTGTCGAGGACAATGGCTGTGAATAGATAGCATCTCCCTAGGTTGCCAGTCACCTTTTCCAGACTGTATAAACTAGAGGATTCTTGCATGTTCTAGGGAAGGATTTTAGAAGTGGAGGCTAGGGTATGTGAAAGATGCTTTCTGCCTCTATGGAGTGTGCACTCTGGAGTTGGTATTAATTTGAGTTGCAAGACACCTGAGGTGTGAATTAGTACACTCCCCAAACTGAAAAATCATTAATAGCATTAACACCTGTAGTGGTTGATTATTTGCCATATCTTCCTCTTCCAAAGTTTTATAATATTCAGCCAAAAAATGAGATTAATTACCACTTGTACTCCAAACTTCTTAAGTTTTCTACCCAGACAGAAAAAAAATTAAAGTCATATTCTAGCTTTATTTAGATTATACATGTTATTTCAGCATGATTTCAGATTCTGCAATTTGGCACTCTAAATTTTTCTCTTTGGTCAATGAAAGTCAGAGAATTTCCTAGTTAACCTTGTGAATGGTTCAAGTCAGTTAGCTTAATAGTGACAGTTTTGTAAAGCTTTAGATCACTCAACTAAAGTTGTAAACTTAGATAATATTTTATTGACCTTTTAAGGTTACTTCATTATTTTCTTGTTCTTAAGAAAATTTTCAAAAGGAAAAATAGCTTTTATTACCTAGATATCTATTGTTATTATTAAGCAAGATATACTGTTATGGTATGTTGTTTGGCTCAATGGTTTAAAATAAATCTGGAAGTGTAATTGTTGTCCTGAGATGGAACACAAAATTAAAGTCAATTTTTAAAAATTTAGTGAATGCTTTTAGTCATTGTCACTTGGTTAAGGTCCTTTTATAAAATTAAGCCTCTTTTTGCTGCTTATTTGTGCTCTTCTAAGGAGACATTTCTAAAACTAATAAAGATGATACACATGTTAGAAATTTGGTTAGTGAATTGAAGAATTCAGGGTTATAAATCCAAATTTAATTAGCAGATACTCTTGAAGTGATTATCTGTTGCTATGGATGTTTCTCATTATCTAAAGGGTACGTTAAAAAAAAGTGTGAGAAAATCCTTTTGCTGATGGTCTCTCTTCATTTAGAAAGTGATGGAGTCTTTGGAAGTTGTTCAGAAAGCATTTAATTTATTGGCTTAAAAAATGAAGTAATAGTTATGTTTGTAATCATCATCTGGACCCAAACAAAATTTCTAATTTATTGTTTATTAAAAAGTAATTTATAAAGAGTATTTAGCCAACAAAATTGTAATTGCACCTTTTCTGCAGGTCTTAAAACAATAAATTAAGAAATGATAAAGTCCTTCTCAATGTGGAATAGCTTGGGACAGGAGGGACCCCTGTGAAGCGGGTTCTGCTATAAAGTCCAGAGTAGAGGTGAGAATTATAAAGGTCTAGGCCCTGAACCCAGATTGAAGCTTCACCTTTGGCTTCATGACTTCCCTTCCAGGATGACCTCCTCAGGCCCAGCTATACTCCTATGGTTTTCCCCAAATAGGAAGGCTGAGACTTACCGAGTAGATAATCCAGCAAGAGTCAATAACATAGCATCTATTCTAGTCTACATGCACAATATTTTATTCTAATTATTCCTTAGCATATAGCTTAGTTCTTGATTATTTTCTGATGAAAATAGTGCAGTTAATTCAGCCAGCTAATATTACTTAATTAAGTCATTAGTTTTTGTGAATGGGTCTGATAAGAATTGTGGCACTGAAGGGTTTTTCTTATATTTTAAAGGAGATAAATCAAGAGCAAGTACTTCCTGTATACCCAATTGGCTAAAGCTAATACCCTTTAATTTTAAATGTATATTATAGTCACATCCCAATCTGGCCTCAAGGACCTCCTATTCATCCCTTAATTTTTTTTTCCCAACATATAAAATGTAAATTCTTGTATATGTAGTCACTCATACAGATCTGGATAGTAATAGGGCACTTCTGGCATTACTTTAAATAGTATAAATCAGTAGAATACAAATACGTTACCAAAGGACTCATGGTAATGAAATTTTCCATACCTGAATCATTGCCATGATCATTAACTTAGGAAAGGCTAAAAATAATCAACAAACTGATTAACGATTTGTGAATGAAACTTATCAAAGTGTAAAATAATTTGGAGTCATTTATCTTAGGGAAGAGAAATACCTGGCAAGGAGGGATGTGAGACTGCTTTCCTTAGGAAAGTTGGCTTGCAAGGTTGCCCTTTGATTGGTATCTGAGAATTTGGATTTTGAAAGTGTTCCCACTGTTCTGTAACTGATAAACGTGGCTCACTGTGCATAGGCTGTTTGTACAAACAATGTGGGTTATGCTGAAGATCTGTTTTCTTTCTAGGAGCTAAGAATTTTGGTATGTGCTAAGCATAAGATGCCTATGTGACCTACCCCAGCAATAATTTGGGTGTTGAGTATCTAATGACCACATTTTATACATGTTGTCATAATTGGATGCTGGAAGGATTAAGCATATCCCGTGTAACTCCATTGTGAGAGGACTCTTGGAAGCTTGAGCTTGGAAGTTCCTTCTTATTGTTTTAAAATTTTATTGAAGTATAGTTGATTTACAGTGTTGTGTTAATGTCTTCTATACAGCAAAGAGATTCAGTTATACATGTGTATATTCTTTTTCATATTCTTTTCCATTATAGTTTATCACAGGATATTGAATATAGTTCCCTGTGCTATACAATAGGACCTTGTTGTTTTTCCATCCTATATATACAAGTTTGCATCTACTAATCCCAAACTTCATTCCATATGCCTTTCCTCTTTGCTGATTTTGTTTTATATACCTTTACTGCAAAAAATCCTGGCTATATGCTGAGGTCTGTGTGTCCTTTTAATGAATGGCTGAAACTGGTGGTGGTCTTTGGGACTTTCATCGCAAGAGGTCAATAAATCTGTCAATACTTTTCATTATTTAGGTTCTTTGGGGTGATGAGGAGGAATCTTTGCCAGAATTTCTTTAAGAGAATGTTTATTGCAAAGCTACATAGGATCATGAAGGATCAAGAAATGTTACAAACCACAGTCCCATTTTTTTAGCTATTAGTCACTCTGGAACTGAGAATTCCCAGAATTAAACTGGGCAACAAGCATTTAAAGAAAGAAAATGATGGAATGCTTGGTGATTATTTCTCTGTCAGAAGCCCAAGAGATGGGGTTGGCTTCCCATCATCATATAGATAACACCCCTACTGGACAGAATTTTAGGCCAAGCCACCTCAGAGACAGGTGGCCTTTTTCACGTCAGGTGGCCTAGGCTTCTTTGCCCTTGATTTGGGCACAGCTTCTGGCCTAGTCATTTGTGGCCAGTGTATCAGAGATTGTCTGGCTTGTATGTCCCAAGGATAACAGAATTTGGGAGAATCAGTCTCTTGGGTTCATGTTTAACTGACAGGGGCTTTTGTTGAGGCAGACACTTAGACCTTAATGCACTCTTTAGCTGTACAAACAGGAAGAGGTATACTGAGTGTATAGTTATTCTCTCTTTCTCCTAAAGTCAGGACCAGGGACATGGCATTAATTAAAAATTAATTAAAGAAAGGATACGTATTCTCGATAAGAATTTCTTGATGTTCTCCTAAGGGCAATGAGGCAGAGAAATATAGGAGACTATAAAGTTCTGTGAGAGAAAGAACATAGCATCTGCTCCACCAATTCCCCCCCGACCCCAAAAATAGTCTCTTGCAGTTTCGTCCATCCTTTTAAACTTTGTATAAATTGAATCATATTTTAGTTAGTCTTGCATATTTTCACAATTTACCAACAATAATAGCAACTTTTCCTAGTTCCTTAAATGGACATCATCACATATATCATGCTCTGGCAATAGAGATTCACAACCAGACTAAAAATTCCAACTCCTGAAGATGCAGTGTTTAAATTAAATTAACAAGGACATGTTTAAAAAGTAACTGGATTCCCAAACTATGCCGAAAACATAAGTAGCAGAAGAGGGATAGAATTTGATTATAAAAATTAATTGTTGCCTTTGGACATTCTGTTCTTTAGAAGTAATACAAAAACATTCTTGAGAGGATCCTAAGCAGAAATACATTTCCTTTTTACTTATAGCCATAGTACATGACTTAAGATAATTAAAATAATACAATTTCTGGAGAAAAACCATATAATCAATAGAGATTACTGGCAAAATGACAATAGTAAGGGTTGTAGGGGTTTAAAGTACAATGACATTCTGTGTTGAAAATGCTAATACATTTTGACAATTATCGATGGCCCTTCCGCTTGGTAGTCTGTTAAACCTTTCCCAACTCTGACTACAGGGTATTCAAAAAGAATACTGTTATTCATGTCAAGGGCAGATAACTGATTAAAGTGGCCCTGAGCAGAAAGAAATAATCATCAGTAAACAAAGTGAGAAGTTCAGTAATGAACAATAGACCCTATAATTGTAGAGACTATAATAATTATCTTAAAAAGCACATCATGAGATATAGAGGCAAATACATGGGAATTCTAACTTCAGTATTGCCCAAATAATGCCCAAATTAAGGCTTAGATATCATGGAGCTAAAACTGTACATTGTCATTGTGTTATGTCTGAATCCCTGACTCTGAGAATCCATGAACACCATAAAATGGATGTCTTTTTTATATACTAAGTTTGGGGTTGTTTACTGCACCAACTACCTGGAATACTAGATTATGACTCTTCTCCCTTAGTTTCCCAGGATCCTTATTCATTCTCCTCAATGATTCTATCGTATGATCAAAACTTTCATTCACATTGTGCATGCAACAAATGATCAGCCAGTGCTTACTAGTAACCCCTGTAGTGGCAGAGTCATACCTTTAATCTCCCTTCAGTTCCACTGGGAAGGACTTGCTTCCAGAATAAGCTTATTCAATAAATTTTAGTTCACCCAGCTCTCCAACCTCTGTGACAGCACAAATACTATTGTTTATTTGTTTAGGTATTCACTTATATCTTCCACATTCCCTCTCCACTAAGAGCTCTTTCATTTAATTATTCAGCTAGCATTTATTGAAAACTTTCTCTGTGTCAAACACTATTATTGGCATTAATAGAACTTCTACTCTAAAGAATGATTCACAGATACTAGACCAGCATCTAAAAGTCTCTCTCTGCCTGCAGCTTCTTCCTCCCTTTATCTTTTATAGGCATTACCTTTAATTAATCACTTGCATTTCCAACTCCATTTTGGCATCTGCTTCGTAGAATAACGCTTCTTAACCTTGTATATCTGAATAATTCTTATTCAAAATAAGTATAAAAGAAGGAAGAATTGACTAGATTTTTAATAATGCAGTCTTGGTAAAAGAAAGAAAAGAAAGTGATGTGTTCTTTGTCCTTCATTACAGGAGACAAATATGATACTTATATGAGGAAGCTGACTGTTGAATTGGACTTTCTACTATGACTAAGCTTATACACAAAGTAATTATGGCCAGATCTGTAAACATTTAAGCCCATGCATGGGGAGTGAGTTAAGACCAAATTCTGGGTGCATCTTACAATGATGTTGCAGTGAATAGATTTTCCAGATTTTCCCTAGGAGGCATTCAAGTTACTCATCACCACTGAGACTACTAACAATTCAAACCAGGATGCCATTATTTCTACCCGTTTTTCAAGATTAGAAGCCTGAGTTTGATACCACTCCTGTGTGTTGCAGTTAAAGGCTATCTACTTAATTCACTATTTCAATTGTTTATTTATCGTCCAGTGACTCTGCTAGACGACCATTTCCTGAAGAAAAGAAAGGAGCCTGGCCCTTTTCTGTATTGCCATCACTTATTACAATAACTGGCACGTGGTATGTCCCTGACACATCTAAGCAGAGTGAAAGTGTTTTATTATTTCACTTTTTAACAAATAAACTCCTCTTTGCTGAAATGAATTTTCCTCAGGTAATGACTTTGCTGCCTTAGATATCTAGTTGGGGATTTGTGTTAAGAAAAAAAGCAACAAAAAGCTTATTGTAATGTGATATTTGAGGCATTACGTCACTGAATTATTTCTGTGGTAGTGTCATTGTCAAAACATGCTGAGGAAAAGTAAGTATGAACAAAGATGATATTTAGATTTGGTACATTATTTGTTAGCCACACTCTCTCAGTTACTGAAAATTAGCATAAGTAACTCTGCCAACACAAAGCGAAAGGTATTCCTTTCTCATTAATTATAGAGACATTCATTTCTCGGCATTCACTTATAACGTTACCACTAAAAAATAGAAATTTAAAAGAGGAAAGCAACATTTAAGGCTTCAGTTCTGGGTCGATTTTCTCAGAAGGTAGAATTCTTGAGCATATGGTTACTTGATTATATAAATTTATGGTTTCTATCTATGATATTATATATCTATTAGTTGTACATTTTTCCTTTTATAGAAGAAGCGAATACAAATTTAGAAATCGCTCGAAATACAAAATGCTGGGTGATAAGGTAAATAAGAATTTTATATAGAGATGGGGAAAAATGAAATCATGTTTCTTCTGTTTCTATAGGCATTTAAATATACCTGAGGTTGTGATCTGCTTATGGAAGCATCTCATAGGAAATGCAGAGGAAGGGCCCATGGAAAATATTGAGACCATATGTCCTGGGGGTGTAGCATCTTTGGGCAGGGTCCTGCTAGGGTCAGTTTTAACTGTGAAGCCCAATCCAGCTGCTCTTTTATCCTAATTCCTTATAAATCCATTCCTGCTTTTTAATATCTAGAGTCCTTTCTTTTTTCCTGCAGTGAATTTTGAATGTTTTTTATATCCACAGACTCAAAGAGAAGTCATCATATCATTTGTTTCAAGATTGGGTAGGGACTTGGGGCTGAGCGTGATGAGAGAATAGAGCTTTCTCCACTCAACACCACCACTCCAGTAGCTACTAGACAGTGCACAGAGAACTCACTAGGTACTCAACTGTCATAAGACCAAATCACCTCCTTCTAAAACATCAAATGGTTTCCAAAGGAGGAGAGAGAGATGCAATTAATGCCATCTGGCAACAAGAAGTGCTTCATACGTACCAGAGAGAAAGGGGTGCCAACACCCCTATACCTCATGGGTGCTGAGGCAGGGGTCACAAAGGGTGAAGAGGTGTGGAGGCCCTGATTGCAGGAGAGGTCAGTGCCACAAGGGCAGGAGGGAGCCCCCAGGACACTGGAAGCTCTGAATTCTTCAGGTAGGGTAGAATTCATTAGCAGAGACCTATACCTGAGATGTCTTCCAGGGATCAGCTACCAGTATAGTAGGTCAACTTTTCTTGCTTCTTGCTCTATATAATACTTCTCATATTTTTATTTATTGAAACATAAGAATATTTTATATTTTGTTTGATAATTCCAGTATTTTAAGTCGCTATGAGTCTTATGCTTCTATCTTCTTCATTAAGCCTGAGTGTTTTATGATTTTTTAAAATGTGATTATCTTTCCTGGAAGTTTATCAGTGGGAATTCTCTGAAGCTTGAATTGAAAGGGGGTCCTTGTAGAATCGACTTATAATGGCTTCCATTAGGCACTTGAAAATACTTCCTTCCACCAGGGCCACTTTGAGGCACATCCTCACTGTGAGATCTTTCAGGTTATGTGGATTCCAGCTAAAAACTTACACGAGAGCCAACTTAACATGGCAAATCCTTTGGAAGAATTTTTCCCCTTTAGTAAGTTTTCAAGGCAGATTATATTCTTTACAGCACCCTGGGTGCATATCTGTGTTTTTAGGACTCCCATACTCTGATGATAGGATCTTTTAGACTGGGGGTTTCTCCTAACATATGTTATAATTTGGGTAGGCTCTGGACTTTTATCCCTAGCCCTAGGCCTTGAACGCCCATGAAAAATCAAGTCATGGGTATTATATAGGGCAATTTCCCTTGAGGTGAAAGCTGAATTTAGAGCTCCACTTGTGTTCTAGACTCTACAGAGCAGGGCTTGGCAAACTTTATCTGTGGGCTATATAGTAAATATTTTAGAATTACTAGACCACATACTTACAGGCTACACAGTTTCTGTCATATATTCTTCATTTTCTTGTTGCTTAGTTTTTCTTATAACCCTTTAAAAATGTAAAATTTATTCTTAGCTCTGGGCCATTGTTTTTATTTAGCCCATTATTAATAGACTTCTGCTTAAGAGTCTGAATTCCTCTTTCACTTAATTTTTGGCCTCTGAGTTACTTCATAGTTCACTGATACATTTTTAAGTCTGAAATTTTTTTCTGTCATTTTTAATAGTTTTCAGTTATATGTCAGTTGGGACATCCCATTACTGCTGAAAATAGAAGTTTTAGTCTTATTTTATGCAGCCTATAAATATTTATTTAAATTAATGCTCACATTTGCCATTTTCTATTCTTACTGTGTTTTTCTTCTATCTCAGACCTTCTTTTTGGCATAAACTTCTTTCTCTTTCACATATATACTTTAGCTATTCCATTGGTGAGAGTCTGTTTTTGGTCAAATATATATTCTTTTAAAAAGTTTTTTCACTGTGCAATTATATATTCCCTTTAATTTTCTTCAACCCTTTGAAGATACTGTGGATTTAATTTTACTCACCCTGAATAGGATATATTCTTCATTCTGATTCTGGAGATATATATTTTTAATTAATTCCAGGAAATTTTCAGCTGTTACCTCTTTGAATTATCTGTGTCTCATTCTATTTCTTTGTCCATTAGAATACTCCAGTTAGATATATGTTAGATCTCTCAGTGTCCTCTGTGTCTTTACTTTCTCTTTCATTCTGTCTCTACCTTCCTTTTTCCCTGTTCCCCTTCCTCTCTCTCTGGCTTCCTGGTAATTTCCTCTGCTTTCTAGTTCTCTCATACCCTCTTTGGTTATATAATGTTCTGCTCCTCAATTCATCCATTGTATGTATCTTTAAAAAATTTCTAATCATTATAATCTTTGTTTCTTTAAGTTGTATTTTTTAAATGTATATTCACTCATCATTTTGAGTGGTTTCTCATTAGTTGTTCGTGTTGCTGATCTTTACATTGTTAAAAAAAATCGTACATGCTGGATTTTATAGCTTGTGTTTGATAATTACAATATCTGAAGAGTTTAAAAGTGTATTTGTGTTGTTGGTTATTTTACTCTATCTTATGGTGTCTTGTTTTCTTCTTTTTCATTTGACAGTTTAAAGCATTTTGGGGACATTCCATGTGGTAATTCTATGAGGCCTAGAATGAGAGGATTGGCTTTTGTCAGGTACCTGGGTGCTTACCCGATACAGGATAGTGGATTTAAATTAATTAATTTCTTGATTTAGGATTTTTAAACCATGTGGGTAGTAAGCCTTTAAATGTCATTCCTGCATGTAGTCTGACTTTTTTTAAAAAATAAATTTATTTATTTTATTTATTTATTTTTGTCTGCGTTGGGTCTTCGCTGCTGCATGCAGACTTTTGTTTCTCTAGTTGCGGTGGGTGCACGGACCTCTCATTGCGGTGGCTTCTCTCGTTGCAAAGCATGGTCTCCAGCCTTGCAGGCTGCAGCAGTTGTGGCACACGGGCTCAGTAGCCGTGGCTCATGGGCTCCAGAGTGCAGGCTCAGTAGTTGTGGCACAGGGGCCTAGTTGCTCCGCGGCATGTGGGGTCCTCCTGGTCCAGGGCTCAAACCCGTGTCCTCTGCATTGGCAGGCAGATTCCCAACCACTGCACCACCAGGGAAGCCCTGACTTTTGAACAAGTATTCTCAGGGAAGAACATTCTATTTCACTCTATTCATAACGAAAGTAGGGATTAATAAATTTTGTTGCTATCTCCATTGGCAGAGATTGGTTATTTTTCTAGCTTATTTTTTCACTGAGAGTAAACCTCTTCAGAAATATGCACTTTAAGGGTTTTCTCCATTCAGACTTTCTATTAGCCTTTTTTTTTTTAAATAATGAAGCTCTTTGTTACCAAGAATATGCAGATACCCTCAGGTGCTGCTATTTTCAGTTATTTGTGTGTTTGCTTTGTTTCTGGTCTCTTCAGACTCCATTCTTTTTTTCCAACTGTACTTTTAAATGGACATCTTTATTATTTTCACTAGTATATTTGGGTGTTTGGGAACATGAACATTTTCTGAATTCGTAGGATTTCCCAGAAAAAGAAATTTTGTGTTGGCATCTTACTTTAACTCTTTTTTTGTTGTTGTTCAGAGAAGACAAAATACTTAAGATGTAGGATCAAATTCTTTATTGGAATCAGTTACTGTTATCATGATCTTAGGAAATAACTTACATCTAGAATTTCTATCTCTTTATCAACTAAATTAGGGCCCTATTAATACTAGCCTCACAGTGTTGCATGTTGGTGTATATGAGGTAGTGGGTGTTAACATACTTTTCAAAACCATAATGCACCATACAAATCTTGGGTAATATTATTACTATTAATAACATAATTACTATTTTCAACATGCCTCAGTCAAGTTCTCTAAACCAAAAAATAAAACCTTTGCTAATATATAATTGTAATTTACAGTGTTTCAGATAAAGAAAAAGAAAAATATTCCTTCATGGGCCTTATGAAATTCAAAACCATTTTGTTTTTTTGGAGGACAAAACAGAACAAAATACACAGCCACAATCAGAATGAAAATTTATTTGTATTTGTTTATCACTTAGAAAAATAATAAAGTCAAATAAAGCCAATAGTTCTTTTATAATACATGGTTAACTTTGATAATGTTCCAGGGAAGAAAACAAACAAGAATTCTCTTATTCCTAAGAAAAAGACAAATGTAGACTTTCTCAATATAAAAGGCTATTTGACAAGTGACTTAGAATTAACCTCCCATAAAATGTTTAATGAACAACATATTCAATTATTATCTTCATGTTGTGGTATGTAATACCATTTATTTACAGAACTTTTAAGATGGTTAATAACATTTTTAATTACATAGTCTATCTTTTCCTTATTTCCTGCAAAAGGTTTTCATGTAATTTTAAATTATAATTGCACTGTTTACAATTATGTATTGTGTTTTTGTGCTACATTATTTACTTGCCTGAAAAAGAATTTACTACTTCACCTTCTAGCAAAGGTAATACAGGAAGACAGCCTTCTTTCTTTTTTTTTTTTTTTTTTGCGGTACACAGGCCTCTCACTGTTGTGGCCTCTCCTGTTGCAGAGCACAGGCTCCGGATGCGCAGGCTCAGCGGCCATGGCTCACGGGCCCAGCCGCTCCGCGGCATGTGGGATCCTCCCAGACCGGGGCACAAACCCGTGTCCCCTGTATCGGCAGGCGGACTCTCAACCGCTGCGCCACCAGGGAAGCCCAGCCTTCTTTCTTAACCATACATTGCTGAAAGTTCATTTGATCACAAATATGTCTTGTTTCATGATTATAGGTAGAGCTATGGCTTCTATGGGAAACATTGTTTTAATATGTGTTCATTTTTTGGTTAATTATTTGGTAAAGAACCAAAGCATTTAATATCAGTGTCATAAAGAATATGACCAATTTAGTTCAATAGAAATTTTTTCTGATTGGGTAAGTTTAGAAAATTTATGAGAGGAAAACTAGGACCTGCTTCCAAAAGCAAATTGAAAACAGCAATTCATTCTGAATCTTATTTCAATTTGAAACACATTTTGAAAAGTTTTTATTTAGCTAGTTTTAGGAAGATATCTTAAAAATTCTATTTCTTAAACGATAACTGAGTAACACTTCTCTTTCAGGTACACTTCTAAGCTCTTAATAATGTTAATATCCTTAAACATCTTAATACCCCTTTGTATCTGTTTCCTACAGATGAGAATACAAAGAACATAGTGTTAAAAACTTGCACAAGGTTGTTTAGCTAATAGAGAGTAAAGTCAGAATTTGAACAGTTTTGGCATATCTACATTGCCTCCAACCAAGTGTTTTAAAAACTAATTTAAAATTTTCTGTCCATATTGATGAAGTACTCTTCACTTTTCTTGAATGATCAATGTTAAAAGTATTTGGATTTTAAAAGAATGCTTAATAGATCAAATGAATTTTTATTGATGTGACTTCAGTAAATATAAAAAGCAAAATGAAGAATGTGAGGCAACTTAAAGGAACACATTTTTATATATGGGGCAACCAGGGAGCACGTTCTTACAAAGAAGTAGTTCCTGAATTTTCCAGCTATTCGCCAGTGTCACAGTTCTGACTCTGTTGTCTCCCTAAATGCGTTAACCAAGACAGCCCTAATATTCACCTCAGCGTCACTAAATTTTAGACTTCTTGATGCTAGGGCCCTGACCTGATTTTCTGGGAGCATTTACCTGAGAAAACTTGCCATTGTAAATTCTTTCTCTGCCTCTTTGAAATGTAAATCTTCTTCCAGGCTCTTGAGAGTTTTATAATACAACCCAGGACGGTCTTTCTGGAGTACCTGGGAAGCCCTCCCTTTGAAATGTAATCATCAATATAGATAGGTCCCCCGTAGTGGGATTGCTGGGTCCCATGGTAGTTCTATTTGTAGTTTTTTAAGGAACCTCCATACTGTTCTCCATAGTGGCTGTATCAATTTACATTCCCACCAACAGTGCAAGAGTGTTCCCTTTTCTCTACACCCTCTCCAGCATTTATTGTTTCTAGATGTTTTGATGATGGCCATTCTGACTGGTGTGAGATGATATCTCATTGTAGTTTTGATTTGCATTTCTCTAATGATAAGTGATGTTGAGCATCCTTTCATGTGTTTGTTGGCAATCTGTATATCTTCTTTGGAGAAATGTCTATTTAGGTCTTCTGCCCATTTTTGGATTGGGTTGTTTGTTTTTTTGTTATTGAGCTTCATGAGCTGCTTGTAAATTTTGGAGATTAATCCTTTGTCAGTTGCTTCATTTGCAAATATTTTCTCCCGTTCTGAGGGTTGTGTTTTGGTCATGTTTATGGTTTCCTTTGCTGTGCAAAAGCTGTTAAGTTTTATTAGGTCCCATTTGTTTATTTTTGTTTTTATTTCCATTTCTCTAGGAAGTGGGTCAAAAGGGATCTTGCTGTGATTTATGTCATAGAATGTTCTGCCTATGTTTTCCTCTAAGAGTTTGATAGTGTCTGGCCTTACATTTAGGTCTTTAATCCATTTTGAGTTTATTTTTGTGTATGGTGTTAGGGAGTGTTCTAATTTCATACTTTTACACGTACCTGTCCAGTTTTCCCAGCACCGCTTGAGAAAACATAATTCAAAAAGAGTCATGTACCAAAATGTTCATTGCAGCTCTATTTACAATAGCCAGGACATGGAAGCAACCTAAGTGTCCAACAGATGAATGGATAAAGAATATGTGGCACATATATACAATGGAATATTACTCAGCCATAAAAGAAATGAAATTGAGTTATTTGTAGTGAGGTGGATGGACCTAGAGTCTGTCATACAGAGTGAAGTAAGTCAGAAAGAGAAAAACAAATACCATATGCTAGCACATATATATGGAATCTAAGAAAAAAAAAAAGGTCATGAAGTACCTAGAGATAAGACGGGAATCAAAACACAGACCTACTAGGGCATGGACTTGAGGATATGGGGAGGGGGTAAGCTGTGACAAAGCTGTGTAAAAGTCAAGGGTAAGCTGTGACAAAGCGAGAGAGTGGCGTGGACATATATACACTACCAAACATAAAATAGATAGCTAGTGGGAAGCAGCTGCATAGCACAGGGAGATCAACTAGGTGGTTTGTGACCACCTAGAGGGGTGGGATAGGGAGGGTGGGAGGGAGGGAGATACAAGAGGGAAGAGATATGGGAACATATGTATAACTGATTCACTTTGTTATAAAGCAGAAACTAACACACCATTGTAAAGCAATTATACTCCAATAAAGATGTTAAAAAAATATATATGGGGGAAAAGCCATAATATCTCTAGTAGGATGTCTTCATTGGTCATCACAGTTCCTGATAAGAATGACTACCTTTTTGTTTGCTTGTTTGTAAAAAAATAAAAAATAAAAATAAAAAAGGAAAGAAAGAAAGGAAAAAAAGGGAAGGAAGGAAGAAAGGGAGAAAAAGAAGAGCAAAGAGGGAGATGGAAATGAAACCAGGGTCAAGTTTAGCAATGCCCAAATGAAGCTGAAGTGTTAGGCAGAAATGTGTGGTTTTGAGTCTGACACATAGGCATTTGTTCCCCCTAATGTCTCAGCCAACTGTACAAATTTATAAACATTTGACTTTACTTCAATAAATCAAATAGGTATTTTGTAAATTGTACTCAAAAAAAAAAAAAAAAAAGATAGGTCCCCTGCCCTCTGGTCTCTGAAGGAGGGTAGGAGCCCAACTTTGATAAGTGCCAGTTAGCAAACACAGATGACCTTATCACTTTGACCATCCTCCTCCCTTAGCAACCTCTAGTACTTTTCCACTAGCTCATACCTCTCCCTAGTGTTTAAAAACAGAAGTTTTCTGTTTCAGTTGAATTGAGGTAATTGTCTCTGCCCCACTGCAGAGTCTTGATATCTATTGCAGTTGATTTGAATAAAGTCTTCCTTGCTGTTTTAAACAAGTGGCAGTTTTTCTTCTACAGTATCACTATACTTTGCCATAGCTCTGGAGTATGGAGGTGGACTGTTTATAAGAAAGATTTATATAAATTGTTGACTGTCTGGATTGTTTTCTTGTTTTTTCTTTTTACTTATTGTCTTAGCTAGTACCATCTGATAATTTTTCTTTGATGTGATTCAGCATATGGAGACTCAGAGATTGTAATGTTAGTGGAACACAGCAAATTAGGATATGTTCCCAACTGGAAGAAATATGATCCTTTAGTTGTTTTTTTTTTAATTCAACAAGTATTTATATAAGCATTCATTCAACTAATATTTATTGTGCAAGTCCCAGGCACCTTTATTAAGTACAAGGCTTTTATGTACTGGTGGATGAGTGAGACAAATTCCCTGATCTCAAAGGGCTCGCACTCTATTCAGATATTGTGAGTAACACAAACAAAACAAGGCCTCCATCACATTGTTTAAGGGTGAATAAAATTCTAAACTGAAAAGGATATGTATTGCATCTTGAGCTTTTGACAAGTGTTGGTAAATATATGCAAATAAGGTAATGTTTACTGTCAGTAAAGCACTGCAGTTTGGCATTCTTTCTGCATATTCTCTTCCTTTATGTTCCACTCTTTCTTCTACAAAAGGCCATTAACTGCTGATATTCACTTTATTGGTTATGACCCTCAGTTCTGGCTTGACATAATTTGCCGTATGCAAATCCTTAGGGCTGCTAAGTGGAGCAGAATGCTGAGCTCTTGAGGAGAGAGAGAATCTCCCATTTTAGAACACAGACACTTGCACATGACATTGAGTGACAAACAAGAAGAAAAAACTCTTTATGGGACAAGCAAAATTAAGGAATAGTTAGGAGTTTGTGCAAAAGTCAATCTTCTTACATCATGATAATTTCCTGGTAACATCCTAATTTGCGTATATTAAAGCATCCCTAGAATTTTCTTTCTTAAATGTTCACTATCTTTGCATCATTATTGTATTTCTTTAACTTGTTATAGAATAACTAATTCATCTAAATGCTACTGTATTTTTTTTTTTTGCTACTGTATTTTTGAAATGTGATAGAATCATTTTGTGAAATCAATAATGGTATTTCTTTTCATTTCCATCCTAAATGTAATGCACGCTCATTAGTAAGTATATTACAAACTGAAAAATAATTTGAATTTTTTTGTATGTGTGCCACACAATTTCTAGGTAACATTTCAGTGTACTCATTTATGTGACTTGATAGTATACTTTAAAAACTATAGTAGTTAGAATAGGCATCACTATATTGGTTTATGAGTGTTAAATAATGAGAAAGGGCAAGTCTGAAACTAATTGTCTTTCAAAAAGAAAATCTATTTTTGAGAGGAATTGCATGCAAAACAACTTTGTTTTGTGCTGTAAGCTTTAAATTAAATCTTGTTACCAGCAAGAAAGTTATAGGCTATCGATTTCCTTAGCCATTAATTCACTCAAAGCATGATCTCAGTGTCTACAGAATTTAGCTGCTTTAATTTACTTATCAAAGCTAAGGATAATCAACTTCCTTTCCCCTTTCACTAAACAAGTCAACAGTAATTTTCTCTAATCATTTAATATTGTATTGCAAAGATCTCAGAATCCTGGCTGGTCCCTTCACATAAAACACATACACACACACACACACAAACAAACAAATATAATAAATCATTATTTTAGTTTCATAAAGGGTGACTGAAAATATGGTGAAACCATTGCTTTGCATACAGTGATACCACTGGCCATCTAATTTTTGTGTGTGTGTGTGTTTTTCCTTTGTTTGTGTGTGTCTCTGTGTATATGGCAGGAGTAATAGTTGAAAAAACTGAAGTACCTTGAGTTGTCCTTCATGTCTAAATATTGAATTTGATTGACATCAAGTTCAACATTTAATTTGATTAATATCAAATTCAACTTCTATGACAAAGAAAACCAAACCTTTACCCAGCTATATAAATCTAGACCTTTTGTTGCAATATCAGCATTCATTCTTCTTTGACCTTTGTCTGAATACTATGAACACTTTGCTCTTCTTTATTTAGCCATATTACTGACTAAACTCATCCATGCTCCAAGTTTTAACTTGAATCTCAAGGAGACATCCACTACGCTATCTACCCTTGAGCCTCCTTGAATCTCAGCCATGTGATATTGTAATGGATAATAATGGAAGCAACAATGAAACCATCTTTTATACATGAGCTGTATTTCTACATAAGCTACACATAAGCTTGGAAAAATACTTCCATACGTATTACCTTGTTTTACCTGTGAAGTACTTTGAGGTTGGTAGGACAGGTAATACTTTTCCTGACATGTCATCTATATAGATTCCTTAATAGTGCTTCAAGCCTAACATTGACAAAATTGACCTCATATGACTCCCCACTCACTCATTTCTATCAGAGGAATACAGAGTAGACAACTCTGTTGCCTCTCTAATTATTCTCTTCCTCTCACCTGTTCTGTCAGAATATACTATTGTTTGATATAACTCTTCATTCTGCAGCTTCTCTACTTCTACCTCCCTTCCCCATTTTCGATCTTCATCTTTGCACAGTTAACCCATTCTAACAGCCTCCAGATTGTTTCCTTGGTTCTAGAATTTTCTGTCTTTATACTGCATATTAAAACCAAGCCATCTTCCTAGTCTGACAATTTTAGCAGCCAGGCTAATAGAAAATCTCTGTTTTTTCACTTTCTTTTGCATATATTCAAACTCTTCCTGGGCATCTAAGGAACTCTGTGTACTCTGGCACTTCTCATTTTATTATCGTTTACTATATCCCAACCTATCCTTCTAATTTCAGTCATATTTGATTCTTTAGAATTGTTCTCACACATATTTTCATTCTGACACCTGGGTTTTTCCTTATGGTACCTGACTCATTTAACAAAGTGTCTCTATTCATCTCTTCCTATCTGTTCTTATCCATACCTCAAAGTCTAATCCCACTTTCTCAAATCCTTCTACATCAAACTGAACTCATCTTCCAGACCTTAATTTTTGTACTGTAGAGTTTAACTCTTTATTTTTCTTTTTTGTAGTTTATTAAATTCACTTGGAGGTCATACTGTGAATACTATTCTTTTCTATGTAATGTTAACCATCTGAATTGTGTGTTTTGGAAAACTAGGTGGTATGTTTTATGAAGCCACAAGGAAATCTTTTTTCTCCTCCCCTGCAGGCACTGTACATGTACCACATCTTCTTTATCCATTCATCTGTGGATGGTACATTTAAGTTGCTACCAGGTCTTGGCTATTGTAAATAGTGCTGCAATGAACATTGGGGTACGTGTTTCTTTTTGAAGTATGGTTTTCTCTGGATATATTCCCAGGAGTGAGATTGCTGGATCATATGGTAGCTCTATTTTTAGTTTCTTAAGGAACCTCCATACTGTTCTCCATAATGGTTGTACCAGTTTATATTCCCACCAACAGTGTAGGAGGGTTCCCTTTTTTCTACACCTTCTCTAGCATTTATTGTTTGTAGATTTTTTCCTGCTGGCCATTCTGACTGGTGTGAGGTGATATCTCATTGTAGTTTTGACTTGCATTTCTCTAATACTTAGTGATGTTGAACATCTTTTCATGTGCCTATTGACCATCTGTATGTCCTCTTTGGAGAAATGTGTAGTTAGGTCTGCTGCCCATTTTTGATTAGATTGTCTGTTTTTTATTTTATTTTATTTTATTTATTTTTTGCGGTACGCAGGCCTCTCACTGTTGTGGCCTCTCTCCTTGCAGAGCACAGGCTCCGGACGCACAGGCCCATCGGCCAGAGCTCATGGGCCCAGCCGCTCCGCGGCATGTGGGATCTTCCCAGACTGGGGCACGTACCTGCATCCCCTGCATCGGCAGGCGGACTTGCAACCACTGCACCACCAGGGAAGCCCTATTTTTTTTTTTTTTTTTTGATACTGAGTTGCATGAGCTCTTTGTGTATCTTGGAGATTAATCCCTTGTCGGTTGCGTCATTTGCAAATATTTTCTCAAATGCTGTGGATTGCCTTTTTGTTTATGGTTTCCCTTGCTGTACAAAAGCTTTTAAGTTTAATTAGGTCCCATTTGTTTATTTTTATTTTCATTACTCTAGGAGGTAGATCCAAAAAGATATTGCTGCAGTTTATGTCAAAGAGTGTTCTGCCTGTGTTTTCCTCTAAGAGTTTTATAGTATCTGGTCTTACATTTAGGTCTTTAATTCATTTTGAGTTTATTTTTCTGTACTGTGTTAAAGAATGTTCTAATTTCATTTTTTTATATGTAGCTGTCCAGTTTTCCCAGCACCACTTACTGAAGAGACTGTCTTTTCTCCATTCTATATTCTTGCCTCCTTTGCCATGGATTAATTGACCATAGGTGCGTGTGTTTATTTCTGGGCTTTCTATTCTGTTCCATTGGTCTATATTTCTGTTTTTGTGCCAGTACCATACTGTTTTGATGACTGTAGCTTTGTAGCATAGTCTGGAGTCAGGCAGCCTGATTCCTCCAGCTCCATTTTTCTTTCTCAATCCTGCTTTGGCTATTTGGAGTCTTTTGTGTCTCCATACAGATTAAAATTTTTTTGTTCTAGTTCTGTGAAAAATGCTGTTGGTAATTTGATAGGAATTGAATTGAATCTGTAGATTGCCTTGAGTAGTATAGTAATTTTGACAATATTGATTCTTCCAATCCAAGAACATGGTATATCTTTCCATCTGTTTGTGTCATGTTTGATTTCTTTCATCAGCAGTTTAACCATTTTAAAGTGTGTGATTCAGTGGCATATAGTAAATTTACAGTGCTGTACAACCATTACTTCTGTGTATTTCCAGAAATTTTTTTTTTTTTTTTTTTTTGCGGTACGCGGGCCTCTTACTGTTGTGGCCTCTCCCGTTGCGGAGCACAGGCTCCAGACGCGCAGGCTCAGCAGCCATGGCTCATGGGCCCAGCCCCTCCACAGCATGTGGGATCTTCCCGGACTGGGGCCCGAACCCATATCCCCTGCATCGGCAGGTGGACTCTCAACCACTGCACCACCAGGGAAGCCCCCAGAACATTTTAATCAACCTAAAAGGAAATACTGGACCCATTAAGCAGTCACTTCCTATTTTCCCTCTCCAAATGGGCCGTGACAACCACTAATCTGCTTTTTGTCTCTATGGATTCATCTATTCTGGATGATTCATTTACATGGGATCATACAATCTGGCTTTTTGGGTCTGATTTATTTCACTTAATATAATGTTTTCAAGGTTCAGCCATGTGGTAGCATGGATCAATACTTCATTCCTTTTATCACTGAATAATATTCCATTGTTTGGCTATACTACATTTTGTGTATCCACTCCATAGCTGATGGACATTTTGCTTGTTTCCATTTTTTGACTACTGTGAGCAGTGCTGCTGTGACCATTTGTAGATGAATATTTGTTTTAACCCTAGTTTTCAATTGTGTGTGTGTGTGTGTGTGTGTGTGTAATTGCTGGGTCATATGTTGATTCTGCATTTAATTTATTGAGGAACTATCAAACTATTTTCCACAGAAGCTGAACCACTTTACATTCCCACCAGCCATATCTGACAGTTCTAATTTCACCACATCCTCACCAACACTTGTTTTATTTTCCATTTTCGTAAAAAACACATTTTTTATTACAGCCATCCTAGTGCATGGGAAGTATAATTTTTTGTGGTTTACACTTGAATTTCCCTAATATCTAATGACATAGAATATTTTCTCATTTACTATTAGCCTTTTTTATATCTTCCTATTCCTAATATTCTAAATTATCCTATTATTCTAACACCTTTAATCTATAGCATAAATTAATTCAACCTATATCCTTCCAAGGATTATCCCTAGGCTAATGCTGAATGATGTAATAAAAAAAAATTTTAAAAAGCTTTTTAAATTAACAATTCATGGCAAAGAACTATATATGTAATTCAATCAAGTGTTTATTTTTCACTAATTTTTATGTACCATTTATTGATAATTTTGTGCTCTTCAAATGATATGAAATGAGAAATCATAAAACATATTTTCCTGAAAACTATTCAGTAACTAAAATAAGGTTCAAGTGTCTTGCCTCTTTTTTCCCAATTTTTTTCCAAAATATTTTAACTCAGTTCAGTAAACCAATGGGTAGTTGTATCTTGGGTGCCGTGAGATGGCAATCTCTTCTCTAAAGACATTTAATGATAAACAGTTTTATCTTTAGATCCCCCCCCAACCTTCATTATTATTTCCTGTCTTATTACTATCTTTCACATCTCTATCATTTTAGTCAGAAACAGATTTGTCTACTCATTAAGATTAATATTCTGTCCAGAAAGGTGAGACAAATTGTATTCTTCTGTTCTGATGACTCTCTTTCTCATGACCTTAATTATCTCTCAAAGATTTTTTCTTTCATACAAGCCTCAACAAATTAGAGAGAGCATGAGATAGGGCTTTGCCTATGTTTAGGTAGGTAGTAATGCAAATCTGACTCTTGTAGGTTATGTGATCAAAATTTGGTGTGCTATGGTGGAAAGTGGTGGTCTCCCAGCTTTGAGAGTGGCCTTTTCCATGTGGAGGGGTTGCATTGCTGGAGGCAGTGGTGGGACTTGATTCAGCCACACTGATTTCCTCTAAGATTCCCTTGAGAAGAAAGAGCAGGTGAATTCTGCTTTTACTTCTTGTTCCGGATTGTTCTTTGTTTTCACCATGAGTTTTATATTTTTCCTTATATGTGTTTACCACTTTCAAAAGAAGAATGTGGTGAACGTGACTATTGCAAAGAAAAGTTAGAGCAATTTGTTCCCAAATGATTTCTACCCCTCTCCCATGGCCCCAGTTGATACTTCATAATGGATTGAATTTACCATAAGCAATAGTGTATGTTTACTGAATGTGATGGACTGGCACACTTTAAAAAATTGAAGCAAATTTCACTTGTGATACCTGAAATTTTCTACTGTACAGAAGAGTCCTGTAGATAATTAATGCAGTTAATCAACTGTGGATGTAATTGACTACTTTGGTAGGCAATTATTCACTTCACTGTCATATGAGAGCAGAGAAGACAAAGTACATACAAATTAGGTATCATTGTAATTGAGGTTATTGTAGAGAAATATTCTCTATATTGGACATTTAAGATGACCCTGAATCAACATAGGCAAATTAGATATGACTATTTTGAAGCTTTAAAAAATACTACTTTTGGTTTACTCAACCAAATTTGCTTAAAAATTTGAGGGAAACTTAACATTAGGCAAATCTAAAGATGTTAGGCAATCCTAAATGATATTAAAAACAAATTTTTTTTTTAAATTGTAGTGTTCATTGGGGTTACTTCCGGAGAATTAGGAATTTAGAGAAATTCACTTCTCCTTTATTGTATAGAGATAACAAAATTTTAAATATACAAATATAGCTTAAAGAAAATTAATTAGCTTTGGAAACAAGCTGGTAAGTATACAGAGAATTTGGCACTATTAAAAGTTCAGAAACTGCTTTTCTTTGGCCGCAGAAACAAATCATTAGGGAAGAAACCCCTGATGGGTATTATCTGACAGATGGTCATATGCTGAAGTTAATACTTACCATTTCCATGCTTGGAAAGTTGCTTTCCTTTAGAATTAATTTCCAAACTGTGATTCATTTGCAATTTACTGGAAAAGACAAAGTATGGTGGAGTTCATTAAGGAAATGAAAGAACAATGCATCTAATTATTTTTGGCATATGATATACCCTTCAGATGATCTCCAAACAAAAGAATTATGTGTGGTGTGATAAACGGGTATTAAAAGAAAGCCAATTAGTGTATTCCACAGAGATTTGTTTATAACTATGTCACTGGGGCAAAACAGTCAAAGTTCTATATCAGGACCTTTAGCAAAGTCCCGAGTATGCTTCAGAGAGTGTATGTGCTGAAGACTAGCTTCTCCAGTGAAAGGCCAACAAAACTAGGAATGGTGATAGGCTGAAAGTGCTTTTTCTTGCAGTTGTAAATTATATTCTGCACAGTGACAAGGTTTGTGCAGATTTACTTATTTCTTCTTCCTGGTGATCCATATAACCTTACATAAAATAGTGCTGTCATAAAGAAGGAATCAATCAAAAAGAATGTTAGGAGTGTGAAGGGCTTGTTAAAGTTTCCCATCCATTCAGTCATTCATATAACAGACATTTTTCAGCATCTGTAATGGGTTAGAAATGTTGTTAGAAATTAATATATCATGATATTTCCTCAAGGCTCTAGTAGTCTAGTAAACTGATGGAATCAAATAAGTACACCAGTATTTTAGTTTCTAATAAAGATATATTTAGAGGATATTATAATAGGGTATAAGGGATGGAGAGGTCACTTTTTTCTGCAAGAGACAGCAAATACCTTGTAGGGAGGTGACAAGAATATGTGTATTAATTAATTCAACAATAATTTGTAGATTGTTTCATATTTTCTAATCTGGAGGTACAACAAGAAGCAAGATACAATCTCTGTCCTCAAGAAGCTTATAGCATCTTGAAAAATGGATAGTTAGCCCCAGCAGACAAGGGGGATAAATATGTATTCCATGTGGAAACACAGAGGCTTTGAGTATGTTTGGTCATGTTAGTCAGTGTGTCTTCCACACTCATCTGCCGCTTTGAGCTTAAACTGCTAGAGCTTCTCTCACCCTGCCCCCAGGGAAATAATGCTCAGTATGTTTTCTTTTTCATGTTTTTTTTTCCCCCCTGTGGAAAAAGACACTGGCTGGTGAGTAGAAGACAAAAAGACTTTAAAAAATTAAAACATGCTCTGACCATCAGTCTCAGGTATTACCCAAGTAGTGATGAGTTGAGCTAGATTTTTAGTTCACTGACACAGCAGAATAATCAGTAGGTGATGGGCTCTGGAGCACAGGAGACTTTGTGTAGAACTGTGGATTGTGGGCAGGCTTTTCCATGTAACAAGATGAGCTGAGGAGAGAAGGCACGTCAAGAATTTGAAAAGAATGGAGCTGACTTACTGAGGCAGAAATTAGAGACCATGCATTAAAGGGCAACTTAATTACTTCTAATTCAGAGTTTCACTCCCTGTTGTCTGAGTTGTACTTCTAACCCACATAAGAATCTGTGAGCGGTTCATACCTTTGTCACTAGCATCTCCTTCCATTTTTGGCTTTAGATATTTTGGGTGGGTTTCTGTTGCTTTTATCTAAAAGTAGCAGGGGATGTTGGCAGATCTCTAGGTACTTTTGCAAGGCCGAAAAGTAGAAAACAGTACGAGTCCTGAAAGAAAGGCAGGACCATAACATGAACAGTTGTGTGTGCTGTGATTAGGAATTTGGACCTTATATTATGAAAAATGAAAATCACTGCAGGCTTCCAAGCAAAGAAGTGGCATGATCATTATATAAGGGTCACTTGGGTGCTTTGGAAGGGTCATCAATGGAGGGTAGAGGATGACACTGGTTAAAAGAGGTACTAAGAGTCTGTAGTAAGGCAGAAGCTGTGGGAATATAAGGAAGATATTTTATTTAAGACATGTCAATGTTGTGGAATCTACATGACTTGGACACTGATTTCGTGAAAGGGAGGAATAAAAGATTGCTCTAATGACAAATGAATGCCAGTACTTTATCAATAAAGGAAATCCTGGAAGCAGTGTTATATTTGAGGGGAAAAAATGAGTGCAGTTATGGAGATGTTAAGATTGGGATGTTCCTTCAGTTAGGATTCAGTCAAGGAAACAAGGCGCAGTAAAATTAACTTGAGTTTGCTAATGTCTTAAGTTTCAGTGAAGAGAAGAAATCGACACAGGAAGTTAAGCAGGAAAAGGACAAATGGATGATAAGCACTTCCTAAGATTATGGTTATTAAGTTACACCCATACTTGTTAATTTTGTCCTTTTAAAATTGTAACAGCTGTCATTTAGAGACTTTATGTCAGGAGCTGGATAACAAATTCATGTGTGTACTGTTTGATTTTTCCTAGTAACCATCTTCTAAGGCAACTATTAATATCATCATTTTACAGATGGGGTAACTTGGATACACAAAGTCTAAATAACTTGCCCGGGGTGATAGTAAATACAGGAAATATTCGAGCCACCGAGGCTACTTCTGTCAGACTCCACAGCTTGTGCAATGAATGATTGTGCTGTGCATTGCCTTCCAAATACCAAATGCCAGGTGATCTAGAGAAGGCACAACTGTCCGTAACATTCACCATGCCCATTTGTCATTTGAATGCTTCAATTCTCCTATACCCTAGAGAAGCCTTCTTGTAACTCTGTGGGCTGGGCGAGAGTGAGGAGGGTAAGAAGTGAGAAGGTTCCATGGCAGGAAAGCAGATTCAAGAACAGACAATGAAATGGTGATATTTTTCTCCCCTTTAGTCTCTGGGGTTGCAACAACTGAACCTTAGTGTTAGCCTAAGACGCATGGAACAGAGGACCTGTCGTGGCTGCTTCTACCCCACAGTGTCACATTGGACAGGTTGGGAGAGAGAGTGTATAAGATGCTATTTAATTCTGTATGAGAATTATTTATTTTTGACAGGTGACAGCATAGGACACAAACTTGAGAGCTGCTTTTTATTTGTACTTTAAGTGTAAGACCAAGCTTTCTATGCTGCAGAGAGGAGAAAAGTTACTTTTTATTAAATACTATGCAGAGCATATCTTCAATAGTTAATGTTAATAAAATCCTGGGAAATCTTTGCAAATGCCATTCCTTAGCTTGCTTGTTCTCTAAATGTAAAGATTAGAAACTGTTTCTGCAAGCATGGTCACATGTTTTAAATAACTTCTTTCCTTTAAGCAGCTGTAAATTTATATGCGTAATTCATTGTTTTGCATTGAGGAATAATGGCAAAAGAAGGAAATAACAGGTAGAAGAAGAAATCTAACATTGGAGAGAAAGGAGAAGCCAGGCCTGGGCATACGTCTACACATAGTATAGTGTCTTTCTAGACAGAATATTGCATGATGCTTAGGTGGTTTTTTCTGGGTAGAATAGAGATAATCTTGTCCTGCACTATCAAATACTGTAACTATTTAAATAGCTGTTTGGATTTAAATTAATTAAAATTAACTACAATAAGAAATCTATTTTCTTACAGTAGGAATTAAAGAAACAGAAAACACTTTAAAAAAGTGGTATCAAGGAGGAGAGAGTAGCTGCTCTGTCAAAATACATTGTTTAATTAGCCCTGTTTTATGTATGGGAGATAATGGGTCAAATATATGCTATCTAGTTTTTGATAAACTTCTTCTACATTCCTTTATTTCCAGTTATTTTTTAATAATTAAAAATATTTCTCTGTATTGATTTTTTCTTTTAGCAAAGACAAAAAGCACTTTTAAACAATGCAACAACTATAACCACTCATCCATTTATCCAACCATCCATCTATCATCTATTAATATGTTCATAGAAATTTCTTTAGCTTCATAAATGTACCAAAAAGTAAGCAATAATGGTAATGTGTCATTTTCTATTCATTATGTAAATACTTTGAGCTGAAATAAGTCCTCTATTATACCACAGGAGATGTGTCTCTGTAAGCTTTACAGATATAGGTATAGGTATAGAGATCAAACGATCTATCAAGTTCAGTGTATATGAATAATATATATAAATAGTTATTTATAAAATGTTACATATTTATGTTTAAATGTATTTCTTCTCAGTTTATAAATTCTTTATTATATACATATATTTTTGTTTTATATATACATATATATGAAAGAAGATGAGACTTCCAAAATTATCTAATTTTTTTTAAATGATAACATTAACAGAGAAATTGCTAGATCCTTGGTCCTTTCAATAGATGGAATAAGGTAAAATTGTTGGCTTTAATATAAACTCAAAACTTTATAAAAAACTAAAAATAGAACTACCATACGACCCAGCAATCCCACTATTGGGCATATACCCTGAGAAAACCATAGTTCAAAAAGTCATACACCACAATGTTCATTGCAGCTCTATTTACAATAACCAGGTCATGGAAGCAACCTAAGTGTCCACTGACAGAAGAATGAACAAAGAAGATGTGGCACATATACATAATGGAATATTACCCAGCCATAAAAAAGAAACAAAATTGAGTTATTTGTAGTGAGGTGGATGGACTTTAGAGTCTGTCATACAGAGTGAAGTAAGTCAGAAAGAGAAAAACAAATACTGTATGCTAACACATATATATATATGGAATCTAAAAAAAAAAAAAAAAAAGGTTCTGATGAATGCAGAGGCAGGACAGGAATAAAGATGCAGACATAGAGGATGGACTTGAGGACACAGGGAGGGGGAAGGGTAAGCTGGGATGAAGTGAGAGAGTGGCATGCACATATATACACTACCAAATGTGAAATAGCTAGTGGGAAGCAGCCTCATAGCACAGGGAGATGAGCTCAGTACTTTGTGACCACCTAGAGGGGTGGGATAGGGAGGGTGGGAGGGAGACGCAAGAGGGAGGAAATATGGGGATATATGTATATGTATAGCTGATTCACTTTGTTATAAAGCAGAAACTAACACACCATTGTAAAGCAATTATACTCCAATAACAATGTTTTAAAAAAGTAAATAATATGGGCTTCCCTGGTGGCGCAGTGGTTGAGAGTCCGCCTGCCGATGCAGGGGACACGGGTTCGTGCCCGGGTCCGGGATGATCCCACATGCGGTGGAAAGCTAGGCCCGTGAGCCATGGCCTATGAGCCTGCGCGTCCGGAGCCTGTGCTCCACAACGGGAGAGGCCACAACAGTGAGAGGCCAGCGTACCGGAAAAACAAACAAACAAACAAAAAAAACACCCTACTCCTGATATTACTTCAAGTTCTCTCACTGAATTACAAATATCCTTCTTAAGTAACCTATTAAAGTATTCAATTTAGCCCACCTATGAGCTCAAGCTGATCAATGCTTGATTTTAATAACTTAAATAATATGAAATGTAATATGTATTTAAATAAAAGATTTATTAACCTGAAGGTTAAAATCATAGAGTGCATTTATCTAATAGTTGTGACCAATTAGCTGTTAAATTATTGGGATTCATATCTACTTTCAAAGCTTTATTGTTATTATTTGTTTTGCAGTTGTAAATGTGTTTGGATTCCTGCTACTGCTCCTCTTTTTTCTGTCTCTTCTCACTATCCTTAAAAGAATGCAAGCATTTTAGTGCAGTTTAATAGAACTAGATAAATATTTTACAAAAATAAGTGAAACTGACTCTTATTTAAATTCCTGGATGTTGCAGGAATTGAGTGTCAAGATGCTGAAAAAAACGCCACAATTCCTTTGAATTAAGTTGGATATAATATCAGTGAGGTAAAGCAGGTTTTAAAATATAGGCTTTCTATTATAATTGTTACTTAATTCCTTTTTAGGACAGTGGAAAATCTATTGTTTGAGATTGGGAATCTTGCTAAATTGGTCCCAACCCAAAGATCATCTGTAAGATAATAGAAGGCAAAGAATGCACGCTTTTCAGGGAAAATAAATACAGAGTTTTAAATAATTAATGATTCTTTTGTGTGATTAATCTTTGTTGAATGTCAGCACTAACATTGCTAAGCACATAGAGTTTTCTAATTTTGGAAAAGCCTTTTGCCCTTGACTTAATAGAATAGGCATTTACTAGCATTTTTTAGACTTTTCATATTGCCTTTTAGGTAACTTGACACCTTGTTGACTCAAGTGGAGGGGGCCCACAAAAGATGCTTTTACTAAATCATATTAGTCATCTATTCGTAGGTGCTTGGTCCAAATTGTTCACATGACCTAAGCAAGGAAAGTGTGTATATATACACACACACACATATGTATGTACACACACACACATATGTATGTATGCACACACAAAGTATATATTTTGAGTTGAAATAAGTCCCCTGTATATCAAGAGATGTGTCTTGATAAGCATTACAGATATAGATAGCAAATGAATTATCAAGTTAAATATATATAAATAATACAAATTTAGTTACTTAATTTTAAATGTAATTATAACATATGTATGTATACATACACGTGCACACAAACATATACAGAAAGATAGAGAAACAGAGTCAGCCTCTTTGTGTAACTGTATTCATAGTAAATAATCTCAAGAGTTTTAAAGAGACATTATACATCAGATGGTATGATGTGTGGTAGAAGCCAGTCTATAGACAGAAATACAACATTAAAAGATGCGCAAAGAAGCAGAAGTAAGAACCTGTTTCTGTGTCTCCAGCAGTATTTAGATCCACATTTATGTAGTCCTGAGGCTCTGCAACTTCTCCTTCCATGCCTGATAGTCATTAGGTTCTGAGAGATAGCCCTACAGCCTTTAGACAAACCCTTCTCTTTTTGTGTAAGCCCTCTCTACATAAAATCAGAGTCTTATCTAACATATTTGGGAAGAAAAGCGTTACTTGAAGGAGAAATAACCAGTTATTCTTAAGATGCTTTATCTGTTTACCAGCCACAAGAATGCTGCTGCAAAATAAAATAAAATACATTTTGAGTCTGTAGGGAAAGGCTTTATGTGTTTGTTTTTGCATGGTATTTAAAGATATTTGAGTTCTGTTAAAATGCATTTTCATCAAAGATGCTTATAATGGGCCACTTGAGATACTGTTGGGGATCTTTTCTCTCTGAAAGGCTCGGTAAAATCCATGGCAGTGTCATTGCTATCTGATATATCCCCATATCTGATTATGGGGATAGAGTCTTACGTTGCTTGTAGTGAGGGGATTTCTTGCTGTTTCTTTTTTTTTTATTCTCAATCTACCTTTTTGTAAATATGGAAATAGCATTTTGAAGAACTTACTTTGACAGAATATAAAAGCTTTTAAGTTCATTCACTAATGTTTATTATGTATAAATAGCCATGTAAATATATATATATATATATTATATATATATTATTCTTCAGATTCTTTTTCCCTTATGGATTATTACAAAATATCGAGTACAGTTTTTTGTGTTATACAGTAGGTCCTTGTTGGTTATCTATTTTTATGTATAATAGTGTGTATATGTTAATCCAAAACTCCTAATTTATCCCTCCCCCCTTTTCCCTTTGGTGACCATAAGTTTGTTTTCTATGTCTGTGGGTCTAATTTCTGTTTTGTGTATAAGTTCATTTGTATCTTTTTGTGGGGGGGGGATCTCACATCTAAGCCGTATGTATGATATTTGTCTTTCTGTCTGGCTTCCTTCACTTTGCCTTTCATGATGTTGTTAGAGGGTGTGTATTTACATTTTAACAATGCTGGTAGGTTATATAGTGGTATCCTATTGCAGTTTTCATTTGTATTTCCTTGATCAGTATCAACGTTGAGTGACCTTTAAAATACTTATTGGTCATTTGGCTCTCTTATTTTGTAAAGTGCCAGTTCAAATTTCTTGTTCACTGAAGAATTGCCTTGCCTTTTCCTTTTTAATTAATAAAAGGTTTTTATTATTTCCTTAATATGAGACTCATTGTCAGTTATATGTGTTAAATATATAATTTCCCATTTTGGGCTTGCTTTTTCATTCCTTTTGTGTCTTTTCAAAAAAAGAGTTATTAATAGTAGTCTAATTTATCTCTAGTGTTAGAGAATTTTTTAAAGAAATCATCCTGTGCTATGAAGTAAGTTATCTTTGTTCTAAAATTTTTATTTTTTACCTTTCACATATATAGTATCCATTTGGGATTGATAATTGTGTATGTTGTGAAGTGGGGGTTATTTATTTATCTAATTGTTAGTTAATTTACCAACCACCATTTATAGAAAAGACATTTTTTTCCTCCACTGCTCTACAATGCCTGTTTTGTCAAAATCAAGAGCCCATTCCTATGTGCTTCTAGTTCTGTATTATCTGTTCAGTTCCATTGGTCCATTTGTCTCTCCTTGTACCATCACACTGCCTTAACTAGTAGTTTTATTACAATGCTTGGTATGGTAAGTGTTCTTGCTTTGTTCTTGGCAATTTTTGGTCCTAGGTATATCTATGTTAATTTTAAGATCAGCTTGTTAATTCCACAAGAATCCTTGTTGGGACTTATAGGGATAACATTGAATCAGTACATTAATTTGGAAAGTCTTTCAAACAGTGGGCGTGGTATTTCCCTCCTTTTATTAAGATAGTCTTTCATTTCTCCCAGTAAAGTTTCATATTTTGCTGGTGCAGGGGTTTTGTACATCTTTTATCAGATCTCTTCTTTAGAATTTTGTGTTTTTTGATGCTATTACAATGGTATTATTTTTAAAGATTAATTTTCTAAGATTTTGGTGATAATAGAGAAATATAACTATTATTTATAATTTCATATCTAGAAAGCTTCATTAACTCTCTAATCCTAATAATTTAGGTATAGATAGATTTTGAATTGTCTACATGTCCTCCTTATATAATGACAGTGCTATATGTTTTTCTATAAGCCTAGCTTTAGCCGTATACCACAGATTTTGATACCACATTTTCAATATCATTTGGTTCAAAATACTTTGTAATTTCGATTTTGGTATCTTTTTTGCTAATGCATTACTTAGTAGTGGACTACTTACTACTTAATTTAAATAATATATGGCTGTTTTCCATTATTTGTTGCTGTTTATTTGTAGTTACACTGTAGGAAGAGAACATCCTGCATATAATTTCACATATATAACATTTTTGAGACTTGCTTTGTGGTTCATAATCTTGACATCTGATACCCTGGAATTTCCCTTTTTTAAATTTTTTCTCCATTAGCATCTCTAACCACTTTAAAGTAGTTCTTCATTCCATTCCACTCTAACCATTTTTGACGCTGTACCATATTCATTTCTTTAATGATATTTACCACAATTTGTAATATGTATGTTCCTGTATGTGTGTGTGTGTGTGTATTCTATGATTTCAGGAACTACACGTCTGCTTCTTTTAATACTGCTTCCTATGCATACAGTGGGACTTTGAGTATGTATAGGCATTAAGATAGTTTTTGATGAATGAATGAATCTATCAGCAGTGGTTGAATTTCTGGGTATAAACAAAATGGGCTATGGAGAATATGTGGCATATGCATAGAGACAACTAAAGGTAGAATTTCAAAGAATAGGCAGTCAGACGTGAGAATGTAGTGTGGAGGACTGAGAAGGAATGACTTGAGGGATAACAGTAAGTTAGGGCAGTGTTGTGCCATGCATGCTAAAGGAGAAGAAATGTCACACGGCAGCGATCAATTACCAACTGTCACAAGTTGTAGAGAGGTCAAAAATAATAGGAACTGAAGTATGTCCATTTGACTTAGGATTGAAGAGACTGATAACAAGGGTAAAAAGTTGAAGTAATGTAGATGCTAGACATCAGCAGATTTAAAATGTTTGCAATGTAGTGGTTTATTCAGATACTTTCTAAAAATATGTATATATTATCTTCAGCAGAATCCTCTCTTTTCACTCTATACACAGTATGGAGGTAACAGTTAAATTTCCTGGTTAGGAAAAACCTTGTTTTAACTTTTCTTTTTGACAGAGGTAAGAACTGAAGCCTGAAATTGTGGAGTCAAAACAACCCACATTCTCATTCCATTTTTTTTTTTTCTTACACGACCTGTTATATGTAAGTTGTCTCCTCTGAGGGAAGCACAATATCACATGAGCAATGAAGGGCAAGATTAGCCTCTCAGAACACAGTAGTTTGCTGTGGAATACCATTTACCCGGTTTGCTAGTGTGGTGGTTGAGTATTTTTACGTCGTTGCTGCTCTTTAACGTCTCCTTTTAATGTCATGTGAATTTAGAGGGGCTGAATATGCAGAGTTCATACCGTATACCAATTGTTGACAGGATAAGTGGAATTTCCATAAGTGGAAAAGGACATGCAAGTTGAATGAGGAGGTAAAAATACGAGGTTGTGACCTAGTTCCAGGAAAAAAAAAAGCAAAGCAGGGGAAAAGCAAGATAACCAGATAGAAACACAGAGGTTCTGAACTCCTGGGTGTGAGATGGAAGGGAATGAAGAGAAAGAAAATCATCTTTAGTGAGCAACTATCCTTAAAGGCACTTTAAAATGATTAAGCAATCTAATCCTTAAAATAAATCTGGGATTAGATATTACTGTTACTACCTTTATTTTTCAAAAGGAAACTCCAAGATACAAAGAACTTGTAGTAACTTGCCTAAGAGCTCAAGTGAACACATGACAGCCCTGGGATCTGAGCCTTAGTGTGTCTGTCTTTAGAGACTGTCTGTCTCTTATCCGCTGCATCATATGGCAGATGAGGAAACTAAGTCTCAGAGGGATTTTCACCCCCTAAGCATGTAGAGTGACAATAAACTAAATCTAGTTCTGTGCCCAGTTGTCTCATTCTGAAGTCTGTGCACCTCCCCCTCCATCTGCTTTGAGAAACTACACATGTACCCTCTCATTCTTGGGGGTTCATAATTCAAATTAATATACTGAAAGCTTTGAGAAATCTTGTAAGAACACCTGTTTACTTTTACTCAGTTCAGCTTTCCTGGTGTGTCCAAATTATTCTGACCATGTCATGCCTCTTTTACTTGTAGAACCTATTACCTTTGTACCAATTGCATGTATTATGGAATGCCTTGAGAAACAGTGCCTCTGGCCAGATGGTGTCACAATTGACCAAAGGGTGTTTAATGAAACAACAAAGACATATTTCACCTAGCCTTTTTATTAGGGCATTATTGCTGATGATTTTATATGTACCTCTTATACTACTGGGGGAGGAGGAGTAAGAAAACTCCCGAGACATTTCCCATTTTGCTTTATCGAAGTCTTCCAACCCTGAGGCTGAAAGAATAATAAATAGTTATGATTTCATACTTTTTAAAGAATATTTTAAAAGGCCAGAGGAGGGAGACTATGAAACTAATTCTGGTGTTTGAAATTCACATGGGTACTGCCTGAAATAGAGCTATTAGCGGTGGAGTTGAGATTAGCATTCAAGTCCTGTTCCTGGTTTGGGAATTTGGTAGAATTATGTAGCATTGTGCACAGTCTTTAACAGCAAATCAGGCCTTGTTAAAAAATTTCACACTAGGGATGAAAGGGATTTAATTTTAAAAACAGATGAACAGGGAACCTGACTGTTATGGGAAAGTGTTATTTCCAGAGTTTCTGTCTCCTAAATTACCTAAAAACAATTTAAATGCAATCAAATAATGTGATGAAGTGTTTGGTGAGCTGTGGCTAACTCCTACTTACATCTAATTGAGTTTTGAATGTGATCTGTGTAAAGAAGGATTGAGTTGCTTTGTGAAATGGGAGAGGCAACATATTCTTATGTAATTTTGCACCTAAAATTATTTAGTTATTATCTTTCTTGTGACTTTTTTCCTCTTGTTGTGTCTCTCCAATACCCTATTATTCACCCCTGCCTCTAAAAAATCCCTTAATTTGAATAATGTGCTTAATCTGCAGAAAGAGAGAAAGGTGGGAGAGGGAAGGAAGAAGGAAGAGAGAGACAGATACAGAGACAGACAGAGAGGTGTGTGTTACTTTAAGATTAAAACTGTGTTTAAGAAAGGGCAAACATTAAGAGTGAGATGTATAGGTTAGCTGAAACAATAAACATTTAATGTTTGTAGTAACTGCTGATGTAAACCACATAATACTTAAAATTATATGTATAATTATTGAATCCCAACTGAGTACTCAGAATATAGACTTGTATCCAGCCATGATAAGATTTACCTAAAAATATTTAGCTTAAATATCATTAAGTATATTTTGCTTTCCATATTTTTCTTCTTATGTGTATGTTTGCATTTTCCCATTATATATGTTAAATTCATCACATGACTCATTTTTGAAGGAGTCAAATTGTCAATTATATTTTATAAGGAAAAAGAAAAACTTTATAAATATACTTTTACAGAAAATATTACCAGGATAAATGTATTGCAGCAGACCAAGGAAAAAGAAGTTTCATTTCCATTTATGGTTAATAAATTTTCTATGGTTAACAAAATAAAGATTTGTTTTTCAAGGCTTAGAATTTATAGAGAAGCAAACAAACAAAAAGGTCAGAATTTTCAAAATTATTTTTCTATAGGGAGTATTGATAGAGGGTGGTATCGTGGAAAATGAGGTGGTAAAAACATGCCATTAGCATGGTTGATAAAGGACTTGGCAAATGAAGGAGAAGGTTTGGAATAGTTTGTGTTTTAGATTTGGAGTTGAGGGTTTCAAAGTTCACCTGAAAGTAGGTGAAGAAGGGGAAGTATTTGGTTTGTTTTTCCATTGTCGCTAACTCATTTGATAAACATTGTGTGACCCACGAATGATATGTGCAGTCAATTATGAGGGGGACAATGAATGTGTGTATTTAAAGTCTCTTACTTCCTTTTGCATAGGTATTATAAGTGCCATTCCTTCTACTGATAATCTTATGTACTTTTTAAAGGAATAATCAGAAATGGCACAGGGTAAATCATTGCTTCTTGATTCCAAAGATAGAACAAACATTTAAACAAGCCAGACAGATAAGAACGCTTTTCATCTGGCTCTTCAGTATGAAATAAAGTTTTTGCTGTTCAGTTCTGATCTTTCAAACTCAACTTTTCAGGGTATTGTAACCCCTGTTTATACATAGATGAGTGATAGTATTATTCTTTGGTAGTAAAATAACTTGCCAATAGATTTGAGTGTGACTTAGCATCTAGAGGGCTCATTAGACTATAGAAATGAAAGCAAACAAATTTCATGATTATTGCAGTATAAAAAATGTAATAATAGAATATAAACTTGGGCAAACTATTGATAGATTCATTGGCTTTTTGTACACATGTGGGGAAATATTTTTTTTTCAATAAATGGATAGACAGACTCTGATTTGAAAGTAAGTTAGTCATAAACCATTGGAACTCTCCATCTTATTCTCTTGACTTTTCCATATATCTTGTCTAGCTTCTTAGCTCAAATTTCATGTCTACACAAATGATTCTTTAGTCAATATACCTAGCTCGACTCCCTCTTGAAACCATTTTATACATGCACTTCCTCATTAACAAATTAGATTACAAAATACAGTAAGATTTCATCACTAGCTTTTGATCGTTTGTAGCATTGTAGCTCCTGATACTATGCCAAGACCTACTGCCACACACATTCTTTAAAAACTCCAAAAAAGCTCTGCTCTAAGAAAACTTAGCCCTATTCTTATAAATAAGAAAACAGGCACAAAAGTGTAGATAATCTTCCCCCAAATCTGTAACTAGTGATTGTCAGAACGGGGTTTCAAATTTAGCTCTGGTAGTCTGTAAGTGTCACGGTATTTGCACTATACTGTTTCTTCCAAGTAGCACCATTCAAATTATCTATAGAAGTGAGTCATTTTGTTTAATTTATAGCAAATCAGTATTTAATAACAATGTATTTAATTGTAATATTATGGTGGCTGTAAAAAATAAGGAATTTTGCATATGAAATAAATGTTATTTCTTCTATTCTGTTTGGGGGTATCTAACTGAATTCTATATCTTATCACAACAAAAGACTAAGGAATATTCATATCAGTAAGGCATATCATCATTTATATGGAAATAGTATAAAAACAGATTGTCTCTGCCTTAGCATTAGCATAATCCCACCCTGTTTACTAACATCATTTTTGTAGTCTAGATACTGCAAGCCTAGCTGTAGCTGTATGGGCCTGCTTATTTTCCTGTCTATGACCCTCCCCTCACTTGTCTAGAACTTTAGCAAACCAATTTCAACAATATATAAAATGGATCATATGCCATAATCAAGTGGTACTTATTATTCTAGGGATGGTTCAATATCCAGAAATTAATCAGTGTGATACACCACGTTAACAAAAGGAAGGATAAAAATCACATGATCATCTCAATAGATGCAGTCAAAGCTCTTGACGTAATTCAACATTCATTCATGATAAAAACTCTTATCAAAGTGGGTATAGAGGGAATACATTTCAACATAATAAAGACCATTTATGACAAACCCACAGCTAGCATCATACTCAATGGTGAAAAACTTTTTCTCTAAAATCAGGGCCAAGACAAAGATGTCCACTCTCACCACATCTATTTAACATAGTATTGGAAGTTCTAGCCACAGCAATCAGACAAGAAAAAGAAATAAAAGGCATCCAAATTGAAAGGGAAGAGATAAAACTGTCATTATATGCAGATGACATGATACTATATATAGAAAACCGTAAAGTCTCCACCAAAAAACTATTAGAACTAATCAATGAATTCAGTAAAGTTGCAGGATACAAGATTAATATACAGAAATCTGTTGCTTTTCTATATACTAATAATGAACTATCAGAAAAAGAATTCAAGTAAACAGTTTTATTTACAATTCCAGCAAAAAGAATAAAAGACCTAGGAATAAACTTAAACTAGGGGTTGAAAGAACTGAACTCTGAAAGTAATAAGACATTGATGAAGGAAATTGAAGATGATACAAATATTTGTTGTTTCATTCTTCATCTCTGTTTGGTTGTTCTTTATATTTTCTCACTCCTTGTTAAAAACTTCTAACTTCTTGCCCTATGCATCTATTCTTCTCCTAAGTTCTTTGATCATCTTTTCGATCACTACTCGGAACTCTCTTGGGAAGATTGTTTATCTCCACTTTAGTTAATTCTTCTTCTGGGTTTTACCTTGTTCCTTTGTTTGGAATATGTTCCTCTGTTGCCTCATTTTGCCTAAGTTACTGTTTTTATTTTTAAGTCTCTCGTAGGTTGGTTATGTTTCCCCACCTTGGAGAAGTGGTCTTTTGTAGGAGACATCCTGTGCTTCCCAGCATTGCACTCTCCTCACAACACTGGAGCTATTAATATATGCTCTAGGGCTCCCCCCATAAGGGCTGTGTGTGTCCTTCTGTTGTGGCAGGCTGTATGGGCAATCCTATTGGTTGCCAGGCTCTGCCTTCTCTGGAGGCTGCTGGCCACTGGTTGGCAGGACCAGATCATGAGGTGGCCGGCTGTGGAACCCCCTGGAAGCCCTGGGGCTAGTGCTGGCTCACTGGTGGGTGGAGTCAGGGTCCAGAAGTCTCCAGGGCTATTGCCTGCTCACTGGTGGGTGAAGCCAAACCCCAGGGCTAGTGCCAGTGTACTGGCTGGCAGAACTGGGTCCTGGGGTCTTGTTGTAGGGCCCAAGGGACCCAGAGCTAGTGTCGGATTGATCATGGGGTGGGGGGCAATTCATGACACAGTTGGCTGCAGAGTCCAGTGTGTCCCTAAGCTTGTGTTGGCCTGCTAGTGGGTGGGGGCAGGAGCCAGCCAGTCCTAGGGCAGGATCTGGACTGCTGAAAGTCAGGCCAGGTCTGCAGGCTGTGGGGCTGCAATTTTCTTGGGACTGGGGTCTGCCCATTGGTTGTTGGAGGTGGCCCCAAGGTCTAGAACATGCTCCTTGGAGGGTGAGGCTGGGGCCTAGAGGATTCTGGGGCTGGTACCTGCCCACTGGTGAATGGAACTGGGTCCTATGGTCTCTGGCTGGAGGGCCCTGGGGCTCCTGGGTCTAGTGCCTGTGCACTGGTGTGTGGGGTCTGGCCCTAGGCCCTCTGGTGGGCAGGGTCATGTCCAGGGATGGCTCTGGGCTCTGGGAGTCTTAAGGCAGCCTGTCTGCTGGTGGATGGCACTGCATGCATGTGCAGTTGCTTGGTCTGAGGGATCTCTCCACAGATGCCTACTGGGTTTTGGGCCAAGGTGGGGCTAGGTTCTGGAGCTAATAAACTAGAAGGAGGATTCCAAAATGGTGCTTGCCAACACCAGTGTTCTGTTAAAATGAGCTCCAAAAATGTCTACTCCTAGTGTGTACGTCCCCAGGGTGAAATGCAGTTGCCTCCTGCCTCTCTGGGAAACTCTCCAAGATCAGCAGGTAGGTCTGACTCAGGATCTTACCAAATTATTGCTTCTTCCCTGGGTCAAGGAGCATGTGATATTTTTGTGTGTGTCCTTTAAGAGTGAAGTCTATTTCCCCCAACCCTCTAGGACTACTGGAACTAAGCCCTGCTGGCCTTCAAATCCAAATGCTCTGGGGGCTTGTCTTTCTAGTGAAGGACCCCTGGGCCAGGGAGCCCGATGTGGTGCTCAGACCTCTCTCTCCTTTGGGAGATACTCTGAAATTGTAATTATTCTCCCATTTGTAGGTTGCCCACTTGGGGGTTATGGGATGTGACTATATTGAAACTGCTCCCCTCCTTCCCATCTTGTTGTGGTTCCTTCTTTATATCTTTAGTTGTAGATCTTTTTTAGTAGGTTCCATTCTTTTTTTATCAATGGTTGTCCTGAAAATAGTTGTGATTTTCATGTGCCTGTGAGAGGAGGTGAGCTCAGGATATTTCTACTCTGCTATCCTGGCTGATCCCCATCTGAGGAACATACAAATAAGTGGAAAGATATTCTATGTTCACGTAGTAGAAGAAGTAATATTACTACCCAAAACAATTTTCTGAGTAATAAGAGTGTCTTTTGTATACTAATGATATGACTCTCTTGGCTGAGGGGCCTCTGAGATAGCTTCAGGATGGGGGCTAGTCACCAAAAGAACATATCGTGTGATTAGAGAGTTGAACCTTTCAGCTCCCCCACTCCCTGGCTTCTGAGGAAGAGAGAGGTCTGGAGATTGGGTTATAAAGACTCCTAAACAATAAGATTTGGAGAGTTTCCAGGTTAGTGAACACATCAACACACTCCCAGGGGAACATGCATAAAGAGGGCATGGACAAGCTGTACTATCCCTGCCCCCATACCTTGTAATATGCATTTCTTCCATTTGGCTGTTTCTGAGGTGTATCCTTTAAAATATATCTGTAATAGTAAATATAGCACTTTCCCAACTTCTGTGAGTTTTTCTACCAAATTATTGAACCTGAATGAGGGAGGATCATGCTAACCTTCCAATTTGTAGTCAGCCAGGCAGAAGTGCAGGTAGCCTTGTACCGCATTTGCAGCTGCTGTCTCAGGGCAGTCTTGTGGGACTGTGCCCTTAACGTGTAGGGTCTGGGCTGACTCTGGATAGTTAGTGTTGGAATTGAACTGAATTCTTGGACAGCCAGTTAGTGTTGGTGAATTAGAGAATTGCTTTTTGATGTTGGAAAACACATCATAGATGATCACATAGCTGGAATGTGCCTAGAATATGCCTAGGTGATCAGCTCACTATGAGACTCTCCTCCCACAGAGATGAGCAGATTTTGGACTTCCTGCTCTCAGGGTGCTTGACATACATGTAGGTGGTGCTTCCAAACTGGAGGAGATAAAAATATATTTTATAAGGCTCAGGTGAGAGAGGAGAGAGTGACCTGTATCTGTGACCTTAGATTCCTTTCAATGCATATGCCTTTCTTGCTGTTGTTGTACTGTATCTTGTACTTGTACTAGAGCTCTTCCCAGAGACTAAGCTGTTGTAGTCCTGTGAATCTTTTCAACAAGTTGAATGGTTAAGGTGATTAATGCATAATTAATACAAATCCTTCACCAATCTTCGCTAATATTCTTAGACATTTTAGTTGACTGGTAGGTGAAAGGAGAATTCAAGGATGGAAATATCTATCCTGTCTGGGAAATATTGGCACAGATAGCTGCTATATACTAATTAGGCTTCAATTTCATATAGTTCCAAAAGTGAAAATAATCAGCATGCCTACGTGAATTTCCCTAAGATATTGCGTTCTTTTTCCTAACAAAAGTGTACAACTTATAAAAAGAATGGGAATAAAAACTTTGGTATAGATTGTGGGAATTCAGCACACTCAGAATTACTTTCAGCTAGTCATTGTATTTATTAATTTTTCTAAAATTCCATTTTTAACAAGGATACAGGGAGAGTATATTACTACTACTACTAATTACTTCATCTCTGTCCATTCATTTCGTATACTATTTGAATCACAGAGAATTTTGGTAGTCCTATAAATTCTGCATGGAGTTTAGTCAGATAATATGTTTATCATGTTCATTCATCTTCCTGTACAAGTATAAAATTTACATTTGATTGATTATTAAGAATTTTTGTCAATAGATATAATTTTACCACAATACTGCTAGCCTATTATGGCTAGATTTTTAAAAAATATAAATAACATCTGTATGCATAAATGACTAATGAAAGGAAGTGTTAACAGTTTGGAATTTTAAAATATTACAATCAATTAAGCACACATGCAGTTTTATAATATTTGAAAATGTAACAAGGTGAATAATAATTGCTTTATTTGCTGATAATGGAATAACATTGAATATATACAGTTTTATATATCAGTGATTAATTTTCAAGTGCCTACTTTGAAGAATTAAGAAAATCATTTACTACAGCTAATTAAGAATTAAAGGGTTGTTTTCAGTACTACATGTCAACACAACTGTCTCACTCAGATTTCAGTGTCTGTCGACCAGGCAGTCTGTGCATGACAGATAAACCCAAGCAATCATTTTGCAATAAGCAGTTTTATATTTTCAGACATTCCGTGGGCATCATCTGCTTTTGACAGACAGCCATCCTCCTCCATAATCACCCACACATGATGAGGAATGAAACAGCAGCACCCGATTCTTTTTACAACAAACTGGAATAATTCCAAATAAACCAGTAAATTAAAAGAAGAAAAAGCAAAACAAAGTCATGTGGCCACTTGCCCATTATTGGATTCTTTTCCACACTATTATTTATCTAATATCAGTTTTCCAAAATGATTTATTTGGGTATATTTCTCTGAGTTATAGATTACCTTAAAAATAGGGTATTTCATATTTTCTTTGCAGAAATTTACAATTTCTATTTGCTTCCCCTGTAATTTACCAATGGAAACTTCTAAATTTATTTTGCTATATGATGAAGTTACAACTCTAACAGACTTGATAACTGACTTAGGACCATTGATATAAAAATATCAGCTTTTATACCAGAGGATGCAATAACCATAGGATATTTTAAAAAATGATTTAGTTTAAGTCAGTTCGCTGATTAGAAATAGAGGGTGGCACTCAAAAGTAGAATACATAGTTTCTTCTACATTTGAATTTTGATGACTTGAGTTACAAAAATGATTCTACTACCCCTTGGCTGGATGAATGTGGACTAAAAAAAATAGATGCTCAGAGCATTTATAAAGTGAGCATAATAGTCACCTCCCTTCTGTGTATCTGGTAAGATTACTGTGTGGATCAAAGCATCCAGTGAAGATTTTTCATAAAGCTATTTCTCATGCTCCTGGCATTTTTTCCTTTGTTTACAATTATCTATAGAAGACTTTATCTTCTGCTTTGAATTATAGTTATTTATATAGTTGCTTTACTCCAATATCAATATTGAATTTTAAACCCTTTGAGTGTGGAAACTATGTCACTAATGTTGTATCTTCACCAATAACCAACAGTGCCTCCTGTCCAACAATGATGATAAAAAATATCTTATATATCACTCTGAGAGTGTATTCACATCCATTCACCAATTTATTAGAATGAAATCAACTCATACACACACATCCACTTATATATCTGTCTGAGATAAGAATTTGAGGTGTGACTTTATGTTAAACCACTAGGAAAATTGAAGGCAGAATTTCTTCATCTTCACACATGACAAGGGGCAAGCTTGAAGATCAGCTTTAACAAGAGTGATTATGATGTCTGGTGTGACAAATAGTTGTTCTTTTCTTGCTTAATAAGAATAATAATAAATGTGCCTGTGTTTTTTCTGTGTGTTAAACACACAGGATTTGGGTAAGGACAATAGAATGCTTTAGTAAAAGGATCCTAAACATTTTTAGGGGGAGGAGGATACACAGAAAGGTAATGGGCTTTGATGAAAGTGCCCTGGACAGAGAGCCAGGAGCCCAATATTCACATTGGAGGCTGACTTAGTACCTCAGTTACATCAGTTAAACTTTCTGTGCCATCATTTCCTTATCTGAAAAATGATAAAGAAGATTGTCTGATACTGAGACATGTAATGATCAAAAAGAGCAGGAGGGGTGAAAGTGAGGATTCAGTCCTGTTTTTAAACTGAGTCATATCTTGTATTGTTTCCCAGGGCAGATTAAAAAACAAGAATGTATGCACTGAGAAAATAAGTTGACTACTGGGTATGGCTGCATCCAGGGCTATTCACTGCATTAAGTGAAAAATACAGCATGTGGAAAGAAAAGAAACAGGAAAGAGTATTTATTTTTCTAAACACTACCACTATGCCACAAGATCTGTGGTTACAAACCAGCTCAGAACAAACACCCCCAAATTATTCCTGATAATTCTCAGAATATCTACCTTTAAAGTGATAGAGCCCTTAGACTACCATGATGTATACAATAGGCACATTTAAATATATACATTTGATTAATAGTAAAAGGATGGAAAAATATATCACAAGCACATGGTAATGATAGAATTCAGGACAAAGAATATTACCTGTAGTAAGGAGGGACATTTCATGATGAATAATAGTCAATTCGCCAGGAAGATATACTGTAAATCTGTATTCACTTAAAAACTGTATTTCACAATATAGGAGGCAAGAACTACCAAACCTGAAAAAGAATAGATACATTCATGATTATAGTTGGTGATACCAATAATCTTCTCTTAGTAATTGCAAAGTAGTCAGAAAAGCTGTATGGAAATAAAAGACTAACAATAGTATTAACTGACCCGACCATACTGACATTTATAAAACATTCCATCTCATAAAGCACATTCAGAAAAGCACATTCAGAAAATGTGCTTTTCAAGTATACAGGGTGCACCCACCAAGATAGTAGTTATTGACAGATAGTAGTTCTGTTGTAGTTTGGAAGGTCCCTAATCCTATCCTTGAGTTCAATGTTTTGCTAGAAAGTTTCACAGACCTCAGAAAAGCCATTATACTAACAGTTAAGGTTTATTACTGAAATAATATACTTATATGATATCCAAATTCTTGAAGTAAGCCAACATTAATGGACCCAGAGTGTAGTATACAGTTCACTAATAAAGTTGCCCATTCCCGAGAGTGATCTTAAGCTTTACCTTCTATAGGCAGTGAGCATTTTCTCAGTCTTACCTAACACTATGGCTAAATTAGGTAGGTGGTCTGACATTGTTAAAGATGAAACTGGGGACTTCCCTGGTGGTCCAGTGGTAGAGAATCCACTTTACAATGCAGGGGACGCGGGTTCAATCCCTGGTCAGGGAACTAAGATCCCGCACGCCGCGGAGCAACTAAGCCTGCATGCCACAACTACTGGGCTCGCGTGCCTCAACTGGAGAGCCCACGTGCCACAAACTACAGAGCCCACGCGCTCTGCAGCCCGCCGGCCACAACTAGAGAAGAGAAAACCCCCATGCCACAACTAGAGAGAAGCCTGCGCTCCTCAAAGAAGAGCCCGTGCTCCTCAATGATGATCCTGCGTGCCGCAACTAAGACCCGATGCAGCCAAAAATAACTAAAATTTAAAAATAAATCTTAAAAAAAAAAGATGAAACTGATTGCTGAAAAGCAATTGTTAAAGACAAAACAACGTGAAGTTTTCCTAAGAAATGTTTTAGGCTATAGCATGCATCTGTGGACTGTTTCCAGACTACCCTACTTGCTGCAACTATCTAACCATGAATGTAAACATCCTTATTAATCCTATAGATGCTCCTTACAAATTCCAAAAACTCATCTCCAAGACCCACCCTCTTCTCCTCTTCTTCAGCCTGACAGACTGAAGGTAAAAGCCCAGTAATTGTGAGACAGCATAAGGGCTTGGGAAAAACAAATAACTTTCTTTAGATTAACTGTCCCTATTGGTGCGCTTTATTAGCTTAGAAAACCTGAGTGGTTTCTCATTCCATGGAAGGAAAAGTTGTACCAGGACTTCAATTAAAATATTTTAAGACCTTGAGATATATCTTCCCTCACCAGAGGACGTAAGATCTGCAACTTCTAGTCACATATATGCCTTCGTGCTCAATTTTGCAGATTCAAAAAAGGTGAACCTCTCACTGAAAATTTGTAGAACTGAACTGCAAATTGCACTAAAATATAATCTATAAAAAAAGATTTTGATGTTTTAAACATAGGAAGATAAAATGTTTTTTTGGTCATACCTTGCGGCATGAAAGATCTTAGTTCCCCAACCAGAGATAGAACCCGTGCCCCCCTAGTGGAAGCACAGAGTTTTAACCGCTGGACCATCCTGGAAGTCCCTAATATTTTTCACAATAGGGAAAATTAATATTTTCTTGGCCTCAAATTGTACAGTGGAATCTTTCTAATGTTCTTCCACTGGACATGCATTTCCTCTACAATATCCAAGTTTGATTTATTTTAAATATTTGAAACAAAATAACTAAGATAGTCTAAAACTGGAAGATGATTTTTTACAATTAAAATTATTTGAAAGATAGTTAAACTATATTCCATCAAATTTTTAATTTCTAGGGATTTACTAATTCTCAGAATTCTCTATATCTTCAAGGATTTATTATTTCCTATTTTTTAAATTGTGGCAGTGGATTCCAGTTGAAGTTATATGTTGATATAAGCAAATTTTCCTGTCAAAAATGATTTTGGAACTTATTGCTTGAAAAATTTCATACCACTCATCCAGTCATGAGAAGTCCTATATCTGGTGCTTTGTATATGAGTCTTGATAATACATAGTTTAAAACAGAAACAGCTCCTTTCCATAATTTCTCTCCTTACCTACCCTCTAATTGCCCATCCCTTCTCTTTTCTATGTTTAGCTCAACTCTTTTCAAAAGATCTGCTTCTATTTTTAAGAGCAATTTCCCCCCACTTTTTAAATTAAGCATCTCCCCCAGACTGGCTTTAAATTCATTTAATTAACAGAATTATTTTGCTTCTTACTACTGCTGTTTTAGTTTTGTGCAAATGAACTTTCAGACCATGTCATGATCCTGTACCTTTTTATAGTTGTTTGAAAATGCACTCACAGTAACTGCTTTTGTAACAAGTATATGTGACAACCACAGCATTTCCCAGAAACAAGATGTTAGTTCAAAGAAATTCATATTAAAGTTTGAAACATATTTACTTTAGGCATGTACCAGAGAAGAAATTTCACACATATAAATAGTGGACTGTTTTACAACCACCAGTCTTATTTTACTTTTAAGGATGTGTGGATTTTCTTTATCTCCATTAAAATTATTCAATTTTTTCTATACCTTCATAATTTCCACTTAGTTTTAAAGAATATTTTTTCAATTAAATTGCTGTTGTTTCAAGATTAGCATTAATGTATTATACTGCTTGGATTTTAAAATGAAATATGAAGTTAAATACCATCTTAGATTTGTATGATGAACAAATATTCTAAACTAATCTGCATCCATCTCCTTGCTATTCTTCTATAAATGATCATTTTTGATATTCACTTCAGTTTAAAACTCTAGCAGTATGTAGAATGACACTCATTTTCCTACTTGTAGGAAAACACAGATTGTGTAAAAATAAGTAATCGAGTGATTAAATTATTTTCCAAACAGGTGTCATTGTATAATCTTGTATGTTAATGAGAAATTATATGTACACATCAACAAAACAACTAGCTCTTCCATTCCACGGTTTTTTGTTTTTTTTTTTTCACCAAAGCTGCTAGTCAATCATATCTTTTTGCATTCCTATCAAACATCCTATGGTGAATGAATATTTACTAAATTTCCACTTCATACTCTGACTTAATTTGTTCACTTGAATAAAGTATGTGGGGTGGGGGGACCTTCAAGATGGTGGAGGAGTAAAACGTGGAGATCACCTTCCTTCCCACAAATACATCAAAAATACATCTACAGGGCTTCCCTGGTGGCGCAGTGGACATATACACACTAATAAACGTAGTAAGGTAGATAGCTAGTGGGAAGCAGCCGCATGGCACAGGGATATTGGCTCAGTGCTTTGTGACAGCCTGGAGGGGTGGGATAGGGAAGGTGGGAGGGAGGGAGACGCAAGAGGGAAGACATATGGGAACATATGTATATGTATAACTGATTCACTTTGTTATAAAGCAGAAACTAACACACCATTGTAAAGCAATTATACCCCAATAAAGATGTTAAAAAAAAAAACAAAAAACATCTACAGGGCTTCTCTGGTGGTGCAGTGGTTGAGAGTCTGCCTGCCGATGCAGGGGACACAGGTTTGTGCCCTGGTCTGGGAAGATCCCACATGCCATGGAGGGGCTGGGCCCGTGAGCCATGGCCACTGAGCCTGCACGTCCGGAGCCTCTGCTCTGCAACAGGAGAGGCTGCAACAGTGAGAAGACCGCGTACCGCAAAAAAAAAATTCTACATGTGGAACAACTCCTACTGAACACTGGCAGAAGACTTCAGACTTCCCCAAAGGCAAGAAACTCCCCACGTACCTGGGTACGGCAAAAGAAAAAAGAAAAAACAGAGACAAAAGAATAGGGACAAGACTGGCACCAGTGGGAGGGAGCTGTGATGGAGGAAATGTTTCCACACACTAGGAAGCCCCTTCACTGGGGGAGATGGGGGGGGGGGTTGGGGGGAGGCTTCAGAGCCACGGAGGAGAGCGCAGCAACAGGGGTGCGGAGGGCAAAGCGGGAGATTTCTGCACAGAGGATCAGTGCCGACCAGTACTCAGCAGCCTGAGAGGCTGGTCTGCTCACCCGCCGGGACGAGTGGGGCCTGAGAGCTGAGGCTCGGGCTTCTGTCGGATGCTGGGAGAGGACTGGGGTTGGAGGCATGAACACAGCCTGAAGGGGGCTAGTGCTCCGAAGCTAGCCGGGAGGGAGTCTGGGAAAAAGTCTGGAACCGCCTAAGAGTCGAGAGACCATTGTTTCAGGGTGCACGAGGAGAGGGGATTCAGAGCACTGCCTAAAGGAGCTCCAGAGACAGGCGCGAGCCGTGGCTATCAGCGCGGATCCCAGAGACAGGCATGAGATGCTAAGGCTGCTGCTGCAGCCACCAAGAAGCCTGTGTACAAGCACAGGTCACTATCCACACCTCTCCTCCTGGGAGCCTACTTAACCCACTGAACCAACCTTACCCACTGACACTGCAGAAATACAAAGGATCATGAGAGATTACTACAAGCAACTATATACCAATAAACTGGGCAATGAATCAATGAATTTGGTAAAGTAGCAAGATACAAAATTAATGCACAGAAATCTCTTGCATTCCTATACACTAATGATGAAAAATCTGAAGGATAAATTAAGGAAACACTCCCATTTACCATTGCAACAAAAAGCATAAAATACCTAGGAATAAACCTATCTAAGGAGACAAAAGACATGTATACAGAAAACTATAAGACACTGATGAAAGAAATTAAAGATGATACAAACAGATGGAGAGATATACCATGTTCTTGGATTGGAAGAATCAACATTGTGAAAATGACTATACTACCCAAAGCAATCTACAGATTCAGTGCAATCCCTATCAAACTACCAATGACATTTTTCACAGAACTAGAACAAAAAAATTGCACAATTTGTATGGAAGCACAAAATACCCCGAATAGCCAAAGCACTCTTCAGAAAGAAAAATGGAGCTGGAGGAATCAGACTATACTACAAAGCTACAGTAATCAAGACCGTATGGTACTGGCAGAAAAACAGAATTGTAGATCAATGGAACAGGATAGAAAGCCCAGTGATAAACCCACACACATATGGTCACCTTATCTTTGATAAAGGAGGCAAGAATATACAGTGGAGAAAAGACAGCCTCTTCAATAAGTGCTGCTGGGAAAATGGGACAGCTACATGTAAAAGAATGAAATTAGAACACTCCCTAACACCGTACACAAAATTAAACTCAAAATGAATTAAAGACCTAAATGTAAGGCCAGACACTATCAAACTCTTAGAGGAAAACACAGGCAGAACACTCTATGACATAAATCACAGCAAGATCCTTTTTGACCCACCTCCTAGAAAAATGGAAATAAAAGCAAAAATAAATAAATGGGACCTAATGAAAGTTAAAAGCTTTTGCACAGTAAAGGAAACCATAAACAAGATGAAAAGACAACCCTCAGAATAGGAGCAAATATTTGCAAATGAAGCAACTGACAAAAGATTAGTCTTCAAAATATACAAGCAGCTTATGCAGCTCAATATCATAAAAACAAACAACCCAATCCAAAAAGCGGCAGAAGACCTAAATAGACATTTCTCCAAAGAAGATATACAGACTGCCAACAAACACATGAAAGGATGCTCAACATCACTAATCATTAGAGAAATGCAAATCAAGACTACAATGAGACATCACCTCACACCTGTCAGAATGTCCATCATCAAAAAATGTACAATCAATGCTGGAGAGGGTGTGTTAAAAAGGGAGCCCTCTTGAACTGGTGGTGGGATTATAAGTTGGTACAGCCACTATGGTGAACAGTGTGGAGGTTACTCAAAACCTAAAAATAGAACTACCATATGACCCAGCAATCCTACTACTGGGCATGTACCCTGAGAAAACTGTAATTCAAAAAGAGTCATGTACCAAAATGTTCATTGCAGCTCTATTTACAATAGCCAGGACATGGAAGCAACCTAACTGTCCATCAACAGTTGAATGGATAAAGAAGTCGTGGCACATATATCCAGTGGAATTAGCCATAAAAAGAAACGAAACTGAGTTATTTGTAGTGATATGGATGGACCTAGAGACTGTCATACAGTGTGAAGTAAGTCAAAAGGAGAAAAACAAATATCATCTGCTAACATATATATATATATATCTATATATATATATATGGAATGTAAAAAAAAATGTTCTGATGAACCTAGGGGCTGGACAGGAGTAAAGACGCAGACAGAATGGACTTGAGGACACGGGAGGGGGAATGGTAATCTTGGATGAAGTGAGAGGGTGGCATGGACATATATACACTACCAAATTTAAAATAGATAGCTAGTGGGAAACAGCCACATAGCACAGGGAGATCAGCTTGCTGCTCTGTGTGCCCCTCGAGGGGTGGGTTTGGAAGGGTAGGAGGGAGACGCATGAGAGATGGTATATGGTGATATATGCATACATACAGCTGATTCACTTTGTTATACAGCAGAAACTAACACACCATTGTAAAGTAATTATACTCCAATAAAGATGTTAAAAAAAAAAAAGTATGGGGAAGTATGACACTGCTTAACTCACTCTTCTCCCCAAATCAACCAAAACCAACAGCAAAAGGCGGTAGAGATTAAAAACAAAATGTCCTCCATGAAAACATAGTTTTAAAGGAGCAGGATTTATGAAGAAACTGACAGATGCAGTGATCTTTAGACAACACTAAGTGAGGATACTTGGCAACAATCCACACCACATAGAATTTTAATCATGAAAGAGTGAAGAACACTCCAGACTGAAAAAGAGAAAAAGCAACTTGGACTGAAAAGGAGAAAAGCAGACCAGCAATTTTCAGTTTGGGAGGACAGACACAGATAAAGCCAGCTGGGAAGTTAACAGGAAACATTGTAGTTAACAGGAAACATGTTTTTCCTGAAGGCAAGATGTGTTTCAGCTGGAGAATGCTAAAACAACCCCCTCTTTAAATGATGACTGCGTTCTTAGTAATGATGGTCCCAGACCTACATTTCTATACCCATCTATTACTGGGGTTACCCAGTTGCTAAATACCTTCATCACATTATTGTATTCAACCCCTACTTTATCTCCACTTCTCTTAACTCAGAAATTGCAACCAATGCAAAATCGATCCTACTTCTTTTTTTTTTTTTGTGGTATGCGGGCCTCTCACTGCCGTGGCCTCTCCCATTGCGGAGCACAGGCTCCAGACGCGCAGGCTCAGTGGCCATGGCTCACGGGCTCAGCCGTTTTGCGGCACGTGGGATCTTCCCGGACCGGGGCACGAACCCGCGTCCCCTGCATCGGCAGGCGGACTCTCAACCACTGCGCCACCAGGGAAGCCCCGATCCTACTTCTCTTAGCCTGTCCCCCAAGGTATTCAGAATGTACTCCAGTCCTACATAAGGGGCTTCCCTTTTCCCTCTTGTGAACTATCATTCAACAGTTTCTCTAGAATGTTATTTCTGCTTTGAGCCATACAGAAAGAAATCAATATATGAATATAAATCCTGGGAAGAAAGTCAACCTGGTAATTCTTTCTTGTTGAATGAAAGGGATGTTAACAAAGTCCAGGGGAAAAAGAATTGTGTCTCTAACAAGGTAAAAGACACATAAGTTATAGTACGAACAAATCCTTACTGGAGGTGGAAAAAAAAAAAGAAAAGACTTGATTATAAAATCACTTGTATATATTACCTAGTGAGATGGCTGGAAAGCTGGTCTCACTTTGGTTTCTGGGATTGGCTTGGTCTCAGTTATGGGTTGAATTGTGTCCCCCAAAATATATGTTTAAGTCCTAACCCCTGGTACCTGGGAATGTGACCTTGTTTATAAACAGGATATTTGTAGATGCAGTAAAGTTACCAAGAGGTCATTAGGCTGAGCCCCAACTCAGTATGACTTGTATCCTAATAAGTAGAGAGAAATTTGGATGCAGAGACTCAGGGAGAATACCATGTGATAACAGAAGCACAAATTGTCATGATACAGCTACAAGCTAAGGAACAACAAGGGTTGTGGCCACCACTGGAGGCTAAGAAGGGGCAAGAAGGGACTCTGTCCAGAGTTTCAGAAGGAGCAAGCATGGCTCTGTTAACACCATGATTTTGAACTGCTAGCCTTCAAGACTACAAGAGAATACATTTCTGTTGCTTTAAGATACCCAATTTGTGACATTTTCTCATGACAACCCTGGGAAACTAATAGAGATTTTGGTACTTGAAAGTGGGGTGCTGCTGTCAGAAGTAACAGAAAATGTGGACGTGGCTTTGAATTAGGTAATGGGTAGAAGGTAGAAGTACTTTGAACACTTGATAGTAAAAACCTAGATTTTCCTGAAGAGACTTCTGATAGAAATATATGAGAAACGGTTAACATCCAAAATATAGAAATAACTCATACAACTCAATAGCAAAAAAAAAACAAACAAAAAAACCACACACAAAACCAAGTTGATTAAAAAATAAGTAGAGAATTTGAATAGACATTTTTTTCAAAGAATGCATACAGATGGCCAACAGCTACATGAAAAGGTGTTTAGCATCACCAATCATCAGTGAACTACAAATCAAAACCACAATGAGGTAGCACCTCACACCCATTAGAATGGCTATTATCAGAAAGACAAAAAAAAAAAAAACTAACAAATGCTGGCGAGGATGTGGAGGGATATGGAAACCCTGTGCAGTGTTGGTGGGAATGCAAATTGGTGTAGCCACTAAGGAAAATAGTAGGGGGGAGGGCTCCTCAAAAAACTAAAAATAGAACTACCATATGATTCACCAGTTTAATTCTGGGTATTTATCCAATGAAAATGAAAACACTAACTTGAAAAGTAAATGCACTCCCATGTCCATTGCAGCATTATTTACAATAGCCAAGATATGGGAACAGTCCATTGAAGGATAAATGGATAAAGAAAATGTGGTATATATTTATACAGTGGAATCTTAACTGCCATAAGAAAGAAGGAAATCTTGCCTTTTGCAATAACATGGAGAAACCTGAGCATTATGCTAAGTAAAATAAGCCAGACAACAAAAATCAAATAATGTATGATTTCATTATTCTTATATGAGGAATCTAGAAAAAGAAACAAACAAAAAAAGAAAACAAACAAACTCATAGATATAGTGAACAGATTGGTGGTTGCCATAGGCAGGGGTGGGTGGGTGAAATGGGGGCTCAAAAGGTACAAACTTCCAGTTAGAAAATAAATAAGTTGTATGGTCAAGCCACTCAAGGTAGCTGTTGTCTTGCTCTCTGTACATCCCCTGCTCGACCAGTACCTGCTTCACCTACATGCTACTCACATGACTGACCTTCCTGCGTACTTGCCCCAGGCCCCAGCTAGTGACTGTTCTCATCAAAGGGGTAGTGAGGAGCTTGCCCCTCCACTGGTTTCCCTGGTAATTAATGAGCCCACCTGACGTCAATTCCCCTGTGACTGGTAATCTCCCACCTCCCTGCTCCCCCAGCGAATACCACTACCACGTCCTGCCTGCTGTCTGCGGCACACGCACATGGTGGTCGCTCCTGGACCTTGCTTCGGACATGTAAGATCCGTCCCCATTCATTAAACCATTGATGTCTCTGTAGCTGACGCCGGGCTCTTTCTTTGATCTTGACGCTGGGCAAGCACAGGCTTTGTAGGCCTGTGGGGAGCAGCCCAACATAAGTCATGGGCATGTAACGCATAGCATGGTGACTAAAGTTATTAATACTTTATTGTATATTTGAAAGTTGATAAAAGAGTTAATCTTAAAGGTTCTTATCACACAGTTTGTAACTATGTGTGGTAATGGACATTAACTAGACTCATTGTGGTGATCATATTGCAATATTTACAAATAAAGAATTATGTTATACAACTGAAACTAATGTTATATGTCAATTACATCTCAATTAAAAAACAACTAGAAATAGAAGGAAACTTGTTCAACATAATAAAGGTCATATATGACAAGCCACAACTAACATCATACTGAATAGTGAAAAACTGAAAGCCCTAAGATTAAGAACAAGGCAAGGATGCCCACTCTCGCCACTTCTAGTCAACGTAGGACCAATTCTAACAGAGGTGTAAGTCTTTTTTCCATAAGTCAGCTTTTCCTTAAATTCCTGTTAGCACCTAACACAACGGTTCTCAAGCTGTGGTTTCATGATTGGCAGCATTAGTTTCTTCTCAGAACTTGTTAGAACTGCAAATTCCTGTGCTTCACCCCAGGTTAGCTGAATCAAAACGCTAGGTATGGATGTCATCAAACGCGTTTAACAAGCCCTTCAGGCAAACTGGTTTCACGCTGAAGTTTAAGAACAACTGTTCTATTACCAGCAAACACCAATACAAGGGTAAAAATGGAGGATCTAGTGTGGGTAACTAAGAAGTGACAAGCTTGCACGATTACTATTTCTTTTTAAGGATAAATAGAAGGGGGAAAAGGATGTGGAAACAAGGAGTGTAAATTACTGGATCCAATAATTCGGCCAACCACACTTGCACTACACTGTCCGATTCATGAGGGATAAAAACAAAGGATCTCTTGTTGACTATTTTTCATGGTGCCTGGGACAATGTCTGGCAATAGTAAGCTTCCCCCCAAGTATTTGTTAAGTAAATAAATGAAGGCAAAGTGTTTTTTGCAAATAATATGGGTTATTGATGTACTTTAAATGCAAATGTTTTTTACAGAACAGTCCAGGTCTCTGGCTGCACAGACGAGGGAAGACCAGAATGAATACTCTCTCAGTGAAGCAGATCTGAGAAAACAGAACCAAGAAGGAGCTGTGATCCTGGCATGAGAATTTCTTCTCTGAAGTTCATCAACAAGATATATCACTCATCACCCTGGTAAGAAATTAGAGAAGGTAAGGAAGACATTAAGATTTTTATTTTAACGCAATTCTTAAAACAGTAATATTCAAAATCCTGCGATAAATGTTTTCAATTGTTGGATTAAAAAATGTTTTGAAGAGATGTTTGAAGTTTAATTGACAAACAATAACAGCACTCATGTAAAGTGTACATTTTAAGTTTTGTTATATTTATACACCTGTGAAACAATCACCACAATTAAGGTAATGAAATACTGCACCCCAAAAGTTCTCTTGTACCCTTTTGTAATCACTCCTTTTAATCCATTTCTACACTTCCCCATGCCCAGACAACTATTGATAATGTGTTTTGTCACTATAAGAGAATTTCTAGAATTTTATGTAAATGGAATCGTAGAGTATGTGCTTTCTTTGGTTTATTTTACTGCTTTGTCTCATAATAATTTTGTGATTCGTCCACACTGTTTTGTGCAAGATAGCCAATTCCTTTTTTATAGGGAAATAGTATTTCATTATATGCATATATCAGAATATGTTCATGTACCTTTATTGGACATTTGGATTATTTCTAGTTTTTGGTATTTATAAATGGAGGTGCTATAAACCTTCATATACAAGTCTGTGTGAACAGATGCTTTCATTTCTCTTGAGTAAATACCTTAAAGTGGAATTGCTAGATATATATAAGTTGTATGTTTCACTTTTTAAGAAACTGCCAAAATATTTTACAATGTGGTTTTACCATTTTTTATTCCACAGTGTTTGAGAATTCCAGTTACTTCAAATTCTCACTAGCACTTAGAATGAACACTTAAAAAAATATTAGTTATTGTAATAGGTGCAGACTATTATTGTAGTTTAAGCCACATTTTCTTAATTACTAATTATACTGAGCATCTTTTCATTTGGCTGTTTGTGATTCGGTATCTACTTTGGTGAAATATGGGTTTAAATATTTTGCCCAGTTTTAATTTGTGTTACCATGTTTTGAGAGTTTTATATATTCTAGATGGAAGTCCTTTATCACTTGCAACTGTTTTTAACAGTCTTTATCTTGTTTTTCATAGTCTTGTTTTTCATTATATAGCCATGTTTTTTGAAATTCTTAATTTGGATGAAGTTCAATTTATAAATAGGGCTGATTTTATTGATTTTTTCCTTCTATTATGGGTTATAGTTTGATGCTTCTTTGCACACCTGGAGATATTTTTATTGGATGCTAGACTGTGGATTTTATGGTCTTAGGTGCTATGTATTTTTGTATTCCTATAAATATATTTGAACTCTGTTGTGGCATGCAGTTAAGTTACCTGGAAACATTTTGATCCTTCTGGGATTTGCTTAAATTTTGTCACGTGGGGATAGGGGTGTGGCTTATTTAGGGCTAATTTTATTTCAATTCTGAAGCAAAACTCTTCTGAATTCTCTACTTTTGTCTCCTGAATTACGAGTTTTCCATACGGACTAGGGATTTTGTTCTTGAATACTTTTGTGAAGCACAGGCACAGGATGCGCAGGCTCAGTGGCCATGGCTCACGGGCCCAGCCGCTCCGCAGCATGTGGGATCTTCGCGAACCGGGGCACGAACCCATGTCCTCTGCTTCGGCAGGCAGACTCTCAACCACTGCGCCACCAGGGAAGCTCCCTTGAATACTTTTAGATAGTTCTTTCCCGGGTGTTAGGTAATTTTCTCACATGTGTGTGCTGATCCTCTGTAGATTTCTAGAGTAGTTTTTCTTTGCATCTTTCCTGTGTTTGGTACTCCACCAATGAATTCTAGCTGCCATGGCCTCTCCAGACTTCCAGATCCAACTGCCCAACTGGGCTCTGCCTTTTCCCTATATGGTTTCTTCTTCCCTATGCTATGACCATTGATATGCTCTTCAGGCACTAAGGTGGGACAATCAAAGAGATTCTTTTATTTATTTAACATTTCTATGGAATCACTGATGTCACATATTTTGCAAACTTTTGTTTATGTGTCTATATATTTTTTTTCAGGCAAAAGGGTAAATATGATCACTGTTACTTTTTGCCCCCCAAACAGAAGACCCATTGAATTTCTAATATTAAGAAATAAGAGGGGGCTTCCCTGGTGGCGTAATGGTTAAGAATCTGCCTGCCAACGCAGGAGACATGAGTTCGAGCCCTGGTCAGGGAAGATCCCACGTGCTGCAGAGCAGCTAAGCCCGTGCGCCACAACTACTGAGCCCATGTGCCACAATTACTGAAGCCCATGCACCTAGAGCCCATGCTCCACAACAAGAGAAGCCACCACAATGAGAAGCCCGCACATCACACCCCCGCTCACTGCAAATAGAGAAAAGCCAGCGTGCAGCAATGAAAACCCAATGCAGCCAAAAATAAATAAATTTATTAAAAAAATAAGAGGAATTATAGAGGCACATAAATGTTATATATGATTTCATGGTATTAGTTATGTGCTATCTTGTTTAATTGACTACAACTACTTTAACAAAGATATATACAGTGATGCTAGGTCTTTTATATAAAATATTTAAATTGAATGATTGCCATGGTAACCATTGAATTATTAGGGGTCTTGACCTTAGTCACAAAACATAAGTTTCTGATAAAATATGTAGGAAACAATGCATTCTGATTAGAACTTTTTAAAATTCATCATGCCTTTCCAGAAATATAATTCTTTTAAATATGAGGTCTTTTGGAAGAAACAGTGTCATACAAATCACAAGTGTTCAGGAAAGCCTTAAGAGAACAAATTGTACTAAATTTCAACTTACCCTAAAATGCAGGATATGGACAATTCAATATTTCTTTTCATACCAATTTTCCTTGTGATGTATGAACATAAACATCCTCTGGCACAGAGCTTCCCAGTGTCACAGCATACAGTGGGTATGCCACAAATGTGTAATGGATATATCTGAGATTTTGATCTCTGTAGCACTTTACATGGTCTGGTGGAGTCTGAGGAGGCTGAAATGTATAGAATTCCCTCTAGCAATAATCAGTGTCAACTTAACCACACCGTGCCTTATAAATACAGTGCCATGATGTGGCAAGATCAGGATGCACTACTCCAGCAGTTACGCGTTTCTCACTGTTTTATCTTCTATAATGCCATGCTCAGTTTATGAATTTGTGCTGCTTTTCTTACTTCAAGGGATATCTGACTTGCTTAGAAAAGGAATGTAGCCAGTGGAAAAGAGAAGAAGCGGCTTTCTACAACTGTCTTTATTTCTGAACTCTATTGCCTTAGGGAAACTTTATTATTAAAATGAAAAATTCTATGTGTGTCTTTACTGATACTATAGTTGTAGAGTTCAAAAACATTGGTGATGTAAATCAATACTGCATATACTTTGTAAAAAAATGAAGCTCATCTTTTAAAATGTCCTTAAGAGAATGTGTTCATTTTATGACAGATAGTACAGCCTTTGCAAATATTAGGTAGGTGACTGTGATACCATTTAGGTTGCCTGTCCTGTACTCTAGCTTCCCCTATAGAAATCTATTTATAAAATGTAGTTTGCATTTTAGTAAAGAAGAAAGCTTGAACCACGATGCTTGGGGAGTGAAAAGACTTTATTATTCAGCCCATGTATGTTTTCCAAATTTAAAAGTCTGTGGAGTAGTTGGTCCATGCTACATTTCACAAGTTCTAGCTGTGCTCTGTTTACAGAATTGGTCTGCAGTATTTAAAGTGCCAACTTTTTTCTTTCCATTTTGGATTAGAATTTGTATCTCATAGGAGCAGGAGGTTTTGTTTCAAGTTCTTGAATCCTTTAGTAAGAGAAAGGAAGCTAAGAGAACAAACTAGAGCAGAGTTATTGAGATATAATTTCTATCTAAACCTTTTTGATATTGTAATTAGAAGACTTCTTACCTGTGGGTTTGCTCCATATTGTAGAATTTACCATTTTGTTTTTCACATGCATTTTGATATCGGATGAATAGCAGAAATGGAAAAGCATGAGGAAGAGAAAATATTTATTTTTATTTATTTAGTAGAGGGAAAAGTCAGATGAGTGGGCAATTTTACATATTCTGCCCTTTTCTGTGTGTAAAATGAATATATACAAACAAGTGCAGCAACATGCTTTTTGCCTCTCTGACTACTTCTCCCCTTTATTGAGGTATACATACAATAAATTGCACATATTTAAACATACAATTTGTTAAGTTTTGACATAGAAATAATCTCATGAAGCCATCACTTTTATCAAGATAAGAACATATCTGTTGCTACAAAATTTCCTTGTGTTTTTTTTATAATCCTTCCATGCCACTCAGCTCAATCAAGACAACAACGGATCAGCTTTCTGCCATTATAGATTAGTTTGTATTTTCCTTAATTTTACATAAATGTGAACCTACATTATATAACCTTTTTTTGTGCCTTTCCACTCGGCATTATTATTTTGAGAATCATCCATGTAGCTGCACGCATCTTTAGTTAATTCTATTTATTACAGAATAATAGTGCCTTTTATGGATGTACTGTAACTCATTTATGATTCACTTACTGATGGACATTTGTGTTATTTCCAGGTTTTGGCTCTTACAAATAAGAATGTTATTAACATTCATGTACAAATCTTTGTAGGAAGTTATGCTTTCATTTATTTTTAGACATATAGCTAGGAGTGGAATGACTAGGTTGTATGCCAGATATATGTTTAACTTAAAAAAAAATTGCCAAACTGTTTCGAAAAGTGGTTGTATCATTTTACATTCCTAGTAGTAGTGTTTGAGGGTGTATTTGCTCTATATCCTCACCATTGTATATTGTCTTAATTGTACACATTCTAAAAGGTATATAGAGGTATCTCATTGTGGCTTAATTCTCATTTCACCAATGACCAAAGATGTTCTAACATCTTTTCAGGTGGGCGTTTGTGATTAGCATATCTACTTTGATAAAGTATGTGTTCAAATATTTTGCTTTTTTTTTTATTGGTTTTTGCATTTTGAAAGTTTTTTTTAATATATATCCTGTATACAAGAACTGTATCAGATATATATTTTCCCAATTTAGACTCTTTGTTTTCTTAACAGTATCTTTCAGAGAGTAGATAGTGTTAAAGTTGATAAAGCATTATAATTTTTAAAACAACTTATGCTTTTGCTGTCATATCTTTACCTAATCCAAAGTCTCAAAGATTTTCCTCTCTGCTTTAAGAAATTTTATAATTTTCCTGGCTTTTATATTGAGGTCTATGATTAATTTTGAGTTAATTATTTTACATGATGGGATATAATATTAGGGTTCTTTTTCATATGGATATTGACTTGTTCCTGTAACATTTTTAAGAGACTTTTTCCCTTTAAATTGCTTTTATACCTTTTTTGAAAACCAACTTACTGTAAATGCATCGGTTTATTTTTAGACTCCATTTTCTATTTCATTATCTATCTTTGATGACCATACCACAGTGTATTATTACTTTAAAATGAATCTAAAAATCAGGTAGTGTAAATTCAACAACTTTGAATTTCCTTTACCAACATTGTTTTGGAAAATTCTGAATACTTTCACGTTTTTTTATAAAATTTGGAATCAGCTTGTCAATTTCTACTAAAAAAAAGTGTACTTGAATTTTGACAGGACTCTATAGAATAGCTTGAGAAGAATTGACATCTTAATACTACTTAGTTGCCTGATCCATGAGCACGATATACCTCCCAGTTTCTTTAGTTCATCTTCAACTTTTCTCAGCCATGTTTTGTAGTTTGCAATGCACGGGTTTTCTCCATCTTTTGTCAACTTTATCTAAAGCTCAGGAGATGAGCATATGCAACAGCACTAAGTACGTTGCTTATAAAATAAGCTCATTAGAATTTAAATAAAGTCTTGTCGCATGTGCACATGCACGCAACCAACAAATAAAACTTTCTCTGTGTTCCTCTAAATCTAACTGAATCTTACTTTTTAACATGTGAAAAACCTTGTTCTGGATCTGGTATATTTTGGGAGAAAAATCCTTTTTAAGCATATTTTAATGGGCTTTGATTTCTTTTATAAAGGAACCATAATTTAGTTGCCCATTTCCAAGGGAAAGACTTGCTTTCTTATTTTTGATAGTTCCGCATTTCTCTTGAGTTCTTTTCCCCATAACTTAAAGATTTTTAAAAAATCACAGTATGTAACATGCTAACTTTCATCAAAATCTCATAAAAATTTAAACAGTTTTTGTTTCCAAAAACCTTTCGCACACAACTTTTAAGTCCTAACATTCCCTTACTTTTTAAGAAGTTTTATGACTTTCTATGTTTTTGGTGACCTAAACTTTTTATATGTAATTCGTCAAATTTACAATTATGAAACACTACATCTTCTTTAGAATAGTTTACTGCCTGTGCTGTGAAATACACTTTGCTATTTTAATGGAATTTGCTTCACTTCATATAATTTAGCTTTATGAAGTCCATTTAAGTAGAACACAAATTTTAAAATAAATTTCCAAAGTAATTGCTCCCATGAAAAATTGTGGCAGGGCAAGGAACAAATTCTCCCATCAAGATATGGCACATTTCTTTGATAGAGTGAATTAATGTTTTTAGTTTCTATCTTGATGACGATTTCTAATTTTTACATTGACTCACAATTAAAGCGAATCATGTATGTTTGCCAGTTACATAGCTCATGTCATCCTGAATCATGTCTGAAGTCCTATTATGCATGGAATTGTTAACTTTTTTCACTCTAGGTTTTAACATGCAAACCTTATTTTGATGCTTTTTAGTAAATTATGACTTAAAACTTCTTCTGCTTGCTATGGCCAGAAGCCTTACTGATTCTCCATAAGGAACAGAATATAAAAGTGTATTATATATATTATTTCTCTTTAATGAATGCAAAGTCAAGGGAAAGTTATAAAAATATATCCATGAAATATTTAATAAGTAGCATATATAAACAATTACTCATATAATAAAAGTCTTGATTCAGCCTTATATAATGGAAAAGTCACATTTTGGTCAAAGTAAAGTGAATTTGATTTCCATTCCTCCCACTGATTAACTGAGCCATCTTTGAAAAATCATGTGACCACTTCAGGTATCAGATTCCACATTTGTCAGTTGGATATTATTGTACCTACTTCATCAGATTGATGTGAAAATTAACTATGAAAAATATGCAGTATTAAGAACTCATGTAATGGCAGTGTTAACCACCTATAACCTCCCTCTATTCTAGTTTATTCAGCAGAATGCTGAGTATTATGATATATACAGAAGTATAAATATATTCCCTTCTCTAGATAATAACTTAGCAGCAATATTGACAATGTAAAATATGTGTCAACATCATAGAAATTCATAACACTTAAATATTGAGGTAAAGAATAAAGATACTTTGGAGGTTTTCAGGAGGGGTAGATCAGGAAGAAATAAGCCATAATGGCTTTAGATGTATTTAGAAAAGATTCAAGTAAATATGTTGTTATATTCATAAAAAATTATAGCACCTTCCCCACTTAGTGATGATTTCATTTATAATAAAAATTAAAAATAGATCTCCCAAATGATCTAGCAATTCCACTTCTGGGTATATATCCAAAAACACCAAAGCCACTAATTTGAAAATATTTCAAATTAATGTGACACTTAAATTTACAGTGTTAAATTTTAAATATATTCAATACAAAATTTAAAAAAGAAAAAGTTTCTGATTAAACACACGTTCATCACTAAATACTCTAGATTTTAAAGTTGATGTAAATTAAAAGAATAATGAGGTATAAAGAAAGCTGGATAGAATAGGCAGAGAATGTTTATAGACCCACTTAAAACTCTCAGCTCATGAAGTTCTAAGGATGCTATGCAAGGAATCTATATTTTTCATCCACAGTAGTAGGAAAATATTAAAGTCTTATATTAATATGTTTTTAATTCTTTAGTGATGTCTTTGTTGATAATGTGAAAGATGAGAAGGAAAAATGACACAAATACCATACCCCATGCTAATAGAGTGGATTTTACTGCCAGTAGGGTGAAAAATTCGCCGGAGAGAAACTATTTTTAATTGAAATGCCATTGCTTTCCCCCCACAAAAGATCTATTCCCCTAACAAAAGACTTTCAGAAAACAAGGGAATGATTATTACTTTCATAAATGACCAGATAGTATAACAAACAGAAAAGACATTTGACCAAACGGGGAAGTGATAGAAAGCATACATATCTTCTGAGAGAATTTAGCAGAGGATCATGATATGGTGAATTCTGAATGTATCAATAGTATATGGTAATATAATTCAGATTGTCTTATTGTTCCAGATATTAGCCAAATAAACTTCTCCTACTTTGATAAGCTGACTATTGGAACAAAATCAAAGGCCATTTGATTCCAATTGTCTTTAGATGCTGTCATATTGTAGAAAGATATTATTTGAGAAATTGGCATATTCTGTGATATTTCTATTTTTAGACACATCATTAATAAAATTTCTCTAAAGTTACTCCTGTTTTTGCTCGTAATTTAGCTGTCTTTTCCACTTTGTGAATGCATTTGCTTTCATGGTTCCCTTTACCTTAAAAAATGACCTCATTGTTGGGCTTCCCTGGTGGCACAGTGGTTGAGACTCCACCTGCTGATGCAGAGGACACGGGTTTGTGCCCCGGTCTGGAAAGATCCCACATGCCTTGGAGCGGCGGGGCCCGTGAGCCATCGCCGCTGAGCCTGCGCGTCCAGAGCCTGTGCTCCGCAACGGGAGAGGCCACAACAGTGAGAGGCCCGCGTACTGCGGAAAAAAAAAAATTACCTCATTGTTGAGTTGTTTATAGAAGAATCTCATACACTGAATAGCCTAAGTCCATTCCATAATGTGAGCAATGTCAAGTAATTGCTTCTATGTAACAGAAATATGTGAATAACATTGTCTTCTGGAGGTTTACTCTATCTTGTTATATAGAAATTTACTTTAACTATCACTGTCTGATAAATGTTTTAGGATACTAGTGAAGTGAGTTTGAATATATTGACTTAATTTTTTTCTTTAAAAGTTATGTAAATTTTCTTTTGATTCCATATTTGAACCACGTTTATTTTTTTCTCTCCCACAAAATTTTCTTTTAATTTTTAAATTGAGTTATAACCAATATACAATATTATATTATGTTCAGGTGTGCAACAGAGTGATTTGATATTTTTATACATTATGAAATGATCACCACAATAAGTCCAGTTATCATCCATCACCATACTAAGCTGTTACAATATTATTGACTGTATTCCCTATGTGTACATTATATCTCTGTGACTTATTTATTTTACAGTTGGAAGTTTGTACCTCATAATCCCCTTCACCTATTTCCCTCATTTCATTGATCTATGTGTGTGTGTTTTGTGCCAGTAACATACTTTTTTGATTATTATAGCTTTGTAGTATAGTTTCAAGTCTGGGAGTATGATACCTCTTGCTTTGTTCTTTCACTTGATTGCTTTGTCTATTCATAGTCTGTTGTGGTTCCATACATATTTTAGGAATGTTTGTTCTAGTTCTGTAAAAAATGACTTTGATAATTTGATAGGGATTACATTGAATCTGTAGATTGCTTTGGGTAGAATGGACATTTTAACAGTATTGATTCTTCCAATCCATGAGCACATATATCTTTCCATTTATTTGTGTCATCTTCAATTTCTTTCCTCGATGTTTCATAGTTTTCAGAGTGTAGGTCTTTTACCTCCTTGGTTAAATTTATTCCTATTTTATTATTTTTGACACAATTGTAAATGGAATTGTTTTCTTAATTTCTTTCTGATATTTTGTTATTAGTGTATAGAAATGCAACAGATTTTGGTATATTAATTTTGTAACTTGCAACTTCACTTAATTTATTTATTAGATCTAATAGTTTTATGATGGAATGTTTGGAATTTCTATACATAGTATCATGTCATCTACAAATGGTAACAGTTTTATTTCTTCCTTTCCAATTCAGATGATTATTATTTCTTTCCTTGCCTAATTGCTGTAGTGAAAATTGGTGAGAATGGGCATTCCTGTCTTGCTTCTGACCTGACAGGAAGAGATTTCTGCTTTTCATCATTGTGTATCTGTGGATTTGCCATATATGACCTTTATTATGTTAAGGTTTGTTCCCACTATAGCCCCTTGTGGAGAGTTTTTATCATAAATAGATGTTGAATTTTGTCAAATTTTTTCTGTATCTATTGAAATGATCATGTGATTTTTTTCCCTTCATTTTATTAATGTGGTATGTCACATTGATTGATTTGCAGATGTTAAACCATCCTTGTATTCCTGAAATGAATCCCACTTGATCATGTGTTGTTAAATTTGGCTTGTTAATGATTTGTTGAGGATTTTTGCATTATGCTCATCAGTGATACAGCCTGAAATTCTCTTTTCTGTGTAGTCTTTGGGTATCTTGGATACTCAGATAATGGTGGCCTCATAAAATTAGTTCAGAAGTGTTGCTTCAATTTTTGGAATCATTTGAGAAGGATAGGTATTAATTCCTCCTTAAATGTTTGCTAGAGTTCACCTGTGAGGCCATCTGGACCTGGACTTTTGTTTTTTAGAGTTTTAAAAATTACTAATTCAGTTTCATTACTAGTGATTGGTCTATTCAGATTTTCTGTTTCTTCATGATTCAGTCTTGGAAGATTGTGTGTTTTTAGGAGTTCATTTTTTTAGGTTGTCTAATTTGTTAGCATACATTTGTTCATAGTATTCTCATTATTCTTTGTATTTCTGTAATATTGGTTGTAATTACTCCTCGTTCATTTATGGTTTTATTTATTTGGGCTCTCTTTCTTTCTTGATTAGTATGGCTAACAGTTTGTTGATTTGTTTACCTTTTCAAAGAAACAGCTCTTAGTTTCATTTATCTTTTCTCTTGTTTTTTCTAATCTCTATTTCATTTATTTCTTCTCTAATCTTTATTATTTTCTTCCTTCTACTAATTTGGGCTTTGATTGTTCTTTTTCTAGTTCATTTATATGTACATTCAGATTGTTTATTTGAGATTTTTCTTGTTTCCTGAGGTAGGCCTATACTGCTATGAACTTTCTTAGAACTGCTTTTGCTGTCTCCCATAGATTTTGGAAAGTTGTGTTTCCATTTTCATTTGTTTCCAGGTATTTTTAAATTTCCTCTTTGATTTCTTCATTGACCCATTGATTGTTTAATCTTAGATTTATTGAGACTTGTTTTGTGGGCTAACATGTGATCTATCTGGAGTAAGTTGTGTGTGCATGTGAAAAGAATGTGTATTCTGCTTTTGGATGAAGTATTCTGTATATATCTATTAAGTCTATCTGTTAATGTGTCATTTAAGGACAGTGTTCACTTACTGATTTTCTGCCTGGATGTTTTATCCATTTATGTAAGTGGGGTACTTAAGTCCCTGCTATTATTGTACCTCTGTACATTTCTCCATTTATTTCTGTTATATTGCTTTATAGATTTAGGTGCTCCTTGTGTTGGGTGCATAATTTAACAAATATTAATCCTCTTGTTGGATCTACCTCTTTACCATTATGTAATGCCTTTTTTTATCTTTTATTAGAGTCTTTGTTTTAAAGTCTATTTTGTCTGATATATGTATTGCTACCACAGCTCTTTTTTTTCCCATTTGCATGAAATATCTTTTTCCATCTATCCACTTTCAGTCTATGTGTGTCTTTAGATCTGAAGTGAGTCTTGTGGGCAGCATATAGATGGATCTTTTTTTTTGTATTACATGGGCCTCTCACGGTTGTGGCCTCTCCCATTGTGGAGCACAGGCTCCAGACACGCAGGCTCAGCAGCCATGGCTCACAGGCCCAGCCGCTCCGTGGCATGTGGGATCTTCCTGGACCGGGGCACGACCCCACATCCCCTGCATCAGCAGGCGGACTCTCAAGCATTGTGCCACCAGGGAAGCCCTAGATGGATCTTGTTTTTATCCATTCAGCCACACTATAGCTTTTGATTGAAGCATTTAGTTCATTTACATTTTAAGGATTTATTAATATGGATGTATGTATTGCCATTTTGTTCATTGTTTTCTGGTTGTTTTTGTAGTTCTTCTCTGTTTTTGTCTTCTTTTGGTTTCTTCCCTTTTGGTTTGATGGATTTCTCTAGTGTTATGTGTAGATTTCTTTCTCTTTATATTTTGTGCATCCATTTATACTTTGCACCTTGTTCCATCATATTGCTTACAGAGAGACTCATAATTTACTTTGAGCTGTAGTGCATAATAAATACTATTCACACTATAATTTTATTTTGTGACAGAATAATGAATCTTGATTAGATAAAAGTGAAACATGGTTTGAAATGTTTGTTTTTTCAACATCAGAAGATATGCTAAAAATCTAATCTAAAAAGAGTCTGAATAATTACATTGGAAGATGTTAATTAGTGCAAAGATATACAAGCAATTTTTCATTTAACATACATATTCTTACTCTACGTTAAAAACTTTTTTTCAGTCTTGGTAAAATTACTTTATTGTCTCCATGTACCAACTTTTCCAAAATTTAACCCAGTAAAAACCAGTCAGGTTCACATATATTGCAAATTAATTGCTATAGAAAGACTAATAAATATTTTGAATATCACCATTTGGTAACCATCACATTAATAACAGTTTCAGAGAATAAACATCAATGGATGTTAAGACTAGTGGATAAAGGTTTAATTAGAAACAGGATATTTACATCATCTTGAAGTATTTGCCCGTAAGATACTTATTAAATACAAAGGGAAAAAGATTAACTTTCAATAAATTAAACCTGACAAATACTACCTAGACCAAATGATCCAAGTTAATATCACCATCAGGGAAATAAATAGACATTATTTGCCTCCTAATATGATGCACTTAAAAGAACAAATCACGTCTGTAGTATTCTTTACAAAAATATGTGACATGAATATATTCATGAGGAAACATCATACAAATCCAATTTGAAGGACAGTCAATAGAGTAAATGGCCCAAACTCTTCAAAAAATGTTAAAATCATAAAAAATAAGAAAAACTAAGAAACTCTTCCAGATAGCAGGAGATGAAAGAGACATAAAAACTGATATCAATGAGCAATACTGAATTAGACTAGGAGGAAAAAAAGTCATTCTCTTTATAAAGGTCAGTAGTACCACAATTGTGAAAATTGACTTATTAATTAATAATAATGTGAAAACTGTGTTAATATCATGCTAATAATTATACTATGATTATATAAGAAAATGGCCTTGGAAATCCACAAGTGAAATATTTAGGGGTAAAGGACATCATCTAGAATTTATTCTGAAGTGGAGGGGAGTGGATAGGAGAGAGAGAGACAGAAGCAGAATGAGCTGTGAGAATGAGAGCATGAAAGAAAGTGGTGGGGGTAGGGAAGGGGAATAAAAACATAAATGTTAACATTTGAGCTTCTGAGTGAATGGTAAATAAAGATTGTTGGTACAATTTTTATAACTTTTCTGTAAGTCTGAAGTTAGTTTGAAATAAGATGTTTTAAAAATCAGAATAACTACATTAAATAAATAATTAATAAAAATCAACTAAGAGAGTTCTTAATCTAAGTGGATTAATTATCTAAATCTCAATGTCAGTTGAAATTATTAGATCCAGTGGTTGTACATATAAACACATTCACAGTTGATGTGAAATTAGGAAACTTTTAGAGGTCTTTGTTTGTTTTGGTAAATAGTAGAAACCACACAGTGACTGTAAATTTATAAAAACTATATTCAGTCTTAATTTCTATCATTTGATTATTGTCACAAAGTACATAAAATTGCTATTGAGTTATCTGAGGCATTTTCTTCTGAATTGGTTTCTGGTCTCAGACTCAACAGCAGCATGTCTCTCTCCTTAACTTTTCCCCTATTAACTGTACTAGCATTTGTGCATAGTGGCACTAAAAAGAGTATCATCCATCAGGAATCTAGTCATAAATATTTAATTAGGACAGTTTGAGGAATGTGAATATGATTTCCTGTGATTTAATTCTTATAACATTTATAATTCTGACAGTTGCAGTTAAATAGCCTGGGTGCCTTTCTGGTTCCTGTTTACCAGTAACGATTATATTTGGCCCATTCCTTAACCTTGTGTTAGCATTTGGCACTCTTCACGAGTTGGTCAAAACAAAATAAAAAATTCAGCCATGTGCTACTTTAGGAAATGAGAATTATATTACTTTTAACTAAAAGTTGTTATAAAGGAATCATTATATACTTCTAGTAAAGGTGATGTCTAGATTGAGTTGGCCTATGCAGACTGTGACAGTCTCAGTAACTTCTAACTTCTCTTTGTCAGTAACATTTTTTCCTGTCTGGATGGCAACATAATTTTTTTCTCCTTTATCTTTATGTTTTTGTAACTTCATCAAGATATGTCAAAATGTAAATGTCAATATAATTTTTTTCTCTGGGACATGACATTTTTCAGTTTCAAAATTAGTCATCTAAGTTTTACAGTTCTTAAATTTTGATAAATATTTGTAGTAACACAACCATTACAGTCCCATCATAATAAAAACATAGAACATTTCTATCAGCTCAGGTAATTTCCCTTGCAAGGGGCTGTTAATATTATTCTCTTATTATTCTTCAGAGGTTCAGAGCTCTGTAGCAATGTCCCTTTATTCTTTAATTTAAAAACAAAATTTTCAACACAACAATGTAAATCAACTATACTCCAATAAAATTTGTTTTTAATTTTATAATTTATTATTTACTTACTGAAATATATTTAACATACATTGTGAAGATTTAAGGCATACAACATTTTTTTGTGATATATTTATATATTGTAATATGATTGCTATTGTAGCAATAATTAGCTCTTCTATCATGTTACATAATGATTGTTTCTATTTTAGTGGTTGGAATAATTTAGTTCTAGTCTCTTAACAACTTTGATGGTTATAATACAGTATTGTTCTGCACAGTTATTATACTGTGCATTATATCACAGAGCTTATTTACTACTCATTAGAAGTTTGTACCTTGAAACAATATCTGTCCTGTGTCCCACTTGGAATCCCCTGTAATAATCATTTTACTTTCTGTTTTTATAAGTTTGGCTTTTTTAGATAGCACATATAAGTGATATCATATAAAATTGTTGTCTTCTGCCTGGCTTATCTCACTTAACATAATGTGCTCAAGGTCCATGCTTATTGTCCTAAATGGCAGGATATTCTCTTTCTCATGGCTGAGTTGTAGTCTATCATATAAATATATATAGCACATCTTTATCTGTTCTTCCATTGATGGGCACTTAGGTTGTTTCCATGTCTTGTCCACTGTTGCAATAAACATGAGAGTGCAGCTATCTCTTCAGTATCCTTTTATCATTTCTTTCGTGTATATACTGAGAAGTTGAGTTGCTGAATCATATGGTAGATATATTTTTAATTATATTGAGGGTGCTCCATGCTGTTTCCACAGTGATTAAACTGGTTTACATTCCACACACACTGTAAAATGGATTCACTTTTCTCCACGTCCTTGTGAGCACTTGTTATCTCTTGTCTTGATGATACCCATTCTAACAGGTATGAAGTGATATCTCATTGTGGTTTTGATTTTCATTTTTGGTTATGAATGTTGTCCAGCATTTCTTCATGTACCTGTTGGCCATTTGTATGTCTTATTTGGAAAAATGTCTATTTTGCTCTGCCCGTTTTTAAATCACGTTTGTTGTTATTGAGTTGTATGAGTTCTCTGTATATTTTTAATATTAACTCCTTATCTGATAAATGGTTTGTGAAAAATCTCCCATTCTGTAGGTTGCCTTTTCAGTTGTTAATTTTTTCTTTTGATATGCAGAAGATTTTAAGTTTAATGTAGTCCCGTTTCTTGATATTTTCTTTCATTGTTTATGCTTTCGGTGACATATTCAGAAAATTATTGCCAATACTAACGTCAAGAAACTTCTCTACATTTTCTTCTAGGAGTTTAATGGTACCAAGTTTTATGTTTAAGTCTTTACTCCATTTAGAGTTAATTTTTGAATGGTGTAAGACAGATGTCCAATTTCATTATTGTGCATGCCTTTACCCAGTCTTCTCTAGCACCATTTGTTAAAAAGACTTTTTTACCGTAGGGTGTTCTGTGCTCTTTTGTCAAATATTAATTTACCATATACAAGTGGATTTAATTCTGAGCTCTCTATTCTGTCCCATTGGTCTATTTTTTTTTTTTTTTTTTCGGTACGCGGGCCTCATGCTGTTGTGGCCTCTCCCATTGCGGAGCACAGGCTCCGGACGCGCAGGCCCAGCAGCCATGGCTCGCGGGCCCAGCCGCTCCGCGTCATGTGGGGTCCTCCCGGACCGGGGCACGAACCCGCGTCCCCTGCATCGGCAGGTGGACTCCCAACCACTGCGCCACCAGGGAAGCCCCATTAGTCTATTTTTAAGCCAGTTCCATACTGTATCTTTGTAGTATAGCTTGAAATCAGGAAGTGTGATACCTCCAACTTTATTCTTTTTTTCCCCAGGATTGCTTTGGCTATTCAGAGCCTTTAGTGGTTCCACACAAATTTTAGGATTTATTTTTCTATTTCTGTTAAGAATGTCTTTGATATTTTGATGGAGAGTGTTGAATCTATAGATGGATATGGGTATTATGGATATTTTAACAGTGTTAATTCTTCTCATCATGAACATGGGATGTCTTTACATTTGTTTATGTCATCTTCAATTTCATTCAACAAAGTTTTACAGGTTTCATTGTACATATCTTTTACTTCTTTGGTTAAAGTTATTCCTAGGTATTTTATTGTTTTTGATTCTATTGTGAATGAAATACGTTTCTATATTCCTTTTTCAGATGTTTTATTTTTAGTTTATAGAAATGCAGCTGATTTCTTTATGTTGATTTTGCATTCTGCAACTTGACTGAAATCATTATTTCCAATAGTTTTTTGTTCATTAGTCTTTTGTGATTTTCTGTATACAGAATCATATCATCTGCTAATATTGAAAGTTTTACTTCTTTCTTTATAATTTGGATGTCCTTTATTTCTTTGACCTACTTAATTGCTCTAGCTAGGACTTCCAGCACTACACTGAATACAAGTGTTGAGAGTGAGCATCCTTGTCTTGTTCTTGATCTTAGAGGAAAATTTGTCAATTCTCTGTTGAGCATGATAGCTGTAGGTTTCTCTTATGGCCTTTATTAGGTTGAGGTATATTCCTTCTATACTCAATCTGTAATTTATTGATTTGTTTATGTTACCAGTCTTGCATTACATACATACATACATATGTGTGTATATATATATATATATATATATATATATATATATATAGAGAGAGAGAGAGAGAGAGAGAGAGAGAGAGAGAGAGAGAGAGTGTCATGAATTATAGACCTTTAAATGTGTTCTTGAATTTGGTTTGCTAATATTCTGTTGAGAATTTTATCATCTATATTCAGCAGGAATATTAATATAGTTTTCTTGTAGTGTACTTATCTGGCTTTGGTATCAGGGTAACACTGGCTTCATAGAATTAGTTTTGAAGTGTTTGCCCCTTTTCAATTTTTTTATATACAATTTAAAGATTGAAATTAATTCTTCTTAAAAGTTTGGTAGATTTTGCCAGTAAAGCTGTGTAATCCTGGAGTATTCCGTGTTGGGAGTTTTTTTGATTACTGATTTAATCTCTTTACTCATTATTGGTCTGTTCAAATTTTTCATTTCTTCCTGATTTTGTCATAGTACGTTGTGTGTTTCTGGAAATTTATCTATTTCTTCAGAATTTTCTAATTGGCTGCCATTTAATTGTTCATGGTAAGTCTTCTATGCTTCTATATATTTGTGTAGTATTTGTTGTAATGTCTCCTCTTTCATTCACGTATTATTTATTTGAGACATCTTTTTTTTTCTTATTCTAGTTAAAGGTTTGTCAATTTTGTTAAAATTCTTTTAAAAACTGCTTTTAGTTTTATTGTTTCTGGTCTCTGTTTTATTTATTTCTGCTCTGATCTTTGTTATTTGCTTTCTTCTGCTAACTGTACTAATTTTTAATTCTTTTTTCTAGTTCCTTGAGGTGTAAAGTTTGGTGTTTATTTGAGATCGTTCTAATTTCTTAATATGTGCATTTCTAGCTTTAAACTTTCTTCTCAGAACTGCTTTTACTGCTTCTCATAAGTTTTGGTATGTTGTGTTTCCATTTTTGTTTGTTTCAAGATTTTTTTTGATTTCCCTTTTGATTTCTTCTTTGACCCATTGGTTTTTTCAGAAGTATCAATATATTGTTTAGTTTCTACATATTTATAGATTTTCCATTTATCCTTTTGTTGTTGTTTTCTATTTTCACACCATTGTGGTCAGAAAAAAAAAATAGCTGGTATGATTTCAGTCTTCCTAAATTTGCTAAGATTTGTAGGTTACACTCTTTTTGTTTTCCCTAGATGACTTTAAGGTTCTTTTTTAATCACTGTTTTTTGAAAGTTTTATTATAATGTATTTTGGATAAGATCTTTTTGAACTGAAATAATAGGGTGTTCTATTAGCTTTGTGGCTTGTATGCTTAATTCCTCCCCCAAGTTTGAGAAGTTCTCAGCTATTATTTCTCGAAATAAACTCTTTGTCCCCTCTCCCTCTCCTTCTCTTAGACATTTGTTTGTTTAATATTTGCATTTGTGATCGAATTTGATAGTTCTTGTAGGGTTTCTTCACTTTTAAAAATCTAAGTTCTCTTCTTTAAACTGAAATTATTTCTATATGCCTGTCTTCCAAGTCTCTTAATCTGTTTTTCATTTGGTCTGACATGTTATCTATGTTCTCTATTGCTTTCTACATCTCATTCATTGAATTTTTCAGCTCCAAAATTTCTGTTTGTTTTTCTCTAAATTTCAGTCTCTTTGGTAAAAACTCCTTCTGTTTATTAATTTTATTTGTGAGTTTATTGAATTGCCTTATGAGTTTTCTTGTAGCTTATTGAATTTCTTCTTAATAGCTGTTTGAATACTTTACCAGTTAGAACACAATTTTCTATGTGTTTGAGTTTGATTACTGGAGAAATATCATTTTATTTTTGTGATACCCTATTTTTTTGATTTTTCACAATGTTTGATGATATGCACTTGTGCTTTCACATTTGAATAGCAGACACTTTGAATTTACGTTTTCTTTGTTTCTTACAATTCAACAGGCTGGTTATTAGAAACCTTACTTTTGTATTTTAGAAGGTGGCACTCTACCTCAAGTTTGTGGTTTCTCCTCCTGGAGCTGGCACTCCTGGCTGCACTCTGACAGCACAGGAACTAGCAGTAGAGTGGCAGGTGGTGTGGGCTTAGCACCTGGGGATTTGTAGGTTGACCACAGCCCAGTAGGGGGATCCTGTAGTGGGGCATTCTGAGAGGTCTGTGAGTGGATCTCCTATGGAAATCCCAAAGCACACAACAGGAATGAATTCCTTCAGTGCCCTTTAATATTTTTGTCAGCCTCGTTCCCTTTCCTCTCTCTCCCCCCAGTCACAGAGGTCCCTCCTCAGAAATCTGGGTGTTTCTTGACAAGAATTTGTACCTCCAGCTGCAACCTGAACTAAAGCAGCTAGATGGCCACTCACCACTTTTGCTTCCCACCACCTTTACTGGAGAGGTAACCTCTGATGTCACCTAAAGCCCAATGTCTTGCAGTGTTGCCCTGGGGATGTGGGCCAACTTAGAGAGCTCCTCCATCTCCTCCACTCAAAACTAATCTCTGTTCCACTTAAATGGTGTGCCAGATTTCTCTGTCAGGCAGGCTGGAACTCCACAGATTCTCTATCCACTGTCTCCTGGTTCCCTTTTACCAGGTCATGGAGAGTCAGGAGTAGGGCAGGCTCACCTACGTCCTTGGCTCTGCAGCCTGACCAAGGTGCTATCTGCTCACTTTTGAATTCACAGTTTGGTAGCATAATGCTAATGTCACTCCCCTTTTCATTCTTGATATTGGTACTTTGTGTTTTTTTCTTTTTTCTTGATATTTTTAAAGAACTAGCTTTTGGTTTCATTGATTTTATTTCCTATTATTTCTGTTTCCAATTTCATTGAGTCTGCTCTTGCCATTATTATTCTTTCTGCTTATTTGGGATTTATTTATTTTATTTTACTTCTATATCTAGTTTCTTCTGGTGGAAGTTTGGGCCATTAATTGGAGACCTTTTTTTTTTAATATAAATGTTTAATGATTTAAATATTCTTCTAAGCACTGCTTAGCTGCATCTCATAAATTTTGATGTTGTGTTTTCATTTTATTCTCTTCAGAACATTTTCTAACATCTTTTGGGATCCCTTCGTTGACCCATGGGTTATTTATGATGTGTTGTTTAATTACTAAGTATTTTAGAATTTTCCAGACATCATTCTGCTATTGAAGTCTATTTTTAAAATTGTTGTTAGCATATGTATTCTTCCATGTTCATAAACTTATGAAGAGTATTTTCATGGCCCCAAGTATGGTCTATTTTCATAAGTATTCCTTGTTAACTTGAAAGAAAGTGTATTCTTGTCTTATTGGGTGCAATCTTCTTTAAATGTCAACCAAATCAACTTGTTTGATAGTGTTGTTTGATTCTTCTATGTCCTTACTCATTTTTTAATCAACTTGCTCTATTAATTGTCAGTATTGAAGACTCTAAGGATGACAGTGGACTTGCTTACTTCTCTTTTACTTTTTTATGTTTTGGCCATATGTTTTAGAGGCTCAGTTATTAAGTGTATATGCATTTTAGAATTATGAATTTTGATGAATTGGCCCTTTACCATTATGTAATTTCTAAAATCTCTGGTGATATTCTTTGTTTTGCAATTTACGTTGATAGTAACATTACCCTGCCAGCTTTTTATTGTGAATATGTTTTGCACATAGTGTCTTTTTAGATCACTTTATTTTAAAACTGTCTATATCATTTTTTTGGGGGGGGATCTTATTAACATATTTATTACACATGTTTTTAAATGTAATTTTTGTATGGTTGGGCTTAAACTTACCATCTTGTTTTTCATTTTCTGTTATTGCTGATCTACACTTTGTTCATTTTCCCCCTCTTTTCATGTCTTCTTTTGGATTAACTGAGTATTTTTGTGATTCAGTTGTGTCTTCGCTTGATTGATTAGCTGAACTTTTTGGTTTTAAAATTGAAAGGTTGCTTTAAATTTATACTATATATCCTTAGTTATCAGAGTTTACCTTCACATAAAATTATACTGCTTTATGTATATTGTAAGAACCTTAAAATAGTGTACTTCTAATTTCTCTGCCCATTCTTTTGGCCATTGATTTCATACATTTTGTGATTTTTAATGTTAAATTTGAATGTTAAATTTTATTTTTAAATGTTAAATTTTATTTTTAAAATTAAGATCTATTTTTGTGTAACTACATTTTACCATTTCCATTTATTTGTGTAAGTACAAACTTTCACTTGGTATTATGTCATTTTTCAATGGAGGACTACGTTTCACATTTACTGCATCACAGGTTTACTGACAAGAAATATTTTAAGTATTATTTTTACAAAAAAGATGTTTATTTTTGACTTTTAAATTTGCTTTTACACTTTTGTGTCAGGCTTAAAATAAGTTTTTAAAGCAATAGTTGTAAATTCACAGAAAAAAATGAGAAGTACAGAGCAATCCCATATACCCTGAGACCTCTTTCCCCTGTTACTAATATTTTACATAAGTATGATAATTTTCTATGCTTAATGAGCTAATATTATTATTAGTAACAAAACCCCATGGTTTATTCAGATTTTCTTAGTTTTTATCTAATGTTCTTTTTCTGTTCTAGGGTCCCATCCAGGGCCACTTTACATTTAATTATCATGTCTCTGTAGACTCCTCTTGGCTTTGAGAGTTTCTCAGACTCCTTTTGTTTTTCATGTTCATGACGGTTTTAAGGAGTACTCATCAGCTATTTTGTAGGATGTCACTTCATTTGTCTGTTTTTATCATGATTAGACTTGGGTTATACATTTTGGGGATGAAGGTAATATAAAATGCCACTTTTATCATATCTTAATGGTAGTCAACATGATATATGGATGTTGATACTGACCTTAAGCACCAGACTGATACAGTCTTTGCCAGGTTTTTCCACTATATTCCCCTTTCCATTTTGTATTCTTTTTAAGGAAGTGATATATGCAACCCACAGTTAAGAAGTGGGGAGTTTTATTTGTATCAGTATGGACTCATTGGTATTTATTTTTTACTTTGGATTATAATCCAATACTACTTTATTCAGTTTTTCAAAATGTTTTAGCTTAGGCTACTGGGAGCTCTTTCATTTGCTTCTGTGCCCCTTTGACATATCCTCACTGGTGTGTGTGTGTGTGTGCGCGCGCACGTGTGTTTTTAAAGTACTTTCTTACTTTCTGGTACTGCAAAATGTTCCCAGCTCATGTTATATTTCCTGCCAAGTCCTAGAATTAGACATTTTTCCTAAGAATCTTAGTTCCTTTTATTGGGGAATAGTATTGGAACACAAATACTGCGTGAGCTCATTGCTACTGGGTGTCATTGTTTTTAAGTTCTCTCATCTGACAGATCATGGGAATGTTTGTGTTTACTAACCCACTATAAATACATATCTATACATATTTCATTAGCCTTATCTGATTGAATGAGGGAAGGGTGCCTGTGTTCGTGATAACACAAAATAAAAAACTACAGCAGTTAATACTTCAGAAAAGATAACCCATGTTTATATGTTTATAAATACATTTATATTTGTTTGTGACCACAGGTGTGTATTCATAATTATTGATAATTTATTATCATTTATTTTGTTTGCACATGCTGACAAATCAGGTTGGCCTTTCTTATCCTAGACAGAGAACAAAAGACAAAATGATTCAACAAAGAAGCAATTCCACTACTGGGTATATGCCCTGAGAAAACCATAATTCAAAAGACATATATACCCCAATGTTCATTGCAGCACTATTTACAATAGCCAGGACATGGAAGCAACCTAAATGTCCATCGACAGATGAAAGGATAAAGAAGATGTGGTACATATATACAATGGAATATTACTCAGCCATAAAAAGGAATGAAATTGGGTCATTTGTAGAGATGTAGATGGACCTAGAGTCTGTCATACAGAGTTAAGTCAGAAAGAGAAAAATATCATATATTAATGCATATATATGGAATCTAGAAAAATGGTACAGATGAGCAAATTTGTGGGGCAGGAATAGAGATGCAGATGTAGAAAACAGATGTGTGAAAACAGTGGAGGAAGGGGGTGGAATGAATTGGGAGATTAGGATTGACGTATACATGCTACCACATGTCAGATAGATAGTGGGTACATGCTATAAAGCACAGGAAGCTCAGCTCTGTACTCTCTGGTGACCTAGATGGGTGGGATGGGGGGTGGGAGGGAGGCCCAGGAGGGAGGTCCAAGAGGGAGGGGATATATATATACACATAGTTGATTCGATTCATTGTACAGTGGAAATTGAAACAGCATTGTAAAGCAACTATACCCCAATAAAAAAAAGAAAAAATTATATCTATATTAAACATGAGTTCATACTGATATCTCCAACTTTAATTCATCACCACATAGATCACTCTACCCTCTTCCTTTGCCTTATTTGTAAATTAACATGACAGCAATGAGAAATATGGCTTCCACCATCTGCCATTCATCTACTTAATTGTTCATTTCTAATAGCCATATATAGTAGTTTCTGAATTGTTAACCTCTACTCCATTGTGAGAGAACATTATCAACCAGAGTACACTGCTTATGTGAAGTTTCTTATGATGAAATTTACAGACTCCATTCATTTCCAAAGTTACTTAGCACAGTATCTTCTCTCATCATCCTCTTCAGTGAATTTGCTTTATACTTTTCCACGACCTACATTTTTTCCCAGGGTCCCATGAATTTTAAATGATGTTTTGTACTTTGTTTAAATTAAGTGTGCTTTGGAGTTCTGTGGGTCTTCATAAATTTATGTCCTGTATCCACTCTTAGGGTGTCAGTCAGAATAGTGTTGCCACCCTAAAAGTTCCCGTGTGCTTCATATATTCAGTACTTTTCAATTCTTTCAATGTCCCAACAACCACAGATTTAAAAAAATTTTTCTATTTTGCCTTTTCCAGAATGTAATACAGTTTGAGTCGTACACCGTGTAGCCTTTTCAAACTGGCTTCTTTCACTCATCAGTATGCATTTAAAGTTCATCCGTGTCTTTTTATAGTTTGACAACTCATTTCTTTTTATCACTGAATAATATTCCATCATATGGATGCACCAAAGTTTGTTTATTCACTTATCACCTGCTTCCAATTTTTGGCAGTTATGAACAAGGATGCTGTAAATGTTGGCACTCAGGTTTTGGTATGGATATAACTTGTCAAATCAGCTGCATACTATTTAGTATGAAAGTACTATTGTTAGATATGATAAAACTATATTTAACCTTGTAAGAGACCAACAAACTCTTCCAAAATCGTTGTACTATTTTGCATCTCCACCAATAATCAGTAAGAATTTCTCCTGCTCTGAGTACTCACCAACATTTAATGTTGACCATTTTTTGGATTTGAGCTGTTCTAATAAGTGTGGAATTTCATTGTTTTAATTTGCAATTCTCAAAGGCCAAATGGTGTTGAGCATCTCTTCATATGCTTATTTGCCATCTATATATCTTCTTCGGTGAGATGTATGTTCAGAAGTTTTTCCCATTTTTATATCGGGTTGTTTTTTCTTATTCAGTTTTAAGATTTCATAGTGTACTTTGGATTCAATTCTTTTATCAAATATGTGTTTAGAAAGTATTTTGTCTCATTCTGTGGCTTGTCTTTTCTCAATATTTTTGATTTGCCCTTAAATTTCTGAAAACCTAGTGTGACTGTTCTATAGCACCACTTTCTTTCTGTACCTTATTCTTACTCTAGTTGCGGTCTACTTTTGATTTGTACTCAGTGCAACACTCACGGTCAGATCAGATTTTCTCATAAAATCTCAGCCGCAGTCCTGACCTGTGCTCTCAAATCTTAGTGGCTATATTTTTTAGAATTTTTGTGCCCCCCTCCATTTGTGGTGTCCTTGTAGCAGTTGAGGGCCTTAGATAGAGCATGGTTCCTACCCTCTCCCACCAAGTGGCAGCAGTCTTTTGCTTTGGATCAGTTTAGGATCATGAGAACAAGTGGATTTTCTGTCACTCCCTCTGTGTGAAATTGCTTTTAGTTCTACCCAACCACAGGAGCAGTTTTGCCCGGGATCAGGCTGGTGGAGGGTTGTTTGCCATTTCGTCAATGACAAACATCTTTCCATTTGTATGAGAGAAAGAACTAGATTTCATGCCTGTCTATGAGCAGCATCCCATCAACTCCTGCACATATGTGGCCACCTCAGGTTTCCTGCTGTACCCATAATCTTTTTTTGCTAGAACCATTTGAGACCCTTGCAAAATGGCTGGTGAGTAGGGAAAAGCAAAATCACCTTTTTATTGGGGATCTTAGAGAGTGTAAACTGTTTCATACTAATCTACACATGGCCCATAAAAATGCATTTAACCTCATTTGTCATTTTTTTACATTTTTTTATGGATGACACCTCTTTCAGTGCTTGTCTGTGGGTAAAGGTTGTTGCCTAACACACTTTGTGTGTTGTCTTTCCCTAGAGGAGATTGTTACCGTTTAGAACTCAATATACTTAATTGATGACCTCAGCTTTCTTATATAAACCAAAAATAGTTAGGATGTTTTAGATTATTTGGCTTCTCCTGTTGTTAGTGTGAGAACAACATTCTTTTATGGATCCTACAAGGAAGTAGAGCTCTTCAGATTGTTTCTTAATTCAATTAGTGAGATGTTGTCATTGGTTTGACAGTTATTGGAATTATTATATTGGGCATTTGTTAGATTATTTACATATTTTGCACAGGAGGTATAAAAGTAGCATTGCTTATAAAGGATGCATTAAAATGTGTGTAGCCATATATCACTGAAAATATATTTATACATATGTGTATATGTATATACACACATATGTTTTAAGAGCAAAGGCTTGATACATATGAAATGTTTACTTGTTTAATAGGCAAATATAAAATAAATTATGGTACCTCTATAATATTGAGTAAAAAGTAAATATGAAAGGAATAAGGATGATTATATATCTCTCTATATACATGGGTTTCCACAGTATATAGGTAAGACTAAAAATTATGTACACATTTTTATAATAAAACAAATAACTTTGTGTGTGAATACATATATTTGCACAAAGGAAAAAGATTTGACATGTATAATTGGATTGGAATGGAGGCATTTTGACTGTAGTTTAGATAAATTTATACTTATGTTTATTATTGGAAGAAATATGTCTTAATTTTGTAATTGAAAAGACAAATACCTCCACACATACTTATTTGGTATGCTGACTAATTATTTTTTTAATTGGGGTACAGTTGCTTTACAATGTTGTGTTAGTTTCTGTTGTACAATGAAGTGAATCAGCTTATGTGGACCTCCCATCCATCAGCCCCCCATCCCATCCATCTAGGTCACCACAGACCACCGAGCTGAGCTCCCCATGCTATATAGCAGGTTCCCACTAGTTATCTGTTTTACATATGGGAGTGCACATATGTCAATCCCAATCTCCCAATTCATCCTATCTCCCCTCCCCACCCCCATGTCCACTTGTGTGTTCCCTACATATACATCTCTATTCCTGCCCAGCAAATAGATTCATCTGTACCATTTTTCTAATAGATTCCACATACACATGTTAATATACGATATTTGTTTCTCTGACTTATTTCACTCTGTATGACAGACTCTAAGCCCATCCACATCTCTACAAATGACCCAATTTCATTCCTTTTTATGACTGAGTAATATTCCATTGAATATATGTACCACATCATCTTTATTCTCTCCTCTGTCGATGTACATTTAGGTTGCTTCCAGGACCTGGCTATTGTAAATAGTGCTGCAGTGAATATTGGGGTGTATGTGTCTTTTTGAATTAAAGTTTTCTCAGGGTATGTGCCCAGTGGTCGGATTACTACTAATTTTAATTTTAATGTAGGAATTAAGAGAACAGAAGCTTCCTTTTCTGCAATTCTTTTTTTTTTTTTCCTGTATGAGCAATGACGAGATATGGCCGTGCTGAAACTTTTTCTACCTTAGGACCATATTTACCACCTGTACATGCTTTGAAATTTGCTTCCATAATCTTATAGCTCTATGTGCACTATAAAATTAGGATCACCTAAGGAGAAATCACGTCTGAATAGTTTGATGATGGCAAATCTACTCTTTTGTTTACTCACTAAATATATATTAATTATTTCAGCATAAGCCCTTCAGCAATTAAGAGTCCTTAAAATAACTGATAAAATTCCAATAAATAAAAATGTTAAAAACGGCCGAGTTAATGACAGCTAATATACTGATCCTTCTAAAAACTCTGAAAGTATGGACCCCAGTTTGGATCATAGAGAAAGTTTCCTGAGTCAGAGAAGCACACACAATAAATATGCTATATATTAAGATCATAGCAGAGCACTTCCTGGCACTCAGTATTTGACTCTAGTTTTCATGGTGGCTGAGAATATTTCAAAAATTCCCATTCATCACTTATAGTTCTCTTTCTCTAGGACTGATCCCAGAAGTCAGAATCATGAGCAGCTGTCTCATTTCTGCCAAGTAGTTATCTACTAAGGTTTGTGTGGTTTTGCTGCCTGCATTGGTTGCCATGAGGTTATACGTTCCATGGGTTCTTTAAACAAGTTGTGAATAAATGCCACATTTCATGTTACGGTCTTGTGTGTCTGCCTTTACCTTTTCATTTGCTTTTGTATTTTCCTCTTTTTCTCATTCTTTTTCCTTCTTTCCTTCCTCTTCTTATGTTTCCTCTCTCTCCCTTCCTCCCTCTACCTTTCTTCTCTTCTTATGGTTTGTCCATTTCCTCCACCTCCTAATTCTCTTACTTTATCCCCTTCTTTTTCCTTATTTCCTATTTTCTCCCTCCTTTTCTTTTAAATGTTTCTCCTTCCTTATTTCTTTGAGTTTTTCCTTTTCTTGACTTTGGTCTCTTACGTGCAATATATTGGAGTTGGAAAATGGTCTTTAAATTACCTACTACCATCATTCCTAAAACACTTTAAGGTTTAAAACTATCATAGAATCTGTTTTTCTATGAAAGGTTAAGGAAATACTATATGGGAGCTGGTAGCTATAGGTAGTTAATCAAGATTTTTTTTCTAGATGAGGTGAATATACAGGATTTGGAGAAATTGATGGATATAAGATTAGAAGAAATTAAGACATGGCACATTTTAATTAATGGATAGAGTGTGAATAAGTGGAGTGATTGTGTACAGCAGATAATTATTCTTTCCCATTATAGTCAGCAACCTTTCTATCCCTTCCTTGAGCTAACTGAATTCTATACCTTCCTAGAGCTAATCCATGTTCTGCAGAGGGGCAGGCCGCTCTCCATCCAGCCCTAGGGAGTGAATTGTGATTGGCATGGGGTAGGCATGTGATGCAGTTTTAGACAATGATTGTGAGGGCAGGAGGCCTACCAGAAGACTCTAGAAAAGGTTTACTTGAGTTTTATAACATTTTATAAAGAGACTTTTAAACGGTTCCTCTTTTACAACTTATCTTTGACATGTCAGTGTGTGGCACGTAAAATTTTATCAACTCTCTAGGGCCATGAGGGAGGCTAAGCTGAGAAGAACATGCTGAGGGTTACAGACTGGAGAAACAGAAGGTACTTGGGTCTTTAAGGAAAGTGTTGAGGTACTGTATTAATCAACTTTTATCATGGCCCTACTTCAGATTTCTGATAATGTAAGATCGTGAATTCTCTTATCACTTAAGCCTTTTGGAGTTGTTTCCCAGTTATTTGCAATCATAAACTTTGTAATATCATAACAGAAAATATTATCCTATAGATAATAAGATTTTTTTTTTGGTGGGGGAAGCCAAAGTCTATTTTTGTGAAGAAAACTGACATTAAGGAAAACAACATAACTGAATTCCTTGAGGAGAGAGTTTAGGTGTGATAGGGTTGGCAATAATGACCAAGAGTAGTATCCTAAACAGTGAAAACACCTGATGAAATCAATGTTTTAGAGTGATTATTCTAATAGTTATTTGCAGAAGAGACTGCTGTAGAAGGATTTAGGTGTATAGGAAGGTGTGATTATATAGACTTTGAGTCCTGTGACATGCAGCCAAAACAGTTTCCAAGATATCCAGAGTGGTTTTGTGTTTTGTTTTGCTTGGTTTTTAAGCAGATGTTCTGTTTTGGCAATGCTTTAGGTAAAATTTTGATGCCAGGGAATAGACTAAAATATTTACTACCTTCTGGCCATTCATTTTTTTAAACGTTAAGATGTACTTCACAAACCATGTAACTCCCTCATTTAAAGTGTACAGTTCAGTTTTGTTTAATATATCCACAGGATGTACAACCATCATCAAAATCTAATTTTAGAACATTTCATCACCCTGCCTCCTGAAAATCCCATTCCCTTTAGCAGTCATTCCCTAGTCCTTCTGTACTGTCACTCCCCTTCCTACCTTAGTCACAGGAAAATACTAATCTATTGATACTTTCTATCTCTATATATTTGCCTATTCTGGACTCTCACATAAAGGAAATCACATAATACATGGTCTCCTGTGACTGACTTCTTTCACTTAGCATAAATGTTTTCAAAGTTCACCCATGTAGCTTTTATTTGTATTTCATTCTTTAATTGTTTAAAATATTCCATTATATGAATATGCTATATTTTGTTTATTCATTCACTAGTTGATAGACATTTTGGCTGTTTCCACTTTTTGGTTATTATGAATAATTCTGCTATTAACAATCATGTACAAGCTTTTGTGTTGATATATGTTTTTAATTCTTTTGACTATATGCTTAGGAGTAAAATTGCTGGGTGACATGGTAACTCTATGCTTAAAACTTGAGGAGCTCATATGCTATTTTAAAAGTGGCTGTGCCATTTTGTATCCCCACTAGCAAAGTATGAGAGTTCCAATTTTCCATTTCTTCACCAATGCTTGTTATTGTCATTTTAATTTTAGAGATCCTAGTGAATGTTAAATGATATCTCATTGTCACTAATGATGTTGAGTATCTTTTCTTGTTCTTACTGGCCATTTGTACTTCTTCTTTGGAAAATTTTCTATTAAAATCCTTTGTCCATTTTTTTCTTTAATATCTTTATTGGAGTATAATTGCTTTACAATTGTGTGTTAGTTTCTGCTTTATAACAAAGTGAATCAGCTATACATATACCTATATCCCCATATCCCTTCCCTCTTGCATCTCCCTCCCTCCCACTCTCCCTATCCCACACCTCTAGATGGTCACAAACCACTGAGCTGATCTCCCTGTGATATGCGGCTGCTTCCCACTAGCTATCTACCTTACGTTTGGTAGTGTATATATGTCCATGCCACTCTCTCACTTTGTCACAGCTTACCTTTCCCCCTCCCCATATCCTCAAGTGCATTCTCTAGTAGGTCTGGGTCTTTATTCCCGTCCTGCCCCTAGGTTCTTCATGACCTTTTTTTTTAGAAAAAAAAATACCATGTTAGCATATGGTATTTGTTTTTCTCTTTCTGACTTACTTCACTCTGTATGATAGACTCTAGGTCCATGCACCTCACTACAAATAACTCAGTTTCATTTCTTTTTATGGCTCAGTAATATTCCATTGTATATATGTGCCACATCTTCTTTATCCATTCATCTGTTGATGGGCACTTAGGTTGCTTCCATGTTCTGGCTATTGTAAATAGAGCTGCCATGAACATTGTGGTACATGAGTCTTTTTGAATTATGGTTTTCTCAGGGTAAATGCCCAGTAGTGGGATTGCTGGGTCATATGGTAGTTCTGTTTTTAGTTTTTTAAGGAACCTCCATACTGTTCTCCATAGTGGCTGTATCAATTTACATCCCCACCAAAAGTGCATGAGGGTTCCCTTTTCTCTACACCCTCTCCAGCATTTATTGTTTGTAGGTTTTTTTGATGATGGCCATTCTGACTGGTGTGAGATGATGTCTCATTGTAGTTTTGACTTGCATTTCTCTAATGATTAGTGATGTTGAGCATTCTTTCATGTGTTTGTTGTCAATCTGTATATCTTCTTTGGAGAAATGTCTATTTAGGTCTTCTGCCCATTTTTGGATTGGGTTTCTTTTTTTTTTTTTTTGATATTGATTTGCATGAGCTGCTTGTAAATTTTGGAGATTAATCCTTTGTCAGTTGCTTCATTTGCAAATATTTTCTCCCATTCTGAGGGTTGTCTTTTGGTCTTGTTTATGGTTTCCTTTGCTGTGCAAAAGATTTTAAGTGTCATTAGGTCCCATTTGTTTATTTTTGGTTTTATTTCCATTTCTCTAGGAGGTGGGTCAGAAAGGATCTTGCTGTGATTTATGTCATAGAGTGTTCTGCCTATGTTTTCCTCTAAGAGTTTGATAGTGTCTGGCCTTACATTTAGGTCTTTAATCCATTTTGTGTCCATTTTTAACTTGCCTGAGTTTTCTGTGGGTTGTCATTTTACTTTCTTGATAATGTGCTTTGAAACACAAATGATTTTAATTTTGACGAAGCCCTGTTTTGCATTTTTTTCTTTTGATGCTGTGCTTTTGATGTTGTATCTAAGAAACAATGCTTAATCCAGTGAAGATTTTCCTCTTTTCTTTTCTCCTAGGAATTTTATTGTTTTAGGTCTTTATTTTAGTCTATGGTTCACTTTTTTGGTATGTGATGTAAGGAAAGAGTCCAAATTCATTGTTTTGCTTGTAGACATCCAGTTTCCCAGCACCATTTGTTGAAAAGATATTCTTTTGTAATGTGACTTTGCAGTTCCTCCTGTCAAGTATTGAGTCTATTTCTCCACCCCTTAAATTTTGGCCCGGCTTGTGAGCATTATTTTTGTTAGAGAGGTGTCCACCAGTCTCCTTACTCTGCTATTCCAGAAGTTGGCTCTGGCCCTTCAAATTCAAAACAACTTTTTAAAGAGAAAAAAAATCATGAAAATGGATTTGAGAAACTTCATAATTTAAGATTATTATGCATTAATAAGTTAAAGATCTGTGTTTTTAAGAACAAATACTATAGAGAAGAAAAGGTGAGACCTTTTGAAGAGAATATGATTAATTTTTTTCCTCCTGGAATTAAATTAAAAAATGTAGAATTAAAAAAAATTTTGGCCTATCATTTGGAAGTAAAAAAATGCTACTTAGTTTTCCTAAATATTTCTTGTTTTGTCATTTTGAAACTAGCATTAATTAATCTGAGTATTAACACGTCACAATTTCTTTTGCAATGTTATGAATAGACACTATTAAGTGTTATTCAAAACATCCACAGAGTTTTGAGCCGGTCTTGCCAAGAAGACCATTGTATATCATCTGGAAGTTGCTGAAAACTAAATTGCAAACTCTGCCAGCTAAGACACGTGCTTATAGGTTAAAGTATGAAAGCTGCATAAGCAAGCAGCCAGAACAACTCTTCATATTTTAAGTTTTGATGATGGCTGGAGTATAATTCTGCACAGTGAAAACAACTAGTATCTTGATCTCAGAATGTGACAAATTATACTAATCTTCAACTTTGGACAAATGTATACAATCTTGCAATAGAAGGAAATAAAATACTGGCTTATGGACTTCCATATGTAACTGCATTGAAGTTGTTGAAGTGAGTTATTTACTTTTTATTTTCTTATCAGCGTCTGTGCCAAGTATGTTGCATGTGACTCTTGGTGAGTCCTCTGAATTTTCTTTTAAGAGTCCTTTGATTTTTTGGATCAATAGTAAAAAGACTTTCTTTTTGACAGCGAATGTGTACTTAATTTATCATATTGGAAAAGCAATCATTGTTAAGTATCATCAGTGACAAAATGTACATTAAGTATACATTATGGAGTATATGTCCAACAACATGCACAGCTGATTATGTAACTTTAAATAGTGTTTGAGACATAAATTTTGGTTTCTATTCATAAGTGAAATATTTACCACTGAATGTCTAGGGAAGGTATTAATCAGTAGTTAGTTTTGTGTCCAAATTCAGGGGGGCATCCTCAAAATAAAGAATTGAGATCTGAGCCCTACAATGAGTTGCCAAAGTCAAGGTTAAGGGCATAGTTTTGTACAAGACTGGCCTCAGTTCAGACACCAGCCACAGGTTCAGGGGTTCCTGGGCCACCCTTAGTTTCTCAACAGCTGTTTACAAATTTGGGTGTTCCAACAACCACTGTCATGTTTGACAGTTCACTAGAGTGACTCACAGAACTCAAGTAAGCTCTATACTTAGGAGTACAGTTTTATAATAGCAGAAGGATACAAATCAGAATCTGGCATATGGAGAGAGACATAGAGCAAAGTCTGGCAGTGTTGCAAACATGTAGCTTCTTTCATCCTTAGGGATGTGTTATTCTCCTAGCACTGAAGTGTGACAATAATCAGTGAGTATTGCTAACCAGGAAACTCACCTGACCTTCAATTTCCAGAGTGTTTATTGGGATTTCATTGTGAAGACATTATTGAATGAGTCATTGACCATGTGGTTGAACTCAATCTGTAGCTCCCTTCCCTACCATGGAGGTTGGGCTGGTTTCATATGGCTCAAAGCCCCAACCTCTAATCACATGGTTGGTCCTTCTAGCATGACCAAACCCATTATGAGTCATTTTGTTAACATGAGCTATTCAAAGACCCACCACAATCAACTCATTAGCATAAACCATCAGGTATGGTCCAAGAGGGCCACCTTGAATAGCACAAACACTCCTATCACTAGAAAACTTCCAAGGGTTTAGAGGTTACTTCCAGGGAACTAGGGACAAGCGTCAGTCAAATTCTTTATTGCGCAAGCCTAGTCCAGGTTATTGCTATAACAGCCTGATGCGCTACTTAATGTGTGAGATACATAAAATGTAGTTGGCAATATCCATTACTATTCCTGTCTTATAAGTCTAGAGAATATAAATTCTTAGATGCCAGGTTGAAATATTTATTCATCCACCTTGTTTTCTTCTCTAACATCTAAAAATATTACTTCATGTAGTTGTAAGATGGCAGGGGAAAAAAGCTAAAATTGTGGAAAAAAATTAAAAAGACACAATATTTATACTTTATTGGACATTTACTGTACACATTTTAGAATTTTTTGGCAGTATCGGTGCTAAGAATTTTCTTTACATTATATAAAATAAAAGATTTTCTAAGTAACTAAAATAATTATACTCTAAAATCTACCTAGCTTTAACCTAAACAATATTATATCAGAAATCATGGATTTGATGGATTAATTATTCTTTCTTGTGTTACACATTACAATAAGCAGAAAATTGCTAAAATTAAAACTTTAAGTGTACCACATAAAATCATCACATCACTAGTGTGTGTACAACACTTTGAGAACACTTTGCATGAATTAAATTTCAAAGGCAAAGGAACACCATCTTAATATATACTCTTAAAGACTACCCTTGTAATTTACAAGACTATTCACATAGGAATTTGCAAAACAACCCATGCATATATGTTGCTTAAAGGAAGTTTATTTTCCCTAACTTAACTATTTGAACTGCTTCACTTTTTCATCTATTCAATAAAGCATTTATTGAGTTTACTCAATTAACTATTATGGTTAATTTTATGCATCAACTTGACTGGGCCATAGGATGCCCAGATATTTGGTCTAACATTATTCTTGTTGTTTTTAGATGAGATTAGCATTTACATCAGTAGACTGAATAAATCAGTTGCCCTCCCTAATGTCAGTGGACCTCATCCAATCAGTTGAAAGCATGAATAGAACAAAAACACCGACCCTCCCCCAAGCAATAGAGAATTCTTGCTGCTAGACTGCTTTTGAATTGAGATATTGTGGGGTTTTTTGTTTGTTTGTTTTGTTTTTGTTTTGTTTTTTGGCTCTTCCTCTGTCTCAAAGAAACTTGAGTTTTGTACAAGAACTAAATTACTTCTCTACTAGGTCTACACCTTGCTAACTTACCCTATAGATCTTGGATCTTGGAAATTGCCAATGTTCATAATTATGTGAGCCAATTCCTTATAATCAATCAGTCTCAATCTCTGTGTATGTGTGTGTGTGCGTTTTGTTTTTCTTGTGTGTATGTGTATGTCTTTGTTTCAATTGGTTTTATTTCTTTGCAGAATACTAATATAATTACTATGGGCAAGGAACTATGTTTTGGCATCTAACTGCATAATTTACAGAGTCTCAAACTTAGGGATGCTTCTTCTATCTTTGATAGGTGGTTTAAAAACTTTTTTAGTATAAATGAATGAAAATGTATTTTAGAAGTCAGGGATGCATCTTCTTTGTGGGATAGACAGTTTTTTGAGTTTGTAAACAAATGAAAATTTCAGTATGCAAAGAGTCAATAACTAGATTTACTCTACCTTTATTTCCTTTGCAGTTTTTTCCACAGTACTTTTTGCTATTTTCCAGAGATGAGGTTCTTCAGGTATATAGCCCCTAGTCCTTGAGCTAATATGGCTTATCAGATGGTGTTTATAGTAGGGCTGTATCCAGAGGTGCTTTTCCATCAACAAGTAATCATGATTCCAAAAAAAAGAAAAAAGCCTAACAAGGAAATTTTAATTTTTAAGTATCATTTTTCTTATTTCACAAAGCTATTTGCTTTGGTTGTAAAGGTATAAAGGAAATACAGTTACATGTTTTTTAAGGAGTTCTCAGGTCCCAAATGAAAATTTTGTTTTTAGAGTTTCTATAATGGGAGATACAGAGTATTGGAAAAAAATAATAAGAACGTTTTCTCACTCTAATCAGCGTTGCTCTCAAGATGTAGGGAACTGAACTAACAGATGTGACAGCTGACAGGTGAATGTTTCTAAGACTATTGAAGCACCTTTTCCTGGCTTTCTGCTCTCTTGTGTTGGAAGTTTCTGCCCTGTAGAATTTTTGTAACTCTCTGGAGGATACAGTAACCTTTTAATTGAAGGAAATGAAAGGATTTTCTTTTCCAATAAAATCATGTACACTTCAGAAGTTTAACATGATTTTATTGAATGAATAATTTAGAGATAAAATAAACACTGGACCAAATTTGATAACTAAATATCTGTGTAGATGAGATTGTGAAACTTTCCTTAATGGTATAAAACTATGTCTAAATTGATTATCTAACTATTCTACCCTCTGCCTACTTCTGTAATGGAGTTTTTATGCTGAAAAAGATATGGCATTGCCCCACCCCAGCAGAATCTGAGTGAGTGGCAACTGTGTTTAAAAGCAGAGAGAAACCTGTCGTCACCCATCAGAGCTCCTTTCAAGTTGTTAACCATTATTTGAGATTAGATCTTTAATTATGGAAATAAGTCATAAACTTACTAAAACCATGTCTAAAATGAATGAAGAAATAGTAGCTTTTAATTTTTACTTCTGCAGTCTTTCTTATAAGCTCTCAATGTCTGGGATATTTGAGAAAACAATAACAGAAACAGCTTTGCATTGACCAATTAATGGTACCTCAGTCTTTCTCTTTACATGATCATCTTTACATGACACATTCTCTTTGAGGAAAAAGCTTGTCTTCCAGATGTCCTCTCATCCTCTTCCTCTGTCTTTTCGTCACTGAAAGGACATCTGGTGTGACATTTTGTCCTTGCTGCCTCTGAGTTGAGTGGCTGATGTTAATTGGTTTCCATTAAGTGGTGGCTAGTCTCATCTAGACCTTTGGAACATTTTTACCAGGACTCACTGCTGAAGTCCATAGCCACCCGTGTACTTCCAGTCAGGAAGTCCTTGTACACTGCAACCTCTTTGCCCTGATCTCATTACCCATTCATTCAATAATTATATGTGTTCTCCCCAAGCAAATAAAAAGAGAAGTTTTAGATAACCTTCACAGTATATCCAGGATGTGGGGAAAAATCCGTTTTCTCAAGTTTATCTCTCTAGTCACCTCCCTCTGATAATGCTGAGGCATATGTCTTGTGTACTGTGGGAAGTGGTTTCAAGATAAATGATGAGCTTCCTTTGGAAGCCTAACCCTTCCCCTTGTTATCCCTAGGGAAGTAGCTATAGCCCAAGGTATCTTCTTAACTTACTGCTTGCTTCTATAACCCACACTTCAAGGTTTAGCCTTAAGGCAGATAGATGGCACAGAAGCATAGAAAGTACTGTGGCAACTACATTCTTCAATTTTCTTTTATATGTTATTATTTTTCCATGCTCCTAAGGTCATGAATTGGGCCTCTTAATCTTTGTAGGAACTTCCACTGTATTATATCCTCTTTCTTTCCTCTGACACAAAGTTTCTAAGCTTTATCTTAATGTGTTACAGGACAAAAAGAAAATATTGGTGTATTAATAAGGGGGTAACTGTAGGGAAGGAAGTATTTTGAAAATAATTTTTATATCATGTTCTTATTTGTCTCGATAAATCCCTTATGTTATTGGAGAACATTTATTGTCATCTAGGTATTCCCCTACCTCTGAGAAGGAGGAAACTGACACTTTTGTGGATTTCTCTGTCTCAGTTCCCAGTCTCAGGCTTTCAAGATGTGTCTGCGTTAAGCCTGGATACTAAGTGAAATGATCACTTCTTACCAGTAGGGGCACTAATCAATCTCCAGGGAAACTGACTTCTCAGTACTAGATCAAAAATACTTCGTCCCCTCACAGGGGCAGGTAAACTATTTATTGCATGAAAATGAGTCTCAGGTTCTAGCATTAAGCCATAGTAAACAGCTGTTATTGCTTAAAGATACAAGGTATTAGGGGCTGGCACCCCAATCCTAATCTTGAACTCAACATTGGCTACACATTAATATCACCTAGGGCGTTTTTCAAAAGGAGATAGCACAGGACCCAACCAGCCCAACTGAATCATAATGTCGGGAGGGCTGTGTTTTTTTTAAAGGCTCACCAGTGGTTCTTTGCATATGAGTATTAAGAGCTGTTGAAGTCATTGTCCAGTCTCTGGTCCTAGCTCCTGAGGACCTGGGTATGAGTACGATTAATTTTGCAGAAGTCACCCAATTTTTTTCTGGTTTGACTGAAATTTCCCAACCTACCTAAACTTTTGCATTTTGGGCTGTGGGTTCTCTTTCTGGCCTGCTTGTGGAATTTTCTTTTTTCATACAAAGCGCAAGTACAGACAAATGCAGTCTAAGGAAACCCTTAATGGATGAAGTTTTTGTATTTAGAATTGCATTCAGGACTTTCAAATTTAGAGCATCCAAAGGGGACTTGCCAATGCATGTTTCTCCCTTTCTCTCCTTTTCTTACTTTCCTATTGCCTGTTTTCTCTTTGACTCTGCACACTGGATGTCACAGGGGTACATCTTGGGCCTCAAGATACATAGTTCGCTTATTTTAATCCAAAGTAGGAATAAATACTGCAAGATTTTAAAGAATCTCAGAGAATCTCTTACATATATTTCATTTTCTATAACTCATTCAATACCTCAGGTTGCTGGGAAAGGTGGGAGATAAGGAGAGAGAGAAGACACCTAAAACCTGTTTAATTTCCCTTTTTAAAAAGTTTTTTAAAATTAATTAATTAAATTTTGGCTGCATTGGATCTTCATTGCTGTGCGCAGGCTTTCTCTAGTTGCAGCGAGAGGGGAATACTCTTTGTTGTGGTGTGCGGGCTTCTCTTGTTGCGGAGCATGGGCTCTAGGCGCACAGGCTTCAGTAGTTCTGGCACGCGGGCTCAGTTGTTGTGGCACACGGGCTTAGTTGCTCCGCTGCATGTGAGATCTTCCGAGACCAGGGCTTGAACCTGTATCCCCTGCATTGGCAGGTGGATTCTTAACGACTGCACCACCAGGGAAGTCCCCTAATTTCCCTTTTAATAGTACCTGTTATTAGACTCAGTCTTTTGTGGGCAAATGCTATGTCTTGAAGACGTTCTCACCTCCTCCTTTTTTTTCTCCACCGGAAGGACACTTATTTGACTACAGGGAGATGGGCTTTTGGATGCGCAGGCTTTTTCTCTGGTCCCTGATGTCCTCTGATTCCTGATATTTAGTCTGGCCTACACACTGTATGCTGCCCAACAAGATGATCCTGCTCTTATCTGGCGTTTCACAGGTTTCCATGGCTGAAGTCTGCAATTCACATTGCTTGCATCCTGCTATAAAGAGCTCTCTCATTATATACTTCTTCTCAATCTCATGACTTCACTGACCCACTGGATCTCTCAACACTTCTCTGTCCATTCACTGGGGCATGTGCAACCTTCTGGATACCCTAAGCACTATATGCAGACTGTAGCGAGCCATGAGGTTTGTTTCAGTCTCATTCATCTCCACACCTCTTTTCATCTAGTGCCATCCTGTCCATATTGATTTAGGGATAAGTCCAATGCCAGGCTTCCCCCAGACTCTTAAACCTTCACCCAGGCTATACCTTGGGAATTGTGCCACTCACCCTGAGGTTCTCAGTTTCTCTCACTCTATCAATCCCTTGCATTAAAGTAGCCCCATGAAGTCAGTACGAATAACTCTGATTGCTGACCTGCTTTTTTCACATGTCTCTTCTTTTTCTTATATACCCTCAGGCCAGAATGAATGGGATTTCTACTTCTTTTTCTTTAGAGAGACCTCCCTATTCTGTTATATCCTCCTTCTTTCCAGGAATATTGAGCCCTGTGGCCCAGCATTAAATGTAGATGAGTTGGAGGATAAGATAAACTCATCTGATTTTCATTCTGAAAAATATTTTTATCTGTTACATGCACATTCTTGAAAATTACATTTCTCTTTGAGCTCTGCTGGCAAAGACACCTGCAGGTAGCAGAGTCATTCTTCATGATTTCTTGAACTCCCCACCCCCTGGGCTTTTTAGCCCTGACTCTACCACCACAGGAATTTACCAGCAATATCTTAGTGTAAATGATAAATTTAGCAAATATATTGAATGTATGCTATATATCAAGCATTATTCTTAAAAGAAGATTATTAAATGGTGATCGACAGTAAGTTGGTCGAAGAAAGCAGGAGGCATTCTACTTGAGAGTTAACAACCCAAGTGAAGCAACTGACAGTTGCAGACATGCCGTTTGTTCTGCAGAATACAGGGTTCCTATCCTTGAGTAACTCAAAATCTAGACAGCCAGGGAGACATTTTATGTAGTTAATAGGGGAATGGTTCAAAGAAGTCAATTACAAAGTTTTATGGAAGGCTAAGTGAAAAAGTGGCTAATTCTGCCTGGGACAGTTTAAAAGCAGTGATTTCTTAGAAACTCTTGAATGCTAAACTTACTTTTGCTTTAAGCAAGGCAGTTCTAGTCAGCATAGATGACTGGTTTTGTTTACAAGCATTTACTCAAGCTTATCTTATGTATTTTGGCTGTCCTTAAGTTGGCAGAACTGAACTCATCATCATTCAGACCTGAACCACCATATATTTCACACTCCTGCCCTCAGTTTCTTAAAGTGATTTTTCTGTGAATTGGAATAAGTCCAGGCAAGGACAACTTAATGTGAAGACTATAGTTCATTGAAAATTTAGTTAAAAATATAATGCTTTCTATAATTTTAATACAATTAACATTAAGAAGGTTATGCTACTTAAAAATTTTAAATTCATTTTAGAAATGTGTTATAGGTGAGAAAAGTCTGGACCAGGAAAAAAGATGAGACAAACAGTGCTGATTCTTATCAATATCAGTGTTCCTTCTCTCCTTTTGGGCATAAAAACCATATTTCTAATTTTGTCTTTCAGCAGCATACAGCAGTCTGACTGAATTCTGACCATGATCACATAAGAAATAAGTGGCAAAGCTAAGATTTGAACCTAAGTATTCTGGCTTCTATTTCCTTGCCCTTAATAAACTAATTGTAATTCTAGGCACTGTAGTGTAGTGTGATTAAGGCACTGAATATAGTTGAGTGTGCCTAGGTTCCAGGAAATAAGAGAGAGGAGATTAGAAGATGATGTTGGAATTATGTAGAGCCACATAAACCATAAAAATTTGGGATTTTATTATAAGAGCAATAAGAAACTATAGGTGGATTTTAAGTAGATTACTGATAAAAATCTCATTTATGATTTTAAAATAACATTCTGCCATGTGGCAAATGGATTATACAAGACTAAGAGAACTATTGCAGTAGCTCATGTAAGGGATAATAGCTGAGAAAAAAGTAGTATGGCAAAAATGGAGAGACATTATTGGATTTATTTATATGTTGAAGATAGAGCCAATAGGGCTTTCCGCTGGATTGGAAAGAAGCTGGGAGGGAAAAAGACAGAATCAAGGATAATAATTTAAGATTTTAGCTTTAAGCAGAAGGGATGGGTGGTGGTACCATTTACTAAAATAGTGAAAACTGTGGGAAGAATAGGTTAGGGTTAAAATCAATAGTTTTTTATTGTTGTTCTTTGTTTTTTTTTTTTTAACATGGTATATTTAGGAGGCCTAGGATAAATATCCAATTAGAAATTTATACATCTGGAGTATTTCAAAGGAATTGAGCCTAGAGCTGTACATTTGTGTGTAGTTAGCACTGAGAAGGAAGTTTAAGTCATTGGGCTAAATAAGATTAGCTGCAAAGAGTGCTGCAACTTAGGTTGAGCAGAGATATTTTGAGCAGAAGCAGTGCAACCTGCAAACAAGACTGGTAAAGAGAGGTCAGAGAGGAAAGAGAAAAAGTAGGAGAGTTTAAATGGACATAAATCTTCCAAGGAGGAAATGCTCCTGATTTTTCAATTAGAATGAGGGCACAGATGTTAACCATTGGATTTGGTATCAAAGAAGACATTTTGATAATGTCATTTATCTATATTTTTAACAAATTTACTGAGGTAAAATTGAGATATAATAAATAAACTTCTCATCTTTAAAATATAATGTACTATTTGAAAAGTTTTGACATAAGTATGCATCCATGAAGCTATAACCATGATCAAGAGAATTAACATATCTATCCCCACCAAGAGTTTTGTTCCCCTGATAGCCCTTCCCTCCTATTCCTTGCTAACTCCCTCCTTTTGGACCCAGCCAACCACTTACCTGTGGTAAGATTACCTGTGGTAAGATTACCTATGGTAATCTTATTTAGCCCAGTGACTTCTGTCACTGTGTATTGGTTTGATTTTCTAGAATTTTCTATAAATAAAATCACACAGTATAAATTCCTTTTTTCCCGACTTCTTTTACTTGACACAATTTGAGATTCATCTCTGCTGTTGTGTGTTGTCATCTACTTTGATTGCTAACTAGTAATCCATTGTATGAATATTCTACAATAGTTTATCCATTCACTTGTTGAAGGACATATGGGTTGTTTCCAGTTTGGACTGCTAAAATTAAAGCTTCTATCATATTTGTGTGGAAGTCTATGGATGGATCATACGGTATGCTAAACTGCTTGAAAAGCTTACACACTATTTTCCTTTCATGGTCTATAATATTGGTGGCATATCAAGAAATCTTTGTATAACCCAAAGTCATCTTCTAGAAGTTTCAGTTTTAAGTTTGACATTTAGCTCCATGATCCATTTTGAATTAACTTTTAAATTTGATGTGGAGTATGAATTAAAGTCACTTTTCTGCATATGGACATTAAGTTGTCCCGGCACAATATGTTGAAAAGGGTGAACTATCTGTTCACCACTGAGTTTCCTTTGGGTCTTTGTCAAAAATTAGTTGTCCATTTATGTCTGGATCTTTTTCAAGTCTCTGTTGTGTTATATTGAAACAAACATCTATTTTCACTCCAATATTATACTGTCATGATTATTGTAGTTGTATTATAAGTCTTTAAGTCAGGTAGCATTTGTCCTCTAACTTTGTTCTTTCTCAAAATTACTTTGGCTAGTCTAGGTCCTTAACATTTCCACATGAATTTAAAACCACTTCATTAATTTCTGCAAAAGTGTCTGCTGTGATTTTGATTAGGCTTATGTTGAATCTATTGATCAGTTTGGGGAGAATGTTGACAATATGGTATTTAATGACCTGCAAACAGAGTATGTCTCCATATTTAGACCTGCCTTACTTTCTGTCAGCAATTTTTTATAGTTTTCAGTATATAGTTCTTTCCTATATTTTACTAAATTTATCCTAAGAATATCAAATTTTTGAAGCTTTTATAAATTGTATCTTATTACATTTTACTTTTCAATTGCTTGTGGCCAGTTTCTAGAACTACAGTTGTTTTCTTTGTATTAATCTTGTAACTCGTAATGTTAATACTGAGATCACTTATTTATTCTAGTAGCATTGTTGTAGTTTTGTAGGATTTTCTATGTAGATGATCATGTCATCTGAGAATAATAGCGATTTTATTTTTTCCCCAATCTAGATGCTTTTAAATTTCTTATCTTGCTTGATTGCTCTGGCTAGTATCTCCTGTACAATGTGTAATAGAAGCGATGAGAGTAGATACCCTTGTCTCTTTTCTACTCTTCAGGAGTAAACATTTGGACTGGACTGCTAAATATTATGTTAGCTGTAGGTTTTTTGTAGATGATTTTTATTGATTTTCAGAAATTTCCTCTGTTGCTAATTTTGCTATGAAACTTTATCAGGAATGGATGTTGGATTTTTGTCAAATGCTTTTTCTGCATCTATTGAGATATAATATAGCTTTCTTTTTTAGTTAGTTAATATGATGTATTACATTAATTACTTTTAATGTTAAACAACATTTTATTCCTGGAATAAACCCTATTTAGTCATGAAGTATCATCATTTTATATATCAAATGTTTGATTTTCTAAATATTTTATCAATGGTTTTTGCATCTGTCTTATGAAGGATATGTATTAGAAGTTGTATATTCTTATATTATTGTCTGGTTTAATATCATAGAAATGCTGGCTTCATAGAATGAACTAGGAAATATTACTTCTTCTTCAATTATCTGTAAGAATTTGTTTAGCAAAGGTATTATTTATTTTTAAATTATTTGTTAGAATTTTCCAGTAAAGTCATCCTGGCTAGATTTATTTATGAAAGTGGAGGTGACTAGGAGGAGAAAGTTTTAAGTAAAATTTCAATTTCCTTAATAAATACAGGGTTATTCACGTTATCTACTCACTTTTGAGTGAGCTTTGCCAATTTGTGTCACTCAAGATATTTATCTATTTTATTTAATTTGTCAAATTTATTGGCATAAATTTGTTAATATTTTCTTATTATCTTTTAAATATCTATATTATATTTAGAGATGTTACCTCTCTCATACCTGATATACATAATCTGTAACTTTTTTTTTTCCTGACCAGTCTGATAAGAGATTTATCAATTTTATGGTTCTTATAAAAAAACCAACTTTTGGGTTTGTTGATTTTTCTCTATTGTTTTATTGTTTTCTATTTCATTAAAATTTCCCTGTTTGTTTTCTTTCTGTTTACCTTGGGTTTGATGTGCTTTCTTTTTCAGATTTTTATAATGGAAACTAAGTAATGAATTTGAAATCTCTCTTCTATTATAAGGAAGAGCCATGATTTTTCTTCTAAGTACTGGTTTAATCACATAACCCAAATTGGAATTTATTGTGTTACCATTTTAATTCTGATAAAAATATTTTGTAGTTTTCTTTTTCACATGGGTTAATTAGAAGTATATTGTTCTTATTTTATATCTTTATAATTTTCCAGGTATCTTTCTGTAATTTGTTACTTAATTCCATTGTGGTCAGAAAATGTATTTCAAATGACTTTAATCCTTTTAAATATACTGATATGTGTTTTCTCATTAATTTGGTTTCTCTCTGGGCACATTAAAAATGTACTTATATTTGTATTCATACATAGTCATGTGTGTGTGAAGTTTTTTTGGAAGTTTCCCAACATGATATTTGAGGTTCTTTTTTTCAGTTAGAGAAAATGGCATCCAAGCAAATTTGACATAAGAGCCTAGATGTTTCTACTGTGATAACAGCTTATTTATGTATACCTTTAGAGCACTGCCAAAATCTTGTAAAATATGAAGTTATCAGTTGATAATTAAGTGTAATTAATTAATTTTGCTTTGTATTTATATACTTATTTAGTCCTTCAATTATATGATCTATGTTCTTATGAACATTGTATACTTTATCACTCAATACCTCTTAAAAGAGAATATCTCAGGTGGTATTTTTATATTAGTGCTATTTTTCCCATACTGGTGTTGGGATGATTCAAGTTTTAGTAAATGAGTAGGGATGTTTTGATAATTTTCTACGTTTTTAAATTTTAAAAATGCTTGTAAAACCAGAGCTCTTTTTGGAGCATATAGGTGGCATGAGTAGAGAAATAATTTTTTAATTACATTTTCAGATCTTATACCCAAGATAATTTCATTTCCACAGCATCTAGCTAAATACCTATATTTTGAAGATATTTCTAGTTGATCTGCTACTCTGAACAATATTCTACTGTTTTCATTGTCTAATACAGTGACTATAAGTAAATATATGCAGTTTTTGGTATAATTTGAAAGACCCTGTCATACCTTACTCATAAAATGTGTAATCCCTAGAGTATAGTCCTCAGTGTCTTCTTTTTATTCCATCCTAATTTAGACTGTCTTTACATCTCAAGATAAAAGTCTACTCTAAGTCATTTTCTTTCTCCCTTGGCCTTGCTGAATTCCAAAAATTTACTGCTTCTAAAAGTACACAGAAAGAGAGGTAATGTTAGAGGAATGGGAAGACAGAAAGTCATTTGTATTGTGGGGACAGATTTTTTTTTTTGGTATTGTTAGATAATCTCAAAAATCCCTGGGTGTGTTTAAATTTTCTAATAGTTCCTGCCTATTAGACCATGCTTCTATGTTTCAAAGATCAAGTCTTGAGAGTTACTAATTATTTCTCAAAATGGCCCATTTGTACCTATGTTAAATTCTTCTCAAAATTTAGCATATTGTTACACCTAATGTAACGAATAGTTTCCAGTACCATAGTTATTTTGCATCTTCTATGTGTATTTCAATGGCAAGTATGAGAGGGTGAAAAAAATGCATCTAGTGGTCAGCAAAAAAAAATAAAATAGCACTTCTAGTTTTGAGATACATGAAGCACTGTACAAGTTTAAGGTGTACAGCATAATGATTTGACATATATACATCATGAAATAATTACCACCGTAAGTATAGTGAACATCTACCTCATATAGATACAAAATTAAAGAAATAGGACACCCTTTTTTTCCCCTTGTGATGAGAACTATTTGGATTTTCTCTCTTAGCAACTTCCATATGTAACAAACAGCAGCATTAATTATATTGAGCATGTTGTACATTAAATCATTAGTACTTATATTTTTCTTATAACTGGAAGTTGGTACCTTCTGAGTACCTTCATCCAGTTCCATGTCACCTCATCCCCCACCTCTGATAACCACAAATCTGATCTCTTTTTCTGAGTTTGTTTGTTTGTTTTTGAAGTAAAATTAATCTACTACACTATGTTAGTTTCTGGTACATAACATAGTGATTTGATATTTCTATACATTCAAAATGATCACCATGATGAGTCTAGTTACCATCTGTCACCATACAAAGATATTACATAATTATTGACTATATTCACCACACTTTACATTTCATATGCATGACTCATTTATTTTGTAATTGGAAGTTTGTACCTCCTAATCCCCTCACCTATACCTCTTCTACCCCAACACCATCCTCTTTAGGACAGTCACCTGTTTGTTCCCTTCATCTATGACTGTTCCTGTTTTGTTACGTTTGTTCATTTGTTTTGTTTTTAGATTCCACATATAAGTGAAATCATTTGTCTTTCTTTGTCTTATTTCACTTAGCATAAAACACTCTGGCTTCATCCAAGTTGTAAATGGCAGGATGTCATTATTTGTTATGGCTAAATAATGTTCCAGTGTGTGGTGTGTGTGTGTGTGTGTGTGTGTGTCTATTTATCACATCTCCTTTATCCATTCATCTATAGATGGGCACTTAGGTTGCTCCCATATCTTGACTATTGCAAGTAATGCTGCAATAAACATACAGGTGCATATATCTTTTCAAATTAGTATTTTCATTTTCTTTGTATAAATACCCATAAGTAAAATTGCTGTATAAAATGGTAATTCTATTTTTAGTTTTTTGACGAACTTTCATACTGTTTTCCATAGTGGCTGCATTAATACACATTCCCACCAATAGCATATGAGTGTTCCCTTTTCTCCATAGCCTCACCAGCTCTTGCTATTTATTGTCTTTTTGATAATAGCTATTCTGAGAGGTGATATGCGTTTTGGTTTTGATTTGCATTTCTCTGATGATTAGTGATTTTGAACATTTTTCATGTGTCTGTTGGCTCTCTGTATGTCTTTTTTTGGAAAAAGGTCTTTTCATATTCTCTTCCAATTTTTTAAATTGGGTTGTTTGTTTTATTGATGTGGAGTATTATGAGTTCTGTGTATATTTTGGGTATTAACCCTTTATTGGGTATATTATTTGCAAATATCTTCTCCCATTCAGTAGGTGACCTTTTGTTTTATTCATAGTTTCCTTCACTGTGCAAAAGCTTTTCTGATTGATATAGTCCAAATTTGTTTGTTTTTGCTTTTGTTTCCCTTGCTTGAGGATACATATACAAAAAATATTGCTAAGATCAATGTCGAAGAACATACTGCCTATGTTTTTTTTCTAGAAGTGAATGTTTTCAGATCTTAAATTTAAATATTTAATCCATTTTGAAATTATTTTTGTATATAGTGTGAGACAGTAGTCCAGTTTCTTCTTTTGCATGTAGCTGCTCAATTTTCCCAACAGTATTTATTGAAGTGGCTGTCTTTTCTCCATTCTTGCCTCCATTGTCTGGATTAATTGACCATATACATGTGGGTTCATTTCTGGGCTCTCTATTCTGTTCCATTGATTTGAGTGTCTTTTTTATGCTAGTACCAAATTGTTTTGATGACTGTAGCTTTGTAGTATAGTTTGAAATCAGGGAGAGATATATCTCCAGGTTTGTTCTTCTTTCTCAAGATTGCTTTGGCTCTTCCTGGTCATTTGTGTTTCCATACAAGTTTTAGAATTACTTGCTCTATTTCTGTGAAAGATGCCACTGGTGTTTTGATAGGGATTGCATTGAATCTGTAGATTGCCCTGGGTGGTGTGGTCATTTTAGCAATATTCTTCCAATCCATGAGCATGGTATATATTTCACTTGTTCTTTCATCAGTGTCATATAGTTTTCTGAGTACAGGTCTTTTACCTCCTTAGAGACATTTAACCCTAGGTATTATATTCTTTTTGATGCAATTGTCAATGGGATTGTTTTCTTAATTTCTCTCTTGATAGTTTGTTGTTAGTGTATAGAAATGCAGTAGATTTCTGTATATTAATTTTGTGTCCCAAAACTTTACCAAATTCACTGATGAGCTCTAGTAATTTTATTGTGGTATCTTTAGGATTTTCTAGGTATAGTATCACATTGTCTGCAAATAGTGATAGTTTTACTTCTTTCTTTCCAGTTTGGATTTATTTAATTTCTTTTTCTTATCTTATTGCTGTGGCTAGAACTTCCAATACTATCTTGAATAAAAGTGGTGAGAATGGTATCCTTGTCTTGTTCCTGATCTTGGATTAAATCCTTTAGTATTCCACCATTGAGTATGTGGGCTTGTGTTATATGGCCTTTATTATGTTGAGGTATGTTCCCTCTACACCTACTTTGATGGGCTTCTTTGGTCATAAATGGATGTTGAATCTTGTCAAAAGATTTTTTTTCATCTATTCACATGATTATGATTTTTACTCTTCAATTTGTTAATGTGTATCCCATTAATTGATTTATGGATATTGAGCCATCCTTGCATCCCTGGGATAAATCCCATTTATCATGCTGTGTGATTTGTTTAATGTTTTGTTGAATTCAGCTTGCTAATATTTTGTTGAGAATTTTAACATCTGTATTCATCAGGGATATTAGCCTGTAATTTTCTCTTTTTTTGTGATACCTCTGTCTGGTTTTTGTAGCAGGGTGATGCTGGCCTCATAGCATGAGATCAGAAGTATTCCTTCCTCTGCAATTTTTTGCTACAGTTTGAGAATGATAGGTGTTAACTCTTCTTTAACTGTTAGAATTTACCTCTGAAGCTGTCTCATCCTGGACTTTTGGTTTTTAGGAGTTTTTTATTTTTTAAATTATTGATTAAATTTCATTACTGGTGAATTGTCTGTTCATATTTTCTATTTCTTCCTGATTCAGTCTTGGGAGATTGTACATTTCTAGAAATTTGTCCATTTCTTCTAAGTTGTCCATTTTGTTGGCATATAATTGTTCTTATTGTTCTTTTATAATCCTTTGTGTTTTTGTGGTCTCATTGTAACTCCTCCTTTTTCACTTCTGATTTTAATGATTTGGGCCCTCTCTTTTTTTCTTGATGAGTCTGGCTAAAGGTTTATCAATTTTATCTTTTCAAAAACCAGATCTTAGTTTCATTTATCTTTTCTATTTTTTTGGTCTTTGTTTCAATTATTTCTGCTGTGATCTTTATAATTTCTTTCTCTCTACTATCTTTGGGATTTGTTTGTTCTTCTTTTTCTAGCTTCTTTAGGTGTAATGTTAAGTTGTTTACTTGAGATTTTTCTTGTTTCCTGAGGTAGGCTTGTATCTCTATAAAATTCCCCTCTTAGAACTGTTTTTGCTTAGTCTCATAGATTTTAGATTATTGTGTGTTCATTTTCATTTGTCTCAAGGTAATTTTGATTTCTCCTTTGATACCTTCATTGATCCATTGGTTGTTTAGTAGCATGTTGCTTAGCCTCCATGTGAGTGTTTTTTTACAGTTTTTTCCTTGTTAAATTCTAGTCTTATAGCATTGTCATAGGAAGATATGTTTGATATTATTTTAATATTCTTAAATTTATTGAGACTTGTTTTGTGGCCTATCACGTGATCTCTCCAGAATGTCTCACTTGCACTTGAAAAGAACATGTATTCTGCTGCTTTTGAATGGAATGTTTCATTCCATTCCTCCTTGTGATTACTCTAGCCTTTCAAGTCACAGAGCACAAAGAGGTGGTGGCTGTGCAATTAGCTGGTCTGATAGAGGAGGAGATAAAGCAGATACTAAAAATAAGCAAAATTTTAGATGAAAATCTCTGTGCAAACACACAAACAAAAAAGTGGAGCCTATTCTGTCATAATTATCCAAGTACTACTAAAAGGAAAAATTGTGTTACCTTGTAACATTTTCTAAGTTCCCCTTCCATAATTTTTATGTTCTTGTGAGGAAAAAAGTAAAACAAATTTAATTGTATTTGATTTTATGACATTGCTTTTAAAAAGCAAGTGTTATATGTTAAGACTTGACTTGTGTGCTTGTGTTATAAGTTTCCAATTAAAAGTGTCCCTAAAGGCTACTTCCTATATGATTTTTCCCAGTAAATGAGGCAGGCCCTTCTAAGATCTTTCACAAAGCATCTAGACATTCAAATGAAGAGATGAATCCTTCTTAAACAAGCTAGCTATTAGGATTTAATGGTCTGGGTATGTTACTATTAGGATTTACTGGTCTGGGTATGCTACTATTAGGATTTAAGGTGTCTTCAAACTGAAATCTCAATGTTTGCCTTATGAAATACCTGAGATAAGATGCTTAAATAAGAAAAGGGCTATTGACCCAGTAAACCCAAAAGAGCAAATGGATATTTTTGGCCATATTTTGCCTTTCAGACATTTTTTTGGAAATCTTCAAGAACCTCCATTTTCTCCTTCTCTGAATAGGACCATTTAAGTGCATGTTAAGCAGTTATAGAATTGTAAATAAAAACTTTTGCCAAAATAAAAAATAAAAGGGGGGACATGGTCTCCATGATGAAATTAGTTTCTTTACAAGAAGGGTTACCAAAGAGCTTGCTTGTTCTCTTTCTGCCTTTTGAGGACATAGCTAAGGCAGCCATCTGCAAGCCAGGAAGAGAACTCTCACCAGAACCCAAACATGTTGGCATCATGATTCCTGACTTCCAGCCTCCAGAACCATGATAGTATTGTGGGAAGTGGCCAAGATGGCAGGGGAGGAAGACCATGATTGCACCTCCTCCCACAAGCAGATCAAAATTATAACAATTTACATAGCAACTGTCAATGAGAGTGACCTGAATACTAGCAGAGAAAATCTTCTACAGCTTAAGAGATAAAGAAGGAGTCACAGTGAAATGGGTAGGAGGGGGAAAGATGCAGGACCCACGCCCCTGGGTAGTCAAACTACAAACAGAAAGATAAGCACAATTGTACAGGACTCCCCAAGGAGTGAAGGTCTAAACACCACATGGGGCTCCCCAGCCCAGGGATGGGCTCCCCACCAGAAGGATGAACCTCCATAACATTTGGCTTTGAAGGCCAGTGGGTCTTGGGAGAGCCAGAGTGCTGTAGGAAACAGATTCTCCTCTTAAAGGGCACACCCAAAATCTCACACACTCTGAGACCCAGGATAGAAGCAGTGAATTGAAAGGAACATGAGTCAGATCCACTTGCTGATCTTGGAGAGCCTCCTGAAGGGGTAAGAGGTGACTGAGATTCACACTGGGGACATAGATGCTGGTGGCAACCATATTTGGAGAGCTCAATCTAACATAAGGACACTGGTGCTGGCAAGGCCACTTTGGAGTCCTCCTTCTAGCTTATTAACCTTGGTAAACAGCCTAGCCCACCAGCCGGTCTGCATCAGTCTTGAGTTGTCCCAGGCCAAGCAGCTAGTTGGGCAGGACATAGCCCCACCCACCAGCAGGCTGGTTGTCCTAGTCCCCAGCCTTACTCACCAGTGGGCTGACACCAGATCTAGGACCCTGGGCCTGGCAGCCAGAGACACCTGGATCCATCTCTATCTACCAGTGAGCAACCACTAGCCCCAGGACCTGGATTCACCCACCAGAAGGCAGGCATCAGCCCTGGAAGCCCCCTCCAGGACCCCACAACCAGAGATCTCAGGACCCAGCTCTGCCCACTAGTAGGCTGGCACTAGCCTCAGGCCCCCTGGGTCACTCAGCCAGCTGTCAGAACCAGCCCCACCCACCAGCAGGCTGATACCAGTTCTGGGACCCTGCACATCACAGCCAGGTGCTCCAGGACCTAGTGCCACCCACCACTAGATCAGCACTAGCCCTGGGATCCCCTTCCCCCAGGTCTCTGGATCTAGCCACCTTGTGTTCTAGGCCCACCCACTACTGGTCAAGCAATAGGACTGGGGCCACCTGGGCTGTCCCAAGCTGTGCCAAGACCCTGCCCCATTCACCAACAAACGGAAGCCTCTGCAATAGACAGGGCCTGGTAAATAACCTAACCAGAGGCCAGCCACACATACCAGGGTACCCACAGTAGTTAGCCTGAACCAATAGAAGAGCCCACACATCCCACAGAGAGGGTTCCACTAAAGCATATAACTATGGTGACCAGAGGGGAGTGCATTGCTGGGCCCCCTAGGACAACTCCTACAAAAGGCCACTTCTCTAAGATCAGGAAATGTAAACAACATACCAAATACATAGAAATAAAAGCAGAGAATTAGGCAAAATGAGGCAAGAGAAGAATATGTCTCAAATGAAGGAACATGATAAAACTCCCGAAGAAGAACTAACTGAAGTGGAGATATGCTACCTACCTGATAAATAGTACAAGGTAATTGATCATAAAAATGCTCAAAGAACTCAAGAGAAGAATGGATGAACACAGACATTTGCAACAAAGGGTTAGAAAATAAAAGAAGAACCAAACAGAGCTGAAGAATACAATAACTGAAATAAAAATACACTAGAATAAATCAAGAGTAGAGGAACAGATCATCAGGTTAGAAGATAATGTAGTAGAAATCACCCAAGCTGAACTGAAAATAGAGAAAAAATAAAAAGAAATTAACTTAAGAAACATCTGGGACAATATCAAGGCATGCTAACATTCACATTTTAAGGGTCTTAGAAGGAAGAAAGAGAGAGAGAGAGAGAGAGAAAGGTGAAAATAACATATTTGAAGACATACAAGTTGAAATCTTCCCCAACTTGGTAAAGGAAACAGACATCCAGGTCCAGGAAGCACAAACAGTCCCCAAGAAGATGAACCCAAAGAGGATTACAACAGACATATTGTAATTAAAATGGTAAAAATAAAGATAAAAAGAGAATTTTAAAAGCAGCAAGAGTTAGCAAAGGAAACCATAAACAAAATGAAAGACAACACACAGAATGGGAGAAAATATTTGCAAACAAAGCAACAGACAAGGGATTAATCTCCAAAATATACAGGCAGCTCATGCAGCTCAATATCAGGAAAACAAAAACCCAATCAAAAAATAGCATAATATCTAAATAGACATTTCTCCAAAGAAGACACACAGATGTCCAAGAAGCACATGAAAAGATGCTCAACATCACTAATTATTAGAGAAATGTAACTCAAAAGTACAATGAGGTATCACCTCACACACATCAGAATGGCCATCATCAAAAAAATCTACAAACAATAAATGCTGGAGAGGGTGTGGAAAAAAGGGAACCTTCCTACACTGTTGGGGGAATGTAATTGGTACAGCCACTATGGAGAACAGTATGGAGTTTCCTTAAAAAACTAAAAATAGAGATACCATATGATCCAGTAATCCCACTCCTGGGCATACATCTGGAGAAAACCATAATTTGAAAAGATACATGTACCCCAATATTTATTGCAGCACTATTTACAATAGCCAGGACATGGAAGAAACCTAAATGTCCATCGATGGAGAAATGGATAAAGAAGATTGGCACATATATACAATGGAATACTACTCAGTCATAAAAAATGAAATGATGTCATTTGCAGCAACATGAATGAACCTAGAGATTGTCATGCTGGGTGAAGTTAGACAGAGAAAGACAAATATCATATGATACCACTTATATGTGGAATCTAAAAAAATGGTACAAATGAACCTATTTACAAAACGGAAATAGAGTCACAGATGCAGAAAACAAACTTATGGTTACCAAGGGAGAAAGTGTTGGGGGGGATAAATTGGGAGATTGGGATTGACATATACACACTACTATGTATAAAATAGGTAACTAATAAAAGCCTACTGTATAGCACAGGGAACCCTACTCAATAGTCTTTAATGACCTATATGGGAATAGAAGCTAAAAAAGAGTGATTATATGTGTATGTATAACTGCTTCACTTTGCTGTACAGCAGAAACTAACACAACATTGTAAATCAACTATACTCCAATAAAATTAAGTTAAAAAAATAAAAGCAGCAAAGGGAAAGCAACTAGTTGTGTAGAAGGGAGATCTCATAAGAATATCAGCTGATTTTTAAGCAGAAACTCTGAAGGCCAGAAGGGAGAGACATGATAAATTTAAAGTGATGAAAAGTTCTACAATAAAGAATACTGTACCAGCCAAGGCTGTCATTCAGATATGAAGGAGAGGTTAAGAGTTTTACAGATATGCAAAAGTTAAGAGAATTTAGCACCACCAAACCATCCTTACAAGAAATTTAAAGGGACTTCTCTAAGTAGAAAAGGCCACAACAAGACTTGGGAAAATTATGAAAGAAAAAAAATCTCATTGGTAAAGGCTTATCTCAAAGGTAAAAAAATCTCAAAGGTAAAGGTAGTAGATCAACTACTTATAAAGCTAGTAGGAAGTCAAAAGTAGTAAAATCATCTATATCCACAATAGGTAGTTAAGGTGTACGCAAAACAAAAAGATGTAAAACATGATGTCAGAAATATTAAATGTGGGTGGAGGAATATATTATATATTATTATTATTGTATAATTGAATAATTATATTTTATAATATATAATTAAATGTATATTAAATTATATATTAGATATAACATATATATATTTATACACATTGCTATATATAAACCTCATGTAAGTGAAATACATGTTCTAATCAAAAGACACAGACTGGCTGAATGGATACAAAAATAAGACCCATATAGAAATATATATATCATACCCTACAGGAGACTCACTTCAGGTCTAAACACAAAAGACTGAGAGTGAAGAGATGGAAAAAGTTATTCCATACAAATGGGAATCAAAAGAATGCTGGGGTAGCAATACTTATATCAGACAAAATTGGCTTTAAATCAAAGATTCTAACAAGAGACACAGAAGGACATTACATAATGATAAAGGGATCAATCCAAGAAGGAGATATAACAACTGTAAATATATATGCATCCAACCTAAGACCACTTAAATACATAAAGCAAATATTAACAGATATTAAGGGAGAAATTGACTAACACAATAATAGTAGGGAATTTTAACACCCCATTTACATCAATGACAGATAATTCAGACAGAAAATAAATAAGGAAACACTGGCCTTAAATCAACATTTCTTTTAAAATTTTGGGAATATTCTTCAAGTACACTTTTGTTGAGAATTATAATTACTACCAAACTAAATAAAAATATGTTTCTTAACATCTTACAAACATATATGAAAATTTAATGAAGAATCTAAAGTTTATTGACAGGCTCTGCTTCTAACACTCTTTCCAGTTACTCTTGAAAGTACTGTCAAATATCCTTGTGACTGTCATGTGGAAATGATCTATGACTAACTCATGTAGACTATGAGTAGATCCAAATGAGAAATAATTCATGAGAGTGTTTCTAATTCATGGCACAGTAAAGATACAAAAATGTTTCCTACCCAGATGACATGACCATGATGAGATAGTTGATATGAGTGTTTTTACTTAAGAAACACTGGTATGAATTTCTTTAATTTTTAATTTTGAACAAAGAATCTGAGAAGAATGATAGTAATAACCTACTATGCATTTCTTGATTAGTTAAAACACATATGAAATTTACTGTGATGCATCCAACATACACACATCTGGTTTGTTTAGTCACCCCTCCCTTCTCACGCAGACCTTGTCCTCCTAGGTTTTTGTTTCATTCTGCCGAGAGTAATACTGTGTAGCATTTAATAGCAGGGCTTTAAAAAAATCTCTTCTTATACGAAGATGGAAAATTCTACTGCCCTATGTTTTTTTGTTCTAAATGCTGTTGCTATCTATCTATCTATCTGTCTATCTATCTATCTATCTATTTATGTTGTGCCTGGTCTTAGTTGTGGCTCCAGGGCTCCTTAGTTGTGGCTCTCTGGCTCCTTAGCTGCGGCTGATGGCTCCTTAGTTGTGGCATGTGAACTAGTAGTTGCGGCATGCATGTGGGATCTTGTTCCCAGACCAGGAATCCAACTCGGCTGCCCTGCATTGGGAGCATGGAGTCTTATCCACTGTACCACTAGGGAAGTCCCTGCTGTTGCTATTCTACTTCATTTCTCTTTCACCTCTTGTTCCTTTCTCTTACCTGGCTTTTTTGACTTTTTTATCTCAGTCATATGTTGCTGAGTGATTGACTAAAAGAGACTTCTCTCTGAAGAAGAAATTTGTATCTTTGTAATGTGTGTTAGGCTCTGTTTCTTGATGCTACTCGAGTTTTTATTAAAATCTGCTTCTTCATGAGCCATTTTCTTTATTCCCAAGGCTCTGCTTTAGTCAACTACTCTGTAAAATAGGACTCTATGAGGTCCCATTATGATTTCACAGACATAGGGTTGATGACCCAATTGGACACATGAATGAATTTGAAATGGTCATTTCTATTCTCACTTCTTCAGAATTATTTGTAGCAACAATATAATGTTTCTACAAACATTTCTCCCTTTCTTGCCATGGAGACAACAGTGATTTCAAATATATCTAAAAAAAATTTTCCCCTCCCTCCCAGAGTGTGGAACCATCCACACATTAATATTTCTTATTTTAAAGGAGTCAGTTTTCTGAAAGAAGAAATAAGTAAGGGAAGCCTATATTTAAGTAAATCCCTCTTTTCCTAAATGTTTTGATCTTCACACTGAACGAATTTGAGGATATCTTCTAGGCACTATAGCTGGAAGCTGAGAAGAAAGAAAAAAACAAAAACAAAAACAGTACTTGCAAAAACAAGTATAATGTCTTGCTCTGTGGTTTAGTTTAATCTCTCTATAATTGAACTCCTTTGGTAGACATCCCAGAATACTGTCAAAAGTGGTGGTGTGATGAATTGGGAGATTGGGATTGACATATGTACACTAATATGTATAAAATGCATAACAGAGAGGGTATAAAAAAATAAAAGAAATTCAAAAGAAAAAGAATTCCTAAGATGATAAACTCTAATTGTGGAATTATCCAATACAATAAATGTCTCTTTAAATTTGAGCAAATTCTAAGAAGCTGGGTTTTCCCATGGTGAAAATTCATTTCTCCAGCATATTGATCAAAGCCCCCAAATATATTGCTGTTTGTAAGACAAATTCTCATTCTCTCCCTTACTGATTTTATACTGAAGGTAGAGCTCAAATTGGGCTAGGGCAACTCTACATGATTATAAGCTTATATTTGTCAGAGTTCCAAACAGTTCATTTACTGGGAATAGTAAATGATAAACCAAACAGGTGGGCAAATGAATGTTTGTTTATGTGCAAAAACAAAAACATTAATAGATACACAAGGATTTTTCAAGACTGGTCAGCTCTTGAAAGCCTGAGGCAATGTCTGTGCTGTCAAGGCACAGCTTGCTATATGAAAATATGAGACTACTGCAAGCTTCTGATCCAAACATAGTGGATTATTTATAAGAAATCCAGACATATTATTTTCTGGTAACTATAAAAAACACCTGTTTTTATTCTGACTCACTTTTGCCTGCAACATTTGCAGGTGACTACTAAAACAGTAGTTTTAGTGCAGGTTTAGACAAAACTAGCAAGTTATTTAGATAGAAAAGACCGCTACCTACATAGTTGTGTTCTGAGGACTGTGAGGAAAATCTCTCTACCTCCCACTATAAAATATAGAGCCCTCTCTTATTACTAATTGCATATCTAAAATTCGCATTTTGATTAAGGTTTATTTTAAACATGCATTAATTATCAACTCTGTGATTTGGGGCATGCTTCTTTATAATTCTGAACCTTAGTCTATTCATTTTTCAAAGGGGATAACATATGGATGTCACAAAAGTTTTCTGAGAGCTACATGAAACAATTCGTATAGTGTTCACTACTGTTGCTAAAAAGTTAGTTCTTGTTGTTATAATTATTATTACTATAATCATCATCAGGCCTTTACAAATAGTAATGCTTTTTAGAGTGCTCAGTGTTTAGCAGCAGGAGGAAGGAGGGAAATCAGTCAATGGAATAAGCAGCTATAGTTGTTAGTAGCTCAAGCCAATTCGAAACATTTACCTGAAGAATGTGCATTCCTGTCACTCAGGACTGCAGCTGCTGCCCATATACCAATGGCTCTAGGTAGAAGAAGTGAACTCTCTTTGATACATTCAGGTCTGGCACCAGTGCACTGACTGCCCTCCTGTCAGTGCGTGAGGCACAGATTCACATGCATGAAAAATTCTCCACATTAGGAATTCAGCAAATTTTTGAAAAGTTATCACCTGTGGTCAAAGCACTGATTTCACCCAACCTTCACAGTCAGGACTCTTTCCTGTACCGTAAGTCCACTACATACGAACCTTCAAGTTGCAAATTTTCAAAGATGCGAACATGCGTTCCCATGTCCAATCACGTAAGTTAGTTCACGTGTCTGACGTACACTGTCATATGTGTGCATCCTCTACAAGTAGTTGTGCTTTTGTGTACTTTATTGTACAGTACTGTATACAATACAGTAGTACAATATCTTTATTTCAAGCCCAGGATGTCCGGAAGCAAGCATAAAAACAGTGGTGACGTAGCTGGTACTGCAAAGAAGTGCCAAGGGATAACGATGGAAACAAAAGTGAAAATAATTGAGAGAGTGGAGTGAGGAAAAAAGATAGCTTGCCCTCTGTCTCCTATTGCTGACAATCCTTCAGCTCTACCATCTCCCACCTCCTCTCCCTCCTCCAGTCAGTAACTCTTCTTGCCTGTTCACTTGATGCCAGCCCCTGTATGCCAGCTGTTGTACTGTACTACCATACATTTCAAGGTACTGTACTGTAAGCTTAAAAATGTTTTCTTTATTTTTTTGTATTTGTTTTTATGTATTATTTGTGTGAAGAGTATTATAAACCTATTACAGTACAGTACTATATAGCCAATTGTGTTAGTTGGGTGCCTAGGCTAACTTTGTTGGACTTACCAACAAATTGGACTTACGAACGTGCTCTCGGAATGGAACTCGTGTGTATGTAGGGGACTTGCTGTACTGTACATCCTCTATCCTAAATTAATGTTATCATTTATGTGTGGCTTATTTTGTCAGTGTATTATTATTTAGAGGAGGATGCCCGCAGCAAGAGCAGCCAGAAATTGTGCCTGTGAATTTCATCTTTTGTGGGACATTCTTTTGCACTTGAATAAACTGGAGATGATTTTTCTAGAGGTATAATTGACATATATTAGTTTCAGGTGTACAACATAATGATTTGATATTTGTAAATACTGCAAAATGATCACCACAATAAGTCTGGTTAACATCCGTCACCATGCATAGTGACAGAATTTATTTTTCTTGTGATGAGAACTTTTAAGACGTACTCATAGCACCTTTCAAATATGAAATACAGTATTATTAACTACAGTAGCCATGCTGTACATTATATCCCATGACTTATTTATTTTGTAACTGGAAGTTTGTACCTTTTGACTCCCTTCAACTGTTTAGCCCACCCCTCATGCCCTGCCTCTGGCAACCACCAATCTGTTAACTGTATCTATGACCTTTATTTTTTTTCTATAAGTGAGATTATATGATATTTGTCTTTCTCTGTCTCACTGATTTCACTTAATGCTCTCAAGGTCCACCATTTTGTGACAAATGGCAAGATTCCCTTCTATTTATGGCTGAATAATATTTAATCTTCCTTATCCATTATCTGTTAATGGACGCTTGGGTTGTTTTCATATCTTGGGTATTGTAAATAATGCTTCAATAAACATGAGGGTGCATATATCTTTTTGAGTTAGTGTTTTCATTTTCTTTGGGTAAATACCCAGAAGTAGAATTGCTGGGTCAGATAGTAGTTCTATTTTTAATTTTTTCAGGAACTTCTATAATGTTTTCCACAGTGGCTGCACCAGTTTACATTCCTACCAACAGTGCACAAGTTTTTCTTTTTCTCCACATCCTTGCAAGTATTTGTTATCTCTTACCATTTTTATAATAGCCATTCAGACAGGTGGGAGGTGATATCTCATTGTGGGTTTGATTTGCATTTCTCTGATGATTAGTGATATTGAGCACCTTTCATGTACCTATTGGCCACCTGTGTGTCTTCTTTGAAGAATGCCTATTCAGGTACTTTGCCCATTTTAAATTGGATTAGTTGAGGTTTTTTGCTATTGAGTTATATGACATTTATTTTGGCTATCAAGCCCTTATCAGATACATAATTTGCAAATGTTTTATCCCATTTGGAAGATTGATTGTTCGTTTTGTTGAATGTTTCCTTTACTGTGCAGAGGCTTTTTAGATTAATGTAGTCCCACTTCTTTATATGTTCTTTTGTTGCCTTTGCATTGGGGTATCACATCCAAAAAAACCATCTCCAAGACTGATGTCAAGAAGCTTACTGCCTGTTTTCTTCCAGGAGTTTTATAGTTTCAGGTATTACATTCAAACCTTTAATCCATTTTGAGTTAATTTCTGTCTACGGTATAAGATAATGGTCCAGTTTCACTCTTTTCTGTGGCTATTCAATTTTCCCAACACCATTTATTGAAGAGACTATCTTTGCCCCATTGTATGTTCTTGGCTAATTTGTCATAAATTAATAGACCATATAAGTGTTGTTTTGGCTAATCAGGGTTTTTCGTTGTTCCATACAAATTTTGGGATTTTTTGTTTTTCATCTGTGAAAATGGGATTGAAATTTTGATAAGGATTGCATTGGCTCAATAGATTGCTTTGAATATGGACATTTTAACAGTATTAATTCTTCCAATTCGTGAGCACAGAATATCTTTTCCTTTATTAGCATTTTCTTCAATTTTTTCATCAATGTTTTATAGTTTTCACCTCCTTAGTTAAATTTATTCCTAGGTATTTAATTTTTTTTGGATACAATTTTAAATTGGATTGTTTTCTTAATTTCTCTTTCTGAAAGAGAAGTTTATTTTTAGTGTATAGAAACACAACTCATTTTTAAGTATTGATTTTATATCCTGCACCTGTACTTAAGTTATTTATTAGTTCTAACGTGTTTTTGATGGGGTCTTTAAGGTCTTGTAAATATGATATAATGTCACCTGCAAAGAGTAACAGTTTTATATTTTCCTTTCCAATCTGGATGCCTTTTATTTCCTTTTCTTGTCTAATTGATTATACCAGGACTTCTGATACTATGTTGAATAAAACATCCTTGTCTCATTTCCAGTCATAGAGAAAAAGCTTTCAGCTTTTCACCATTGAGTATAATGTTAGCTGTCATCTTGTCATAGAAAGCTTTTACTATATGGAGGTATGTTCCCTCTATCCCCACTTTGTTGAGAGTTTTTATGATAAGTGGATGTTGAATTTTGTCAAATGCTTTCTCTGCATCTGAGTTGATTATATAATTTTTATTCTTCATTTTGTTAATGTGTTATATCACATTGACTGATTTGATGATATTGAACCATCCTTGCATGTGTGGGATAAATCCCAATTGATCATTGTGTTTGATCCTTTTAATGTATTGTTGAAGTTTTTTGTTTTTTTGGCCGCCCTGTGCAGCTTGTGGGATCTTAGTTCCCCCCAGGCATTGAACCCAGTCGCTCGGCAGTGAGAGCACAGAGTCCTAACCACTGGACTGCCAGGGAATTCCCAATGTATTGTTGAATTTGTTTTGCTAATATTTTATTGAGGATTTTTGCATCTATGTTCATCAGGGATATTGATCTATAATTTTCTTTTTTGTGGCATCCCCATCTGGTTTTAGTATCAGGTTAATGCTGGCCTCATAAAATAAATTTGGAACTGTTGTCTCCTTTACCATTGTCTGGAAAAGTTTGAGAAAGATTGGTATTAATTTTCTTTGAATGTTTGGTAGAATTCACCAGTGAATTAACCTTGTAATGACTGGTTATTTGGGAGTTTTAAAACTATTGATTCAATCTCCTTACTAGTAATCATTCTGGTCAGAGTTTCTACTACTTTATGATTCAGTTTTGGAGGTTTGCATGCTTCTAGGAATTACCCATTTCTTCTTGGTTGTCCAATATTTGGTGTATAATTGTTTATAGTAGTCTTTCATGATCTTTTGTAAATTTTGGTATCAGTTGTAACATCTCTTATTTCAGAAATTTCTGATTTTATTTGAGTGTATTCTCTTTTTTTTTTTGGAGATTCTAACTAAAGTTTCATCAATTTTGTTCTTTTCAGGTGCCAGTCTTTAATTTCGTTGATCTTTTATATTGTTTTTTTTAGTCATCAGGTGTCAAGTGTCTCTTTCATTTATTTCCACTCTGATCTCGGTTATTTCCTTCCTACTTCTAAATTTGGACTTGCTTTGTTCTTTTTCTACATCCTTCAGGTGTGAAGTTACTTTTGGTATTCATTTGCATGGCATATTATTTTCATCTTTCACTTTCAATCTTTATATCTGAAGTGAGTCTCTTGTATTCTGCATACAGATGGATTTTAGTTTGGTTTTTAAAAAATAATCCATTTAGCCACTCTATGCCTTTTGATTGGAGAATTTAGTCTATTTACTTTTAAAGAAAGTATTAATGGTTATGTACTTATTGCCATTTTGTTAATTGTTTTCTGGCGTTTTTGCAGTTCCGCTGTTGCCTTCTTTTCTTGGTCTCTTCCTTTGTGGTTTGGTTACTCTCTTTATTGTATGCTTAGATTCCTTTCTCTTTATCTTTCATGTATATATAGGTTTTTGCTTGGTGGTTACCATGAAGCTTACACATAACATCTTATATTACAACAGTCCATGTGATAACAACTTAAATTTGAATGCATTCAAAGCTCTACGTTTTTACTCTCCCCTCACAATAGTTTATGTTTTTGATATCTTTCAACATCTTTTTATCTTGTGTACCCCTTAACTAATTACTGTAGTTGTAGTTATTTTGGCTACTTTGGCTTTTAACCTTCATACTACCTTTATAAATGATTAATCTACTGCCTTTATTGTGTATGTACCTTTACCAGTGAGATTCATACTTCCATATGTTTTCTTGTTGCTAATTAGTACCCTTCCTTTTCAGTTAAAAAGTCTCTTTAACAAGTCTTATACAGCCAGTTTATTGTTGATTTATCTCTCCTTCAATTCTCAATGATAACTTTGGTTGGAAGTTTTTTCCTTCAGCATTTTGAATATATCCTGCCTCTCCCTTCTGTACTGCAAAGTTTCTGCTAAAAATCTGCAGATAGTCTTATGGGGAACTCTTCTGCCATTATTTTGTTAAATAAGTTTTTTGCTCTTTTCTTTCTCTCGTCTCCTTCTGGGACCCCTATAATGCAAATATTAGTACTTGATGTCCCATTAGTCTCTTTTACTATCTTCCTGTTTTTAAATTCCTTTTTCATTTTGCTGCCCTGATTGGGTGAGCTCCACAGCTCTGTTTCCTAGGTCCCTGATCCTTTCTCCTACTTCATTTAGTCTGCTATTGAACACTTCTCATGTAATTTTCAGCTCTATGACTTTGATATGGTACTTTTTAAAATTTCGTATTTCTGTTGAAGTTTTCACTGTGTTCATCCATTCTTCTCCTGAGTTTGTTGGGCATTTTTATGACCATTACATGGAATTTTTATCATGTAAATTGCTTTTCTCTAATACATTACATTTCTTTCTGAGGTTTTAATTTTTTCTTTTATTTGGAACATATTTCTCTGCTTCTTTATTTTACTTGACTCTCTGTATTGGTGTTTCTGCATTAGATGAGACAGGCATGTCTTTTAGTCTTGAAGCAACATCCTGTAGGAGATAAATCTTGTTGTTCAACCCTACCCTGGCTCTTCAACGTCTCTCAAACCTTTTTACTTGTCCAAACAGGCTATTTTATTTTTAACAGCTGCCAGCAGTTGAGGGTGTGCCAAGACCTGTCACTGTCTCAAAGGAGAGGATTTTAGTTAACCTTTACCTGATTGGAAACCAGAGCCTCAGGCAGCAGCTTTTAATGAATGCAAATATATACAGTCCTATGGGACCCCAAGAATAATCCTCACTGGCCACCAGAGCCAGGGGATCTGGAGGTGTCCCTTGGTTAGCAGTCAAAAAAATTGGGGCTATAAGTTATTTCATGTGAGACACCAATGAGGTGTAGTGAGGCAGAGGGAGAGCACAAAGATAGCATCCTTTAGCCTATGTTTTCTGAGAGTAACTCCATAGGCTTGGAGATCAACAAGGGGAGGGGATAAGTTGAACAGATTTACATAATTTCAAGAAACACAGGGGAAAAGAAATGCAGTAGAGTTGTGAAGTAGGGACCACAGTATAAAGATTGAAGGTTAGTAGAAAAACAAGTATCACATTATTTCTTATCAGTCTCACCTTCGTTCCTGGCCATTAAGATATACTATTATTATTTGCATCTTTAAAAACTTATTTTAATATTTTTCACAGAATATTTTTGCCTCTTCCTGAGAATTCTCTACATGATATTTTATTTTTAAAGTTTATATGATTGAAATAAATTTTATTACAAATTTGTTTAAAGTTCTGGCATATTAACTAAGATAGGTACAAAGTTCTCCTCTCCTGTGGCAGCCTCTGACACTCCTTGTTGTCTGGGAGAGCAAGGAAATGTGGTACTAACGTGAAAGTCTTCTACGTTCATCAACAACATGCCATACTGCTGTGCTTCCACACAGGTTATTCTCTTTGCACTCCTCAGCAAACAAGTTCTGTAGAGGTGAAATATCATTCTCTCCCACAGGATGTCATACACAGCATAGGTAATTTGGTATGTTAGAACTGGTTCATCCTCTCTCAGCATTTGTTGTTGGTCCCAAATATTTGTTGTAAGTCCTATAATTGTAACACTGGACCATTTATCCTGTTGAAGTTGATTCATAGCTTAGCTGAAATGTGTTTTCCCAGTGTTGAAGTAGGATAGAAATTTCTAGAATTAGTCTTTACAAGTTTTTCTGGGTAGATGAGTTTCTAAAGCTGCTCAAAGGTATGGGGCCAGAGGATTTTTATAAAACTTACAGAAAAGTAGTTTTTTCATTATAAAAACGGTCCCCATGGCTGTTCTCTAGTGATAATTTCCATCTACAAATAATATGTAGTTACAGCAGTGTTTACTAAAATCTCATTTTAAATGAAAAGTAATGCCTTCATTTACATGTTAAAAAAATGACAGCAAATAATTTTTTTTTTTAGAAAAAGATACAATGTTTTTTTAAATTTAATACTGTTTTTAATTTTTTTTCTAGAATTTTGAAGCTCATTGCAAGCAATTACATGCTACCAAATCCACAGTTTCTTTTTGCTGCCAGAGGTTTTGCCATGTCAAATGTTATTTGAAAAATAGGGGTTGGAAGCTGACAATATTAATCATCTTGGGAAGAGTAGGTGCACTGAGAACACAGTCATTTGCTAGCATTCTAGAACTAAGTGCAAAATATCAACTCAGTTGATCTGATATCAATAATCATAGTGGGACTAGACAAGTTGTACTTCCTTCAGCTCTCTTCTTGGCTTAAACATTCGCTGATTCTATATGGACTGTCATATGTATGAGATACTGATAAAGGAACTCAGTAGGGCTGGACTCACCATTATAAAGATAATTTGGGGTATTTTAAGCATTCACTGACTTAGATCTGTGCTGTAGTTTTTCAGTGTACTTGTTATAAGTTTGTTAGAATTCACTTGTGATGTGGAATTTTCTTTGTGTGAAGTGTTTTAATTATGGATTTAATGACTAATGCTACACAGTTTCTATTTCTTTTTTGTGAGTATTGGTAATTTGCGTGTTTCTAGGATTTTTTTTTTCATGTTATCTGTATTTTAAAAAAATTGCCATAAATATAATTACAGTGTCGTTTTATGGTTCATTGCCTGTACGATTTGTAGTCTTCTCCCATGTTTAATTACTGTTATTATTTATGTTTTCCCTTTCTTTTTGTTTATCTGTTTGTTTAGGCCTTGCTGATATTTTCTATTCTATATTTTCAGCCTTTATCTTTTCTACTATGTGCATTTTCCTTTTAAGTACAACTTTAACTTCATCCTACACATTTTCATATGCTATGTTTTTCATTGATTTCAAATTATACTATTTTATACTTTTCATTGTGATGTTTTCTTTGACCCATCGTTTATTAGTAACTGTATTTCTTATTTTCAAACACATGGAAATTCATGGAAAGATTCCCTATTTTTTTCCTGTTTGCGTTCATAGGTAGAGTAAGATTTGTAAAACTCATGCTGAGAAATTTTACTTGTTATGAAGTCAACAATTTTTATATTTTTTTCATCCTCAGTGATGATAAACATTTTGAAAAGTACTGTCTTTCACCAGACACAACTGTGCTAAGTTGCATATTTTGTATGATTTCATGGAGGAGTAAGAAAAGCATTCCTTGTTTATTTTAGACAAATCAACATTATATCTTGGAATAAAAGAAACATAGTGGATATAAGATAATGTTTTAAGCAATGCACATTTATTACTTGCAGTAGAATATTTCCATTTTATCTGACAAAAGATTAACTGTACATTTATATTATTTTTCTTTTTTTAATATTTTTTCACATTTGTATTTTTTGCATGTCTCCTTTCCACTATCAGTTTTCACAGTTGTCAACCTTTTCTAACCTGTACTTGTTATTCATTCCTTCATTTCTAACCTGTTTATTCATTCATTTCTAGCCTGTACTTGTTAGATTTATATTACTTTAATTGGAACATGTCATTTCTTAAAAAAAAATCAGTAAAAATATTAACTAGCATTCTTTCAAAGCCTTGCATTTACTATTGGCATGTAAACTTCTCTTTTTAAAGTTAATTTTCAGAGAATAGATTAAAATGTACTCCTAAAGAGAGAACATCTACTTATTTGCATATGTAGGATAAAATGATTCCAATATGCAATCAATGACAGAAAGCCATGCACACTAGAAGTCCAAGCTCAATGAAGACAGTAATATATGAGACCAACCATATAATTTGCAATTTGAATACAGCTGGTGCTAGGTGATGACATATATTTTCCCATCTTTTGGTATCTGGCAGTACTCTTCCTCAGCTTTCTTTCTTCTCTTTGGTTTATTTCAACAAACTGTGATATAATTCTAAGCAAAGGAAAAAAAAAAGAGGTGTAAAACACAGAAGAATCTATAATTCATTTCTATTATTCCGTTTATTTATACTTTATGACATGATAAAGTGCTCCTTCTTCTTGGAAGAAGAAATGCCAGTGGCTATAAACCTGTTATACCAATAGATTGTGCGTTTACAACAGTAGTAAAGTCTTATAGTCAAGCCGGTTCCTTACTGGAAATGTTAGATGCAAAGTAGCAATTAATACTACAGGGCTGTTAATAACATTGTGACTGGTTTTATTAGAGAAAGATTCTTGAATTTTACATCAAAGTTAGGATTTGTTTCATAACAAAATAATGAAAGTGAACAGTAGTGGATACCTGTCATATTCTGGATATAATAAATAGGTCAACTTTTAAAATATTAATGGTGGGGCAAAGTAACTTTTCACATGTTATCAATTTACTTGTCTACAAGCAGTTAATAGGTAAAATGAATTGGCTTTCTGTATAAAATCATCTAAATGTTTGCTCTATGTTTTTATTCTTCCCCCAAACCAGTATATATGAAGCATTTTCAATGCATGGCTGCATGTCAAATGGCATTTCTGGATATGTTTTGGTCACTTAAATCAGCAAGCTCAGGAAAATAAAACAGGGTAGAAGTTTTACTTGGGGCATAGTCATATTGCTTCATGCTTTGTCTTATATTTCTAGTAAGCCCTATTACTCACCTTTCTTGTATACACTTACTCTTATGATACCTCCTATTTGGTCTGAAATCTTCACTACATATATATTTAGAAACTCCAAATCTATTTAAATTTTTTTTTTTGCAACCACAATGTTATGACTTAAAATTTTGCCTCTGCTAGACTCTTCAATCCACTTGCTCCCTCTTTCAATGTGGTTTGAGCTAAGAGTTGAGAGGATCATTCACTTATTTATTAATGTATTCTTGAATTAATAAATTCATGCAATTCAGTATTTGTTGACCGCTTACTATTTGGCAATTACATAGGTGCAATTGGATTGAAAAAGTTCTTGACAAATGATGAATGAATGATAACTTTCCTTCCTGAACCTGAAATGATCATGTTAAGAAAGCCACATTTTAAATCAGCAATGAAGTCCTTTCCTATAACATGTGGGAAGAATTTTTCTTTTTGAGAAAAGTGTACCATTTATATTCCTTAGTATTTTTTTATCAATTCTAAATACAATGGTCTCTTTCAAAAAGTTATTTTCAAGGTCCAAAGAACTGGAAACAAACCAACAGATCGCTTGCATGCTCATATAGCCAAGTGTTGGTGCTGTCAAACTTGGAGACCACCACACGATGTATGAAACAAACGACAAACACATCATGCTGAATTTATTGCAAATATAAGTAAGAGTCATCATATTGGTAGGGCACGTCACTTCCAGAAGAGCAGGCTGCTGATTTTACAGAGGGATTTTAGAGAGTGTAGCAAATAGGGATTGGCCAGCTTTCATTGGCATGGGTGAGTCGATGCCATTTGTAGAAACATGAGGTTGTTTATTGGTTGGTACTGAGAAGTGTGTTCATTAGAACAGAGTCCACTTCATAATTTGAAAGGCCCAGTGCTAAATGAAAATGTAAGGTTCTTTATTCAAAATGCAGGGAGATAAAACCTTTTTTTCCTTTTTTAACATGGTCTGTCTCTTAACCTGTCATGGTATTTTTATTTTGTTATATAATGTCACATTCTTTTGAGGACAGTAAATGTAGACCCTCACAGGAGGCTGAGGCGTGATACCTGGACCCTTCTCACATCAGTGCCCAAGCCCCTGTGGAAAGGCAGAGATTGGCAAATGGTCATTGAGTGGGATTCGGGGAGAGGGTGGCTGTGGACCCTCCCAAGAATGCAGACTGGTGATGGGTAGTGGGATTGTGCATGAGCCAAGGATCCTAGCTGCTAACTCAGGCTTTACTGACCTACTGGACCTCATTTATAAATAAATTTAAAGATAAAAGTATTAAGAATTATAAAATAATGACCATAGGGCATTAAATCCCAAGTACTGAACCTCTTCTGAGTACAGAGTCCTATGTGCCTATGTTGGTCACACGTTCATGAAGCTGGCTGTGCTTCGGAGTGAGTTTTTTCCTGATTGGCTAGAATTAGAAGCAAAGAGCTACAATTGCAAGCAACTTGCCATGGTGTATTCACTGGGATAAGGTAAGCCATCAAAATCTGGTCCATATAGTATCTGTCCCCAAGCCTTTAGAAAGCTGTCATTTATTGTTTAATCAGGCTGATGGCTCTAAGACAATCAGCTGTTTCCTGATAATGTGGGAGCATTTTTAAAATTTTCCTTGCTTAGGCTGCAGGAGAGCCCTTCAAGCGTTGTCACATCTACACCATTCTTACTGAATTCCTTGAAGATAAAGGTTAGCTTGAGTAGGTCTCACTTTTAGTTTGAATTTGATTAACATGAAAAGTCTGCATCGCCTGTTAGGACAGTGAACACAAGCACTTAGGACTGAGACAACCTAATTGTATAGCTGTGAAACAATAGGTATAACTAAAAATACTGTAAGAAGGATATTGAAGGCTTTCCAGAACTATGATCTGATATTTCCCTGATTTAAGCAATTTGTAAGCTGCAAGAACTGAGCCGGTATGAATTTTTGCTTTTTTAAAAAAAATTTGTATCGGGGTATAGTTGATTTACAATGTTGTGTTAGTTTCAGGTGTACAGCAAAGTGCATCTGTTATACATATACATATATCCACTCCTTTTTAGATTATTTTCCCATATAGGCCACTACAGAGTATTGAGGAGATTTCCCTGTGCTATACAGTAGGTCCTTATTAGTTATCTATTTCATATATAGTAGTGTGTATATGTCAATCCCAATCTTCCAATTTATCCCTCCCCCACCCCTTACCCCATGGTAACCATAATTTTATTTTCTATATCAGTAACTCTATTTCCATTTTCTAGATAAGTTCATTTGTACCGTTTTTTTTTTTTTAGATTCCACATATAAGTGATATCATATGATATTGGAATTTTCTTTTAGCTTAGATATAGATTGTAGCACCATACCCATGATGTTAATCCAGAAACAGCACGAAGTGTTAGCAATAGTACAGATACCCTCTGGTGGGCAAAATGAAATCCAATGCCTTTTTTTTTTTTTTTTTAAATAATGACTTTAGCTAAGAAATACAAACTTGTTCGTTTGTTTTGCCCCAAGGGGATGGGATTTAGTATCAACAACGTTGGCCCAAATGAAGAACATATTTTTGATTATCTCGTTGAGCTTTCCAACTACTGTGAGCTTTCCAACTATCTCGTTGAGCTTTCCAACTACTGTGGATAGAATTACTAGGTTCAAGAATATGTTCTATGAGTTATCATTTAACCTACTAGGAAAGGTTTTATCCCTTCAAACTGTTAGCGAAGAGACAAAGTCCTTAAGGGTATTTGAACAGTCAGTAGCTCAGTGAACAATTAATCTTCGCCCTGATTTGGCATTTAAAATCCAGAGTCCCACATAGGGAAAATAATCTAGTAGCTACAGAGGAGATATGTTCAACTTTAGAGGATATGTGGATGGACATACTCTACGTGGGTGTTGTTGACACAGTTACTGCGAAATGCCAAGAAATGTCTATCTTTCTCTTGGGGAGCAAGGATTTTCCTGTATTTATTTGTTGTCTGGACCATGTATCATTATTACTAAGGTTAGTGTAACATACCTTTATATCATTGTTTAAGTTGGCTACACTAGCAATAAAGTTCAGGTTGACGTTCTGTACATAATAGAATTTTCTGAATCTTATGTAACACCAAAATATACATTCTTGAAATAAAAAAGCAAATTAATAGAACTTCCTCCAAGTAATAGATGTGACACAATAGAATCACAGCAAAGTATGGCACAATTAAATCTACACACGGATTTATAAAATTATTTTACTTTGTGTAGTTTAAATAGATTCTTAGGAAAATATACTTTTGTGTCTTAGCTCTCAAAAAGACCTTGACTTATTGGTCCTACTGTTGTGAATACAATCATACAATCCTCTCTTCTCCCCACACCAAAATAAATAATCAGTTATTTTACTACATATCATTTGGGGATCCAACAGAAAAATCAATGGCACTTGAAAAACTGGTTAAATTAAGTATTTATTTACAAAAGGTCTATTTATGGAGGTGCTTTAATAAGGTAACTACAAAGCATAGTGCAGTACCCTTGAACTAACTTTTTGCTGTCCCTATGCCTGAAGACAAGAGGGATATATTCACAAATGAATGTACTTTTAGAACATTTTCATCCCCCCAAGAAGAAACCACTGTACCCATTAGGAAACCACTGTACCTGTTAGCTGTCATTCCATATTCCCACTCCACTCCCTCCTCAGCCACTTTCTGAACTTGCACCAGCCCCACTTTGTCTTTATGGATTTGCCTATACGGAATACTGTACAGATATTTTGTTTATTCATTTATCAAGGTGATGGACATTTGGGATATTTTCAGTTTTGGTTATTATGAATAATGCTATGAAAATTCATGTACAAGGGGACATATGTTTTCATTTCTCTTGGGTATATACCTAGGAATGGAATTGCTGGGTTATAGGGTAACTGCATGCTTAACACATTGAGGAATTGCCAAAATATTTCACAAAGTGGCTGCACCATTTTACATTCCCACCATCAATAGATGAAGAATCCAAATTCTGAACATCTTCACCAACACTTGTTACTGTCTTTGATTTTAAACATCCTAGTGGGTGTCAACTGACATCTCAGTGTAGTTTTGATTTGCACTTCCCTAATGACTAAAAATATTGAGCATCATTGCATGTATTTACTGACCATTTGTTTATGTTCTTTGGAGAAATGTCTATTCATCCCCCTTGATAATTTTTTAATTGGATTATTTGTCTTTTTGTTGCTGAATTATAAATTTTTTTACATATTCTAGATACAAGTTGCTTATCAAATATGATTTGAAAATATTTTATCCCATTCTGTGTATTGTCTTTTTACTTTCTTGGTGGTATTCTTTGAGCACAAAAGTTTTAAATTTTGATGAACTTCAATTTTACTATTTTTTCTTTTATTGCTTGTACTTTTGGTGTTACAGCTAAACAATCAAGGCATAATATAAAATGTATTCATATTTTCTTTCAGGAGTTTTATTGTTTGAGTTTTTCCATGAAGACATGTGATTCATTTTGAGTCAAATTCTGTGTATGGTGTGAGGTAGAGGTTCAAATGAATTCTTTCACAGGTGGCTATCCAGTTGTTACAGCACTGTTTGTTGAAAAGATTGGTCCTTCCTCACTGAATTGTCTAGGCACACTGACTGAAAATCATTGATAAATGTGAAAGTTTATTTCTGGGCTCTCACTTCTGTTCTATTTATCTATATCACTATCCTTATGTCAGTACCATGTTGTCTTGATTACTCTAGCTTGGTGGTAAATTTTAAAATAGGGCCGTGTGAGCCTTCCAACTTCTTCCTCTTTTTCAAGATTGTCTTGGATCTTCATTTCCATATCAATTTTAAGATCAGATTGTCAATTTATGATTAGAAAAGCTGGAATACCGATAGGAATTATGTTGAATATATAGATCAATTTGGGGAGTATTGTCATTTTAAAATGTTTGGGTCCATAATTTTTTAGATATTCTTTAATACCTTTGAACATTTTGCATTTTTCACTGTACAAGTTGGGTGCTTTTTTTTGCTAAATTTATTTCTACTTATCTATTTTGTTGCTACTGTAAATGAGATTGTTCACTTTTGGATTGTTCTTTGCTAGTGTGTATAAAAATGCAATAGATTTTTATATATCAAGGGTCTTCATTGCTGCACGTGGGCTTTCTCTAGTTGCAGAGCACGGGCTTCTCACTGCAGTGGCTTCTCTTGTTGCAGAGCACAGGCTCTAGGCATGCGGGCTTCAGTAGTTGTCATGCACGGGCTTAGTTGCTCCCCAAAAAGATGAGTTAAAGTGAAGTATTATACTGTATAATGAAAAAGAAGAAAACATTTGAAAATTCAAGGGCTAAAAACATTATTATAAGTGCAATGTAACAATTAGCTGTTTATCAAATAAAAATGCTGGAATTAGGCAGAATACTTTGAAGTGTAAAAGGCTATATACAAGTATTTATTAATTCCACAACACACATGAAGCACACAATACTTGTAGATAGTATGTGAGGTCTTTGGTATATAACAGTAAATGAAACAGTCTTGGTCCTCAAGTTTGTATCACAGTGAGGGGACAAATAGTAAATTGTGCAATGATAAAAGTAAATGCAGAATGTTGTAGGAGCACATTGGAACAACACCTAACAACATTTATAAAAGTACATGAAGATTTTAAGGAAGTGGTGCCACAGAAGATTTGAGGGCAATATGAGGATTGAGGTAAAGTTTTCTGAATGTAGATAGCATTTCAAAAACCCAAGTAAAAAGATTATTAGAAATTAAGCACAGGAGTAAAATAATCTGTGTGTGAGAGAGAGAGAAAACAAGCAAATGACACTGATTAGGAAGGCTCGAGTCAAACATTGAATAGCAACATTGAATAGCAACTGAAAGTTTAAACTTTATCCTGAGGACAAATGATGAAACATTGAATAGCATTAATTTTTAAAATACATGGGAATGATAAATCCAAATTCAGAGTAATAGTTATTTTAATACTTTTCCTGAAATTATATTTATCTATAGGCAACAGTTGACATTTTTGTATGTTTTTAAGTTGTACAAAAAAAAAAATCTGCTCTACATCTGATTACATGAAATACAGTTAAATTTAGGTTTTGAATTCAATGAACTGGGACTTAACCTGCTAGCTATATATACACATAATATATTATCTCAGAAATATTTATTGAAACTAGAAGTTATGTCTTACATTTAGTTATTATAGACTAGTTTAAATGTAAAATATTTGTAACCTATCTAACACTCAGTTGGGAAACAATTTCCTCAGTACTATTATTCTCTCACCTACTGAATCTCATCTTTCTTCTTGCCTACAAATCTGATAGTCCAACTAATGTGTTTGTTTATCATCCCTAGCACATTTTATGAATATGCGTGCATCCCTAAAAAGCACAGGGTTACATATGTTTTTTGAAACCATCATATTGAATGTACTCTTCTTCTGCTTATTTTTGTTTAATATTATGTTGTTTTTGAGATTAATATAGTTTGTTTCCTGTGGAAGCAGTTCATTCTTTCCATACTGTGTGGTATGATATTATATCACTATTACCACCCCCAAACATACAAGGATTTTGAGTTTTTTCAATTCCTATAAGTGGAATTGAATTGATAGGTCATATGGTGGTGTATGTTTAAATTGAAAAGATACTGCAGAACGATTCTGCAAAGTATTGAACTATTTATACTATACTTTCAGAAATGTATATATGTTCTAATTGTGCCATATACTTGTCAATACTTGGTATATTTAGTGTTTTAAATTTTAGCTATCCTAAATTCTAAAATTATATACTATCTCATTATGATTGAAGTATGTATATCCCTGAAGGCTAATGATGGAGGGCATCTTTTCCTGTACTATGGACATTTTATTTTTGAAGTCTCTATTGCATTGTTTTCTTGCCAATTTTTGAGGACTAATGGACATATAACATTACATTACTTTCAGGTGTTGTGGATTATTTAAATTTTTGTAAATATTGCAAAATAGTCACTATACAGACTTCAGACTTAGTTTTCTTGTGATGAAAACTCAAGACCTATTATATAAGCAAGCAACTTATAAATATACAATACAGTATTATTAACTATAATCACATGCTGTACATTACATCCCCATGACTTGTAACTTTTGACCTTCTTTGCCCATTTCACCTACCCTCCAACACCCAATCAGTTCTCTGTATCTAAGAGCTCTTTATTTTTTTAGAGTTCGCATATATAAGGTCATATGATATTTGTCTTTCTCTGTCTGACTTATCTCATTTAGTATAATGCCCTCAAGTTCCACCCACGTTATTGCAATCCTACGTATATATATTTCTATATATATGTGTGTATGTATATATATATATATATATATATAATTGGACATTTTCTTTATTCGTTCATCTGTTGATGGACACTTAGGCGTTTTCCATATCTTTGGTATTGTAAATAATGCTGCAATGAACAGAGGGGCGCATGTATATCTTTTTTAGTTAGTATTGGGCTGACTCGTGAGGGGCGCATGTATATCTTTTGTGAAGGTCTCTTTCTGCCAGAGCAAACGTAAAACCTGGGATAGAGGCCTAATTACCCAAATATGCAGATACCAATGTAAGGAACTGAGAGAAACTAAAAAAGCTCCAGTAGCTGACCCTAAAGTAATGGAATGCTCAAAGTGTTCAGCATAATTCTCGTAAGGAAATTTAGTGAACTATAAGAACACAAACAAAATGAGAAGTTTAACAGAGAAACAAAACCCATCAAAAAATAAACAACTAGAAATCACAGAGTTGAAAAATAGAGGAACTGAAGAATTCAACAGAGTGTTTCAAAAGTGGACTAGATCGCAGACAAAAGAATTAGTCACCTGGATGAGAGGGCATTTGAAATTATCCAGTCAGAGAAAAGAATGGCAAAGAATGAAAAAAGCCTATGGGACACAAAGAAAAGGAAAAAAAATTGCACTATGGAAATCCAGAAGAAAAAGAGAAAGGGACAGAGAGTATAGCTAAAGCAATAAGAGAAATGGACATCTAGACCCATGACCATGAGGCACAAAGGACCCAAAATGGGTTGAAACTAAACAGTGCTACAAATTATAATTAAAAGTCGAAGACAGAATTTTGAAAGCAGCAAGACAAAAGAGAGAAGTCTTATGAGGGTTCCCTAACTATCAATGGACTGCTCATCCGAAACTTTTTAGGCCAGGAGAGAATAAGGTGACATATTCAAAATACTGAAAGAAAAATAAAAACTCTCAACTCAGAACTTCTCTGTCTCCTCCAGTTCTGAAGGACAGCTTTGCCAGGTAAAGACTCTCCAAAAGAATAAAAGCTAAGGAAGTTCATTACCAGTAGACCTGCTTATAAGATATGCTAAAGGGAGTTCTTTGAGTGGTAGTAAATGATGCTAATTAATATCATTTATAAAAAGGGTGGTGTAAAACTCCTCACTGGTAATGGTAATCAAATTTAGAGTTCGTAATAGGGCACTGGTGGTGCATAATACAATTCTAGTTTAAAAGTTAAAAAACTAATGTATTAGAAATAACCCATAAATAAAATAATGTTATTAGTTACATGGTATGAGAACTACATGAACTATAACAGCAATAACCTGAAATGTGAGATGAGTTTTTATCAGTTTAAGACAGTGTGTTATAAGTTTAAGGTACCAAAAATAGATCAAAACATGAAAAATGACAGCAGGAACAATGGATCTACAAAATAGCCAGAAAACGATTCACAAATGGCAATAGTAAGTCCTTACATCTAAATAATTCCTTTAAATGTAAGTGGATTAAATGGCTGAATGGATTAAAGAAAACAAAAACCAGGTCCAATGTTATGCTGCCTACAAGAGACTCACTTTAGCCTTAAGGACACAGACTGAGAGTGAAGGAATGGAAAAAGATGTTTCAGGTAAATGGTGACCTGAGAAAGCAGAGGAAGCAATGCTTATATCAGATATCAGATAAAATGGACTTAAAAAAGAGACCAAAAAAGGTCATTATATGATAGATGTCAATATATCAAGAAGATTTGTCAGTTGCAAATATCTATGTGCCCAACACTGAAGCACCTTAATAAATAAATCAAAAACTAATTTGGGGGACTTGAGTGTCCCACTCTCAACGATGGATAGATCACGCAGACAGACTCAACAAGGAAAGAGCAGGTATTAGCAACACTAGAGATTAAATGGACCTAACAGATGTACACAAAACATTCTATCCAACAACAGCAGAATACAAATTCTTCTCAAGGACACATGCCACATTTTCTAAGATAGACCTCAAAACAAGTCTTAATCATACCAAGTATATTCTAAGTCATACCAAGTATATTCTGTGACTACAGTGGCATGAAACTAGAAATCACTAACGAGGAAAACTGGAAAACTGATGAATATATGAAAATTAAGCAAAATTTTCCTGAATAACCAATGGATAAAAGTTTGAGACAAATAAATAGGAAACACAGCATACCAGAACTTATGGGATGCAGGAAAAGCAATAGCAATAAATACCTACGTTAAGAAGCAAGAAAGATCCCAAATAACAAACTAGTTCTATGCCTTAAGGCACTAGAAAGTGAAGAACACAACAAGCCCAAAGTTAGCAAAATGAGGGAATAATGAAGATTGGAGAGAAATAGAGACCAGGAAAGACTAATGATGGTAAAAAAAAAAGAGGGGACCCAAAGCAACAAAATTATAAGTGAAAAATGAGACATTACAACTGCTACCACAGGGATACAAAGGATCATAAAACCATATGCCAAATTGGATAACCAAGAATAACTAGATAAATTGCTAGAACCATACAACCTATCAAGACTGAGTCATGATGAAATAGAAAATGTGAATAGTCCAGTTACCAGTAAGGAGATTGAATCAGTAATCAAAAATCTCCCATTGAATACAAGCCCAGGCCCCAGTGGTGAATTTTACCAAACATGTAAAGAGAAATTAACACCAATCCTCAAACACTTTTAAAGAATAGAGGGAATGCTTCCAAACTGTGACTTTATGAGGCTAGCATTTTCCTGATACCCAAATCAGACAAGGACACTACTAAAAAAGAAAACTATAGGCCAGTATCTCTGATGAATATAGATGAAAATACCTCAACAAAATACTAGGAAATAAAATATGGAAGTATACTAAATTTATAAAATAAATCAGAATTTGAAAGAAAGAAGTCAAACTGTATGGGCAGATGACAAGATTTTACATACAGAAAATCCTAAAGAATCCACCAAAAAAACTTTCAGAACTAAACAAATTGAGTAAAGCTGCAAAATTAAAATACAAAAATTAGTAGTGTTTCTATACACTAACAAGAAGTTATCTGAAAAAGAAATCAATCCCATTTACAACAGCATCAAATTAATACTTATAAATTTAACCAAAGATGTGAAAGATCTCTACTCTAAAACTATAAGACATTGATGAAAGAAACTGAAAAGGACAAATAAATGCAAAGTTACCTCATGGTCTTGAATTGGAAGAATTATTAATATTGTTAAAATGTAGGTTCTACTTAGAGCCATCTATAGATTCAGTGCAATCCCCCATCAAAATTCCCACAGCATTTTTTTTTACAGAGATAGAAAAAATTAAAAATTTATATGAATTTATATGGAACCACAAGAACCCTGAATAGCAAAAAAATTCCTGAGAAACAAGAACAAAGTAGGAGGCATCATATTTCCTATTTCAAGCTATACTATAAAGGTATAGTATTTAGAACAGTATAATATTGGCATAATAACAGACAAATAGACCAATGGAGCAGTATTAAGCACCCAGAAATCAAACCAAGTATATACGGCTAACTAATATTTGACAAGGGAGCCAAGAACACTTGATAAAGAAAAGACAGTCTTTTCAATAAATGGTGTTGGGACAACTGGATGTTCACATGTAAAAGAATGAAACTGGACCCTTATTTTACACCACTCACAAAAATTAATTCTAAAGGGGTTAGAGACTTAAGTTTAACACCTGAAACTGTAAAACTCCTACAAGAAAACATAAGAAAAAATCTCCTTGATACAGGTCTTGGTAATGATTTTTTGGATATCACACCTAAAGCACAAGTTACAAAACAAGCACCACCACCAACAAAAAAGCAGGACTATATCAATCTAAAAAGCTTCTGCAGAGCAAAAGAAACCATCAACGAAGTGAAAGGACAACCTATGGAATGGGAAAAAATATTTGCAAACCACATACCTAATAAGGGGTTAATATCCAAAATGTATAAGACCTCATACCACTCAACAGCAACAAAAACCATCTGATTAAAAGATGGGCAAAGGACCTGAATAGACAGTTTTTCCAACGAAGTTACACAAATTGTCAACAGGTACATAAAAAGATGCTTAACATCACAAGTCTTGTCACTAGGAAAATGCAAATTAAAACCACAATGAGATATCACCTCACACCTGTTAGAAAGGCCATCATCAGAAAGACAAGATAACAAATGCTGGTGTAGATATGGAGAAAATGGAACACTTTGTGCAGTGTTGATTGATTGTAAATTGGTACAGCCCGTGTAGAAACATTGTGAAGAAAAGTAGAACTACCCTATATTCCAGAAATTCCACTTCTAGGAATATATCCAAAGGCAACAAAAACACTAACACGAAAAGATATCTGCACCCCCGTGTTCAGAGCAGCATTATTTTCAATAGCAAAGATATGAAAACAACCTAAGTGTCCAATGATGAATGAATGAATAAAGATGTGGTATATATATATATATATGTGTGTGCGTGTGTGTGTGTGTATACACACACACACGCACACACAAACACAATGAAATACAGTGAAGTACTTTTTGGCATAAAAAATGAGGAAATCCTACACTTTTCAATAAGATGGATGGACCTTGAAGGCATTATGCTAAATGAAATAAGTCACACAGAGAAAGAAAAACTGTATGACCTCATTTTTATGTGGAATTTTAAATAAAGCAAAAACAAAACTCACAGCAGAGGAGATCAGATTTGTGGCTAGTGGGATGGGAGAGGAGGAGGAGGAATTGGTGAAAAGTGGTCAAAAGCTACATACTTCCAGTTATAAGATAAATAAGTATTACAGATGTAATGTACAGCATGTGACAATAGTTAGCACTGCTGCATGATACAAAGGAAAGTTGTTAAGAGAGTAAATCCTAAGACTTCTCATCACTAGAATTTTCTTTTATTGTGTCTACATGATGCATGTTAACTAAACCTATTGTGGTGATCTTTTCACAATACACTTGTCCCTCAGTATTTGCAGGGGATTGATTCCAGGATCCCACTATAAAACCCAAGGTCTGTGGGTGCTCAAGTCCCTTGTATAAGATGGCGTAGTATTTGCATGTAACCTACATCTATCCTCCCATATACTTTAAATCATCCCTAGGTTACTTATAATATCTAATACAGTGTAAATGCTGTGTAAATAGTTGTTGGCACATAGAAAATTCAAGGGTTTTTATTTGGAGCTTTCTGAACTTTTTTTTTTAATACTTTTGATCCATGGCAGGTCGAATCCACAGATACAGAATCTGATGGATAGAAAGGGCAAGTTGTATATATAAGTCAAACCATTATGCTGTATACCTTAAACTTACACAGGGATGTATGTCAGTTATTTCTCAATAAACTAAAAAAAAAAACAAAAAAAGAAAACTGTATGATATATCAGAATTAAAAAAAAAATCCATGTAAGCAACTTTAATGCCTGAGGCTAAAAGAACGATGAAGGGATTCAAATACTATATGTCACTGATGGGCAGAGTTGATTCATTTAAGTGTGCAAGTCCTTAAGAGTTAGGAAACAAAACTTTCTGCTGCATAAACTGGACCGTATCGAGAGGAGGGTCAAAACGTAGCCATATGAGGAGTTGCTGAGACTCCTTTTCAAAATCCACATATATGAAAAACAACAAACATCAAAGGTTCAATTGAATCGTAGTGTGTTAGTCCCTTTACTATGGTGGCAACAGTCAATTTTTTCCTAAAGAAATGCTCCTCACTGCAATAACTGAATGCTGAATACATAATGATACATAAAATAAAAAGCTAAGACCAGATGGAGGCAGAACACAAGACAATTCTGTAGTGTGAGAGGGAGCTTAAACTTTTAGGATCATTAATCTGCTTGGTTTTGAAGTCTCTTTTGCCAATATAATTGAACAAAAGAATTAATGCACAATAATGAGGACAGCTTTTACATGCTTTCCTTTTAATTTTTATCACATTCTTGATGGATTGCCAGAATTTTGATTTTTATGTTAATGTGGGGTGCTCTTCATGTTGGATTTCTTTCTCCTTTGAATGTGGATAAAAACGACTTAATTTTTTTTTAAAGAAACATATTACTATATTTCTTTTAACCTCAGACTTCTGATAGACATTCCTGATCATATTTAAGGCCTTTATAAAATAGTTCATATCTTTTCACAGTCCTTGCACTAAAAAACTGAAGGCTAGAGAGATTAATTCTGGACCTCAAAATTGCCAAGTTCATGTCTACCTAAGAGATTTTGTACTTTGTTTTCCTCTGAAATATTCATCCGTGAAGTCTTCACATGGCTGGCTTTTTCTAAACATTCAGGTCTTTGTTTATTATCACCCCCTTAGAGAAGCCTTCCTCAACCAACCAACCAACTACCACACTCTATTCAATGTTTACTACATAATTCTGTTTTGTTTTCCTTAATATAATGATAAAAAATACATAATTGTTCATGTCTATTTTCTCCTACTATAAGCGTCACAAAAAGATCTTATCTGTTTTGTAAACTTCTTTATTCCCATTTCCTAGAACAGTACCTGACACTAGTGAGTACACAATAATTTCTGCTAAAAAATATAAGCATGGTTCTGTTCATAGAGGAAAAAAAAGTTCAAATCCTAATTTGAAGAACATCAGTAAACCTAAGCAGGGACTTAATTTTGCTTTAAAAACTGCATAAAAGTTTGTTTGTAATAGAAAAAAAGTGTTCTCATTAAGAAGAAAAAGAAAGGAGAGAAGAAAAGTGGACAAACCAAGAAACAGAGAAAAACAGAAATAGCTATTCAAAGCCTTTTTTTCACTGACTACTTGTAATAAAAATGTGGTAAATCCACCCTCCCCCCGCAAAAAAAGAATGTATACATGAATGGAAAACATTTTGCAATGTTGAGTAGAAGTGAAACAAGACACCGTGAAATTGTAGCCTGATGAGCTTCATCCTCATCCTGGCTCAAGTTCTAGAATGAATAAATAATCAGATAATTTGTGAACAAAAGAAAAATTAGTAATTCTTAGGACTCATGACACGTGCTTATGAACAAATATAAGAAAACAATTAAGGAAAAACACTTAATTTCATAGATAAGCCCATCCTTCAGTGATAATCTGAATGTTTTGGTCTCCACCAGAGGATGAGAGTACATGCTCTGGAACCTGACTGCCTCCTCAGGTCCTAATTCTACCACATAATAGTTTGGTGTCCTTGTGTATGTTATCTGGCCTTTCTGATTAAACACTGCAATTTATTTTCCCCATATTATAACTTCATAGGGTTAGGGTCAAGATTGGGTAAGATAAACAATGTAAAGTGCTTCATGCAGTGCCTGGCATATGGGTGCTTAATAAATGTTATTGTTATCATCATTGTTGTTAGTATTGTTAATAGGTCTCAGTACGTTTAAATACTAAGTTGCAATAAATAAGATTATCTGTATCCTCCTTTCAGTACTACACTCTTTTCGATTGCTCTAACGTGTTCATGTTAATAAATATAAATTAGATTATTTTTATTACGGTATACCATTGCATTATATGAACACCCCAAAGTTTTTCTAGTTATCCCCGTTGTTGATTAGTAAATTGTTTAATTCTTTCTTTTACAAGCTATTACATTGTTAAACCTTAGATACGAAATAACATCAAATGTCTCAACTATATTAAGTAAAATGTCAGAGTACACCTTACTATTATGATCAAAACTTAGAACTGGGACCTAATTGCTCTCAAAGAAATTGTAAGAAACTGATTCAGGAATCGCTATTAGATATTTCAAGGATCTAACCAGATATCTGATGCCCTATAGAGGAAAGGACTTCAGATCTCAGAGGAGTAAATCTTCTACCAGGGAATTTGCAGCGTGGGTCAGTATGCAGCACTTAGTGCCAAAGTCTAAGTATTGTAAAAAAAGAGGTGGATGCAGGCCTGAAATCTGAGGAGGATCTTCTAAACTTCTCACAGTTTAGACACTCTGGTGCTGAGGTGGCAATGTAGGGGAAACACTGGAAAATTACAAATGCTTTGAGTCCAAGGCTACTTCCACTGCATGTATCACAGAGGAAGAAGGATATGCTTCCTCTGATCTTGCCAGGCTTGACTAGGGGGAACGAGAGGAGATATATTCCTGGCCTGGAGTACATGCAGAAATCTTGTAGTTACTGTGTTCCTGTAGACCTTCAGGGATGGCACTATAAAGTCCCTGACTAACTGTCTTTGGTACCTATGCCCTCTTAGGGATTCCAACTTCCTTTGTTTGTCAGCAAATCTCTGGAGTTGCCATCAGGACTCTACTTTTTAGCACCTTAAGACTATGATGATGAGTGATGAACCCAGAGCAGGTTTTGTCAAAAACTGGAATCCGGCCCAATGTTGGGCTATAAGGACTGATTGCTAGGCAACAATATATGCAAAATAAAAGTTTTTTCTTTCATTGTTACAGATAAATGTCATGCATCCTTAATGGTTCAATTTTGTACATAGGAGTAAGGGAGTATTTGGTAGTAATTATTATACTGACTGCATTACTAATAGTGAACACATACAGTACTTCTCTGTATCAAGCATTGTTTCAAGAACTGTTCATATGTTGATCAATTTCACCCTTAAAAAAACTCAGTTAAGAAGGGACTTTTATTAGCCCAACTTTCTCAAATGAAAAACTGAAACACGAAGGTGAAATGACTTACACAAGGTTATTTAAGTGTTGGAACTAGGATTTTATCCCCAAACTATTAACCTGTACTTAAATTTGACATTGACTAAAATAAAATAAATAATAAAAATAATTTCAAGTTTTTCCTTTAATTTTTAGAATATCAAAGCTTGTGTTCTTTCAGCTGTTTCTTTTTCCCATCTATAAGGTTCATGGAAAAAGCATTTAAGAACTGATAAACTAGAACACTTCCAATAGGCAGTGAGAAGATGGAGAGACAGAAGAGTGTGTTTGTTTGTATTTCTACACCTGACTAGTGGCCGTAGCAAGAGAAGGGGCAATGATTCATACCTCAGAGGACAAAGGGAAATTTTATGTAAGAAGGAAAAAGAAAAACATAAAAGAGATTAACACCCAAGGAGGCAGGAGCTCAGAGTGTTGATATTTTGTGATGATTTTCTTGTTGCTAATTTGTACTCATCACAATAAGGACACCTGGGAACACTTTCTTGCAGTTTAAAAATAACTTAGGCCACAATTTTATATGGTGACCATAATAATCAATCAACAATTTCAATTTGGTTAAAATGAACGTATCTCCCAAATGTGCTGTTTTTATCTTTCAGACTAGGCAAGTTAGGCCATATGATATTACATAAAGAGTTCTAATCATGAAAAAGTTAGGTGTTTGAAAATGATGAACATCTGAAAAAAAGGTAGCTGCTGGGGAATTTGGTATTAACCTTTAATTAGCAGAGTTGCCACAGTGATTATTTTAATTATAATGTTATTTCTAATGTGTTCTGGGAGAGTACTTAATTATTTTCTAGAATAATGCCCCAGAATCCCCAGTTAAAGAAACGGCAATATAATATTGAAATACTAACACTACATATACTTTAAAAGTTGAATTAATAATGGTTATAACCCAATAACATGACCTAGGACTTGGCAACATCACATAATCACTAATTATGACCTTATAAATAATTATTGATAGAATTAACTACACTAAATTTGTCTCATAATCACATTCGATAGTAAAATATTAAGGAAAGTCAACCTTACAGTTTACTGCCAGCACAGAAAAATCTAAACAGGTAAGCATTCAATTCTACAAATCTTTAACTTCACATAGAGTAACGTCTGCCACGTTATTTTTTTCTAATTAAAATATATGGAGAAAAAGTACCTAATAATGAAATATTTCAAGTTTGATGTTCTATTTAACATTTTACTTTTCCTATATTTTAATTCAATACACAAGTAAGGTCTATGAGTAAGAAAATATTTATTACTATGTCATCATATTAATAGCTTACATATCTGTCTCATGAATTGTACTGATATTCTTGAGTGCATGGATTACATTTTATTCATATTTTTATTTCTAGTAACTATATCTGTGCCTGATGTAAAATAGGTGTCAAATGAGTTACTAACTTATTTGTAATTTAATCCATTTTATACAACTTAAGACTTTATAAAATAAGGCAAATAAATGGATAATGTCGAATTCCGGCCTATAATTAGAGATGCAATTGTACAATGAAACCCTTATCTATATTAACAGGATATCAAACCTAAAGTCGTAATGTTTCTATAGAATATTTTCTGTAATTTTCTTTGTTTTTGACAGCACGTTTCTGGAACTGGTATGAGCACTGAGAACTAGTTGAATTTCAACACTATGTCAGTATGGAAAAATAGTAATTTTTGTTTCACATCTCTCAAAATACAGTATAGCATTCTAGGGAAAGTTAGCATTTGTGCATAATAAAACACAGTTTAGATTAAAAATTCACATTGCTTCCTCTTATTCTCTTCATCCTACGGATATAAGATGACTTGAATGAGATAAGCCCCACCAAGAAGAATCAAACAGCTTCTACACATTCATTTACAACATCTCTCCAACATCCACACTGCCTTAGCTCTAGTAGGATAGAGCTATCTAGTAGACCTAGGCTATCTTCCTGGGGTATTCAAGCACATTCACATTTGCCTCTGGGTACATGAGCACTGCTGTCAGCTAAGAAAAGATAAATTCCTTGCACATATGTGCAGATCTGATGGCAGGATCGTCATGGTCTCTTGTGAGGAAAAGGTCTGTACCGACTTCTCAACTAGTGAATGTTGTTGGCATAGCTACCAGAAGATGAAAGAGTCTCCACAATTACTAGCATAAAGCAAAGGGCCCAGAGCATGAAAGAGAAAAGTATGTGGTAGAGTTCAAACAAAGGAACATTGGCCAACCAATCTGAATTAAATCATAAATTCTCTGTTATGAATGGAGCTTATCTTTCCTGATACATCAATGACATACAGCTGGTAAACATGAATATGTAGAGGCTGCAGAGCTATGGAAGCCAACTAACTCAGCCAGAATAGCAGCATAGGAATGAGGATGGTATTATTTTTCATTAAGTCTAGTCTGTCTATTAGCTTGTATAAACATGCATGCCCTATCCATAGAAATCTAACTAGCAACTCCTGGAAGTTATCCAAGTGTTTAATTTTTGTTGTTCAATTCAGAAGGTGCCTTTTCACAGTATTCATTTATAACAATCTTTTTTTTTCACTTTTCCCTGCCATGTAATAAGAATCTAAGAAAAGCTAGTTATTATGATTAATATTATTATAGTGTTTATTCTATGAAGGAACTGGTAGAAAATATAAAGATATATAATTTGTGGACCTGCCAATACAAGGTCTTGCAATCTAGTTGAGAAGACCAAACACAGACGCAAAATATCAATATACTGCAGGATGTTTAAAAATAAGGGGTAATGACTAAGTTATGGAAGAAATTTTCAAATAATGAAGTACATCAGTGGGAACTTCAGGAATGACTTATAGTTAAAAATGGACTTGAAATGCATTTAAAAGAGAACCAGAGGTACTGAGGACAAAGATTAGCAACTTGAATCAGTATACTATATTCAATTGCATGAGACTAGAAATACAAAGATGATAACCTTAATGTGTATTAAGGATAGAAAGGTAGTCAAATATATAATTTAATAGCAAATGTTTTGCATGTTGCAAGGTCTTTGCTCATATTATTCTTACCACCTTGATATAGCCTTTTATTTCATAGGTTGGGAAGCAGGATATACACATGAAAAGAATGAAATTCGACCTTATTTTATAGCATACACAAAATTCAACTCAACGTGGATTCAAGACTTAAATGTAAGACCCCAAATTTTGAAACTCCTAGCAGAAAACCTAGGGAACAATCTCGACATTGATCTGGGCAATGAGTTTTTTGGCTGTAACACCAAAAGCATAGGCCACAATAATTAAAATAGACACGTGGGATTAACTCAAACTAAAGGGCTTCTGCAAGGCAAAGGAAAGTGTCAACAGAGTGAAAAGGCAACCTATAGAATGGGAGAAAATATTTGTAAACCACCTATCCAATAAGGGTTAATCTCCAAAATATATAAGGAACTCCTACAACTTAATAGCAACAGCCAAATAATCTTATTTTTAAAATGGGCAAAAGACTTGAATTGATATTCCTTCAAAGAAGACATACAAATGGCCAACAGGTATATGAAAAGATGGTTAATATCACAAATCATCAGGGAAATGCAAATCAAAACCACAACGAATGAGATAACACCTCACACCTGTAAGGATGGCTATTATCAAAAAGACAAGAAATAACGAGTATTGGGGAGACTGTGGAGTAAAGGAAACCCTTGTACACTGTTGATGGGAATGTAAATTGGTACAGCCATTACAGATAATGGTATGGAGGTTGTTCAAAAAATAAAAAACAGAACTACCTTATGATTCAGCAATCCCACTTCTGGGTATACATATCTAATGGAAATAAAATCAGAATCTGGGAGAGATGTGAATTTCCATGTTCATGGAAATGACTCACGATAGCCAAAATATGAAAAAAACCAAGAGTTCATCGATAGATGAACGAATAAAGAAGACATGTATATTTATGTATACACACACACACACACACACACACGCAACTGGATATTATTCATCCTTAAGAAAGTAAAATTCTGCCGTTTGTGATAAAATGGATGAACCTGGAAGGTACTATGTTTAGTGAAACAAGCCAGACACAGAAAGATAAATACTGTATGACCTCATGTATATGTGAAATCTAAAGTAGTCAAACTCATAAAACAAGAGAGTATAATGGTAGTTACCAGGAGCTGGGAGGAGGAAAAAATGAAATAATGTTGGTTAAACCATCCCAAGTTTCAATTATACAAGATGAATAAGTTCTGGAGATCTAATGTACAGCAATGTGACTATACTTATCAATAATGTAGTGTATACTTTAAATTTGCTTACAGGGTAGATCTTAAAGGTGCTCAAAAGGAAGGAAGGAAGGAAGGGAGAGAGAGAGAAAAAAGAAAGAAGGGAATAAGGGCTGAAAGAAAGGAGAAGGGACAATAAAAAAGGAGAAAGGGGAAGGGGGAAAGAAAGAAAATGCTAACTAAAATAGTAAGAAAGACAAATGTGGTATATATATATATATATATATATATATATATATATATATATACAATGAAATATTATTCAGCCATAAAAAGAAGGAAATCCTGCTATACACAATAACATGGATGAATCTTGATAACATTAAGCTAGGTGAAATAAGGCAGTCACAGAAGAACACATACTTTATGATTCCCTTATATGATATAGGGGATATAGCATAATACTTACAGAAGCAGAAGGCAGAATGTCATCACTGGGAGCTGGAGAGAGAAAGAAATGAGGAGTTACTGTTGAACATGTATAAAGTTTCAGTTATGCAAGATGAATAAGTTATAGAGATTTTCTGTACAACATTGTGTTTATGGTTAATATACTTAAACCTTTATATATAAAAGGTAGATCTCATGCTATTGATTATTACCACAGTAATAAATAAATAAAATTTTAAAAGTCCTTGCTATTATAATGCACACTAGGCATTGCTTCAGAAAGCTCATTGCTATTTCTGCAACTGAAGTGCACCAGAACTCATGGTTGATGAGGTGTAAAGTAGTATACTGTAGTATAAAAAATGCTCACACTTAGGTATACAAAAATAACATAAAATATTTTACAGCCTAGAGATCATATTAAGTTCTGTTCATGAATAGAAGCAAAGAATATACTGTTTTTGCCACTTGAGGGATACTATAAAAAATCCATATGAATGTGATGAAACAACGGATGAGAAAGGAAATCTCTATAAAGCTGCAAGATGTTAACAGAGATTTTTTAGGCTGTTCACTTAAAATACTATCTATTAAGAAAGAAAAAAAGAGATGGACAGATTAGAAATTAATAATGAGTTTCATAGATATGCACTATTATTCTGAATAATGAATTTCCATTTTATACTTTTTCTTACTTGCTCAGAAGAAATAAACAATTGTAGGTAATTAATAACATGTATAATTATACATCATTTGTTATTCAGTGAAAAATGATAACGCATTAAATGAGAATGATCCATAATGTGTCTGTCACACATGAAAAATGGAATACATAATTTAATATGTCACAGTCATAGATTAATGACCTCAAGTCACTTAGCACTAACATTTCCATCCATAAGTTATCATGTTGGGGATAAGAGCTCAAATTCAAGGCGTAAAAGACATCTGAGGCAACAATAAATCAACTTGAAAGACGATATGTACCATAATAAGTTGACAGGATATATTGAAGGAAGAAAGCCTTGCATATGGCATTGTCTTTTCAAAAATCAATCCAAATAATACAAAGAATGAAGAGAAAAAACTTATCTTCAATTCATTAGGAAACGGTCACAGGCCAAACCATAGAAACTTAGAATAACTGATAAATACAAGGAAATTTGGACCAAATAAAGGGATAATAGCCATAGCAGATCATAGACCACCGGAGACGCACAGGACACAGAGTAAGTTAGGTATATAGAAAAGCTAACCCAGAGTCTTTTCTGAGAGTGAAGTCTAGTATCATTAGCCCAAGAGAACCTTTATGCAGCACATTCTATACGCAAAAGGGAAGCTGTAATGAGGCTGAGCAAAATTAGGTGGCAAGCAGCTTTACAGCTGCTAATCATCGAAAACTAAACACATATTAATGAATGCCAAGTTAATATACACTTAAGCCATTAATACATGGGGTTTTACCAGAGAACCAGAGAGAGAGAAAGCACCCTCATGTCCCAGTGGATGGGGGGTGGCACTAGGCATGAAATGAAGAAGTGCCCCCAGGAGAAAGTGCCAAGAAGATGAGATGAGCTAGTGTAATGAAAGATTACATATGCACAAATTTCTTCATAATGTATGATTAAGGTACGTCTAAAGTTAATTAATTGTGAAATTATAAATATAACCATTAAAACTAAAAGCACAGTTTAATGACAAATCCTCAAAATCATAAAAATTCAAACAAAGAAATTATAATAAATGAGCGCCACGATATGCTGAGGGAAAATTTAAAAAATACAGAACACTACGTTTTACTCAAGTGTTTAACATAGAAACACCACACTTCATTAAATTGTTTTAAAATATATTTCAAAAGTGGTAGCTTGTAACATAGGAGCACCAAGCAATCAAGGAAGGGGAATGATCAATGTCAGTTGGTCTTGTCAGTGATAAGTTTCAGTTACGAAATACTCCTTCTGCTGTGTTTTGCACAATGTTTAGAAGTTGTGAATAAATGAATCTCAAAGAAGTGAAAGAATAGAAACAAACCCATACTAGAAATAAGGAGTATGGCAACCTTGGAAATAACTGAGGTGGGACGCATAACAGAAAGCTTAAAAATCAGGCGTGGATTTGGGTCTTCATGTTCTAAGTAACTGACGTGAAACCAGTTAATTCACTGCTGAAATAGTGTATATTGCTTCATCCTACATTTCTTTATCCTCCTGCTTATAATTTCGTGATTCAAGAATATTTTACAGTGGCAAAGAGTGGTAGTTTCTTGACCAGTGTCTATTCTCATGTTTTGTCAACACTTACACACACTCTGATGGATACTAGTCAATGTTCTAGAAGAAGAGAGGAGAAAGAACATGATTTGATAGACAGCCAAAAATGGAAGAGAATTTTCCTGCAGGCAGATTTGTCTATATACCCAACAAGCACTATGCAAGCACTCCAAGGCACTCTGCAGAGAAATAAACATTTCTCAGAAGATATCTATATATAGATATATATCCCCCTCTCCAAAGAAATTATCTAACTCTTGTTATTTTTTTTGGAGTTTTTAACCAAGAGCAGATGTTACATTTACAAAATACCTTTTTAACATCTATGGAGCTAATTGTATGCTTTTCCCATTAATACAGAAAATTATTTGAATAATTCTAGAATTCATAGATAAGCCATACCTGTTAATAGTATATCATTTTTTGAGAATGCTTTTGAATTATCTGTAGTTGTCTGTTTAGTGCTACTTTTCTTAGGTTTTGATACCAATATTATGATAGCACCTTAAAAAGAATTTTAAAGATTTTCTTCCTTCAAATTGTTTAAATACAACTGAAATTTTCATTTCTTAGAAGTTTAATAGAATTGCCCCATGAAAACATCTGTGTGCTCTTTTGGAGAGTAGTTCTTCAATAATTTTCTTTCTTTTATCTATTGTGATTGGTGAGTTTGCTTTCTGTCTTCTATGGTCAGTTTTAAAATTATATTTGCCTATAAAGTTGTCTATTCTGATATTCTAAAATTTATTTGTATAGTAATCAATATTGTTTCTTAAGATTCTTTTAAACCAGTTTTTTGTGTGTGCGTGTGTGAGGATATTTCCTTAAAAGCATTTCTTACTTTGTGATTTATGCATTCTTCCTCTTTTTTACTGTATTATCTAAAGGTTTATCATTTTCCCCCAAAGATCAAATTCTTGCATAAATTTATTAGTGAGGTCACTTTTTAAATTTTCTAATTGTAAAATTTCTATTTCTACCTTTATTAAGCTTGGTTATGCTTTCTTTGGATTTATTTTATTGTTGCTATTGTTCTAACTTTAATTTGCTCAATTCACTTATTTTCATCCTATCGTTTATGAATATGTATTTTTAGACAATAAATGCTTATCTGAATGCTGCTTTAACTGTATCTAGGGCTGTACTGTATAGTTGTTAAGAATCCCAACACTGGAGATAGACTACTTGGGTAAAAATCCTCTTTACTTCATTTACTAGCTGTGAGATTAGGAAGCAAGTCACTACGCTTTGCTGTGGCTATATTTTTCTCATCAATAAAATGTGGATAATAACAGTTTCTTTACTGAATAGTTTTCATGAGAATTAAACAGATTAATACTAGAGCAATTCCTGACACCTAGTAGAAGCTTAAAAAATAGTTCGTGAATGAAATAACTACGTGATAAATATGTTTAATCTCAACTTTAAATTCACATTTTTCAGAGTAACTAAAAAGGCTTGTCTATAAGCCAGGCACAGAGGCTTCCAGCTGCATCATAAATTTCTGGATCTTAAGCATAATTCAAAATCTAAAAAACACTAGATCTGATTGAACTATCTTGGTAAAGGAATAGCTCTCCTGGAAACTAATATATAGACTCAAGGTAAATGGACCCTCCCTAGCGAATTGCAGCATGACCTGGTTGGAGGTGGTAGAATTAAAACGTAAAAATAACTGAGTTTTATTTTCAGAAGAGGTTAAAACTATTGGAATGCAGAACAAAACTCAAGTTGAAATAAAGTAAATAATTATCATCTACCCTTTATGACAATGGCCTAACAGAACCAGATTTAGATTTCTGTCCTAAGTAGATAGAAAACCAAACAAAATATATGAAACAGGTTTTTAAATATTGGCAACACAGGACTATAATTCTTGAGTAAATGGAGGAGAAAGAAAAACTCTAGAAATATACCACCTGATGGCAGTTTCCAGGGCATGAGATTAATTCCAACCCAAACCCACCAGTTCAGATGAATTGAACAGAAATAGATAAGAGTACCAGCAGGTGAAGGTGACTAGAATTTATGAGAAAGAGTACCAGGAAGGAGAAAGCTGCACACCAAGAGACATCTCTGGAGATGAGGGATCTCCTCCAGGCTTTGGATATAAGCTGAGCTAGGCTATGAGAAGAAACCTCACTCTCAGGAAAGAACCCCCAGAAAGAAGTAGGCGGAAAATTTTTTGGAGCTCACAAAAGGCTAAGAAATATTTGTGCTTCCCTAAACCAGAATATAAAGACCTTGTAATACAAGGGTTTTGAATGAAATTATGTAAAACGTGTTTGCAAAGTAGGGGGTCAAAGTTAACTCTGTATTAAAATGCTCCTGGGCATCCCTCAACAAAATTTAAAAACAAGCCTGAAAAGGATTAAAACTGATTCCAATTAACTGCATAACAGAAAAAAAAAAAAAAAAAATTAACCAAGCACTCACTTAGGAAAACGGCAAGATGTAACATCAAATAACATACAATTTACAGTGTCTAGGATTCAATTTAAAATTAACATTCATGAAAATGAGCAAGAAAATATGACCCATAATCAAGAGAAAAATCAATCAATAGAAACACACAAAAGAATGGCATAAATAATACAATGGACAGACAAGGATGTTAAAAAAGTGGTAAATATGGTCAATATCTCAAATAAGTAGGGGAGGAAATACAAATGAAGAGTAAACCCAAATTAAACACTGAGTAATGAAAAAATAGTACCAGAAATGAAAATTAATACTACAAATGACACTATAGAAAAGATTAGTGAACTTTAGGACACAGTAATAGAATCTATCCAAATGAAACAGGGTAAAAAGGACACCACCACCAATAAAAAATTCTGGTGACCTGTGGCACCAGAAAAATCAGATTTTAGAGTACCAAACAGTCAAAAGTTTTCTAACAATTGATGAAAATTATAATCATACTGGTCTCAGAATCTCAATTAAGCTCAAAAATGTTATTTAAGAGAGGAACACAAATAAAAATAGAATTCTTGTAGGAAATAATGGAATCCAGAAAACAATAGAGCAATACCTTTAAACTACAAAGGGGGAAAGTGCCAACGTAGAATTCTACACCCCCCCAAAATTATATCTCCAAAATAAAGGTGAAATAAAGACATTTTAAGGCTAAACAATAAAAAGCTGATAGCATTTATCATCAAAAAATGTGTAAGAAAGATTGCAGAAGTTTTTTTCAGATCAAAAGAACATGGAATTTGGACCTATACAGAAGAAGGAGCATCACCAGAAATAGCAAATATGTGCATAAATATGAAAGTTTTTCCTCATCTTAAATTCTCTTTGAATAATAAGTGACCATTTAAGGCAAAATAAGAGAAATGTAGTATGGGTTCAAAACAATGTACATGTGAAATGTATAAAAATGGTATCACAAAGGATGGGCAGGGAAGTGGATATGTACTGTAAGTTTCTTTAAAAATATATGAAGTATACAATTATTTGAAGGTAGATTAAGTTAAATATATAGTGTAAAAGACATAGTAAATACCAAAAAGAGATATAACTAATAATCTAATAAATAGCAGACTTAAAATAGATTCATAAAACATTCTCAATTCATTCAATGGAGGACAAGAAAGATGTTAAAAATGTATGAGGAACATAGAAAACCAAAAGGAAACATAGAAAACCAAAAGGAAAACAATACACTTAATTTGAAATATGTCAATATTCATGATTAAATATAAAGGGTCTAACTATCCAATTGAAAACCAGAGATGGTCAGATAAGATAAAAGAGCAGTATCCAATCATGTGCTTCTGAAAGATCTACTTTTACTATAAAGCCACACATATGTTAAATGTAAACTGCTCGAAAAAGATATACAATGCAAACACTACACACAGGAAAGCTGGTATGACTATATAATATCAGCAAAGCAGATTTTGGAATAAAAATGTATCTAGGGATAAGAAGAGACATTTCATGATGATAAAGTGCTCAAGTCATCAAAATGGTTTCACAATTCTAGAAGTATATATGCACTTAAGAAAAAGTATATATGCACTCAAACACATGAATCACATGTGATATAACTGGGAATAAAAGCAAATTCATTATTATAAATGGAGTTTTAAGTTTTCCATTCTCAATTATCAATGATATAAGTAGGGAGAAATTCAGTAAGAATGCAGGTGGCTTGAGTAACGTTATCAACCAATAATGATAGGACACTTCATCTAACAACAGCAGGTTAACAATTATTTGAAGTGCACATAAAATATTCACCAAGATAGACCATATTATTGGACATAAAACAAATCTCAATAAATTTTTAAAAACTGAAATCATACCAAGAAGGTTGACCACAAGGAACTTATACCTGAAATTAAAGCACAAAGACCAAAAAAAGAGTACTTCTAGCAAAAATATTTTGAAGTTGAATAATACACCTTAAATAACCCATTGATTAAAGAAAAAAATCATGAATGAGATGATGAAACATTTTTAACTGAATGTGGGGGATAGAAAAAATAAATATTTTGACTGTGATAGTAGTTGCATGAATATATATGTATATAAAATACAAAACTTTGAACTGTACACTTAAAATTGATGATTTTTAAATGAATATCTTGTCTCAATAAAGTTGAATTAATTAACTAATAAGAGTATTTTCCCATACTTGAATTTTCTCATTGAATATACACCACTAAAATTAAGAAAACTATATTTAAACACAGTTTTAGCAGGAATTCTGGAAAAACTATTTTTTCCTCCTCTTCACTCAAATTTTTATTACATTAACTGCTACCACCCCTTCACATTAATCACACTTATTTTTGCCACCATTTAATGCTAGTTTTATTGATCACACTTTAGTCATAGCCAATTAATCTTTTATCTATTGATACATTTATTCCACCACCAATATTAATTGTTTAGTCAAGTATTATGTTGGTATCTTCCCTTATATATCCTAACATCTCACAATTTTGTGGCTTTCTGCCCCAAATATACAGGAAATTAATATTAGCGTTCTATTTCTTTATATCTTATATGGAATATCGTATCTAACTCGAGTTGCTTTAAAAATGCTTTCAGTTGAAATGTGTATGAACCTTGAACAATAATTACCCTTTACAAGTTATTTCCTACAATTATAACACTAAGTAACATTAAAAATAAAATGTTAAACTTTCTCAAAATAGCATTTCTCATTTTTTGCCTAAAATTATTTTTTTTCTATCTTAAGAACAAGGAAAATATCTAGGAATAACATATTGTATAATGCAAGAATATGGAGTCTACAGATAACACAGTATAAAATAAATAGAGCAGCGCTTAGCAAAACGTATTCAGCTTTTAGCTTGGGGTATTCCCTGGCTTTGCTTCAAGAATGAGACAAACTGAGGAAGATAATAAAGCAACGGATCCATGAACACTTTACTGCAATCAAATACATTCTGAAACGTTCCAGAAAACAACTAACTAAAAAGTAAAAAAAACACATGATGGAGGCCTGGTGAATTATAGTGTTTGTACTCCCTTCATAAAAAACACTATAGGTAGGGTTAAGGAAAGAAACCCTAGAGGCTGTACATGCTGAAAACCAGTATTTATGCAGTACCTATACTCAGAATGTCACAGAAATAGTAGGGTGAGAGGGATAAAACTGCATTTCAATGTTATTTTAATTTTTTAAATTGCCTAGAACTGGGAATTAAACTCTGAGTTAGGTACCTCAATTTGTCCTACAAAATAAAGTTGAGGCCTCAACAATGAGGGAGTTATGCGTGCCATCTCCATGCACTGTGGAAAATCAGAGTATAACTTTATAGACAGTCCTCCTTATCTGTGGTTCTACAACTGTGGATTCATCCAACCACATGTCCTGTTGTACTACAGTACACATTTGGTGGAAAAGAATCCATGTATAAGTGGACCCACGCAGTTCAAATCCCGTTGTTCAAGGGTCCACTGTCCATGACTATTTGCCCAACTTGTCTATAGTAGGAGGAAAAGGCCAAGGACAATTATTCATGGTGACCACTGCATTTCAGCTACCTCTGGACATCTTTGATAATGAGTACAGAAACTACTGACTTTGTAATCATACATTTATGAAAAAAAAATGACAGAACATGGTAAAGAGCAAAATATCTAGATCACTAAATGGAAAGTCCTATGAAATTAATCTACTGTAAGGACATTTCAGTAAATTAGTTTATTGCTACCAATGGAACGTGAATAGATATGAATCTAAGGAACAGGCATCACATTATATTTAAGCTGAACATGAATATAATAAGAAATGGTGGCAAGGAGACCAAAAACCATACTAGAGGAATGTAACCATAATGTATTCATGGTTTTAATTGATATTGCCTGAAATTTACCAATGACATGACAAAATTCTTGACTAAGTAGAAAAAATGGAAAAATTGACAAAGATATGAAAATAATGTGAAAGAACAGAAGATGGACAGGCAGGAGTTACCAGGAGAATAAAAAATAAAATTTTCTAAAGGTAAAGAAAAACGGAAGGAAATCACCATTTTTCAGGCAATCAATGAATTGAATCTTAAACCTAGATATATGTCGTAAACATGTTTGATACACAAGTATATTAAAATCTTATTAGCAGCAAGTAAAAATAAAACAAAATTCCTACAAAGAATAAAACAGTTAAACATTCTCACTTAGAATGGTAATAAATGAATTGCAATTGAACTATACAACTTTGTGCCAGAAAATAAATGCTGTAATATAAAAAAAGATAAAAACAAAAAACAAATTTAAAATCTAATACTAGAACAGTGAATGCCATTGCAAAGATCAAATAAATAGACAAACCAATATCTCAAACAGATAGAAATTATGAGTTTCTGAGTTGGTGTGCATATGAAAGAGTTTGGAGATAAAGGCAGGGGAAAAGCAGCAAGAGAAAAGAAGAGAGGAGAGGAGAGGAGAAAGAATAAAATTACAGAGTGTACAAAAAATTAAAAAAAAATTAGAAGTATTTAAGTACAATCAGATATAAAATAAAAACAATAAGATGCTATTTCATGTAACATGATAATTTTTATATCCTATATCAAATAAACTACCAAACTACATTAATAAATATTAGAAATCTTATTACAGTGACAGCAGAGGAAGGTCATTAAATAAAGTCTTCAAAGAACTAGTAATCCCTGTTTAAATTATTCCAGATCAGAGAAGGAAGGAAAGTTTTCAAATATTTTTCATGAAAATATCATTATAAGGAATCTAAAACTAGACAAAGGATTCATACATTTTTAAAAAATATTGATATCACTGAATAAAATATTAAAAATAATCAAGATGACTGCACATTGAAATCCATGATCATCTGAGATTTAGTGTAGAAACAAAAGAAAGGTCTATTAATAAAATTTATCATTCATTCATTCAACAATCATTTATTTTGTGCAAGACCCAAATCCTGGGCAAAGTCCTTGCCCTCAGGGAATTTATAATTGAATGAGTGACAGATAATAAATTATAAATTTAAGAATATGTTAGATACAATCATTAATATGAACAGAATAATATAAGGAGAATAGATGTGAATGGAGAATGATGGGAGTGGTTAGGGATGACTTCTCTGAAGAAACAAGTCGAGTGGAAAAATAGTCACAAAATATCTGGGGAAACATTATTAGCAGAGGGAATAAAATCCCCGCATTTCAAAATATGTACCTTTTAAGAATACATGAACAAAAACAAAACGAGTCCTCAGTCAAAAATAAAATCAAAATTCAGAATGATAGTGCAAGCACAAATTTACCTAAATATATGAGATAAAACAAGTGAAATCAAAGAAATAAACAAATAGTTATTGAGCACACAGTATATGTCAGGCACTATGATAAACGAAACAGGTTACGTCCTATTCTTGAAACCCTTGTAGTGTGGAAAGCTAAGGAGACAATGTAAGATATAGAAATGTTACAGGGAACATAGGAGGGGCATCTAAATGGCCTCGGAAGTCAAAGAAGATTTTATGGATTTAAGAGTTCCAAGTAGAATGAATAGCAGCTGCAAAAGACAAAGGGAGAGAGAAAAAACAAACAAATTTTTGGAAAGGAATCCAGAATGCCTCAAATGGTGAAGGCGGGGTTAGAGGGAGAGGCAGAGGCAGAGATAGACAGCCTGGAAAGATTGGCAGAAATAATAAGACTTCTAAAATCTCATCTTAACGTCAAGAGGCAGTGTGCAAAGGGAATAACATGACCAGGTTTTTGTGTTAAGAAGTTATCTCTAGTGGAAGTATGGAGACTGACTTGCATACAAGATTAGGACTACAGAAAAGAGCTTGATGGGTCTATTATAACATGAGAGAGAAAGAAAAACAAGGAATGGTTAGAATAGAGGTTTAGGGGTGGAGAGGAATCTAAATATTCAGAAGATATTTTTAAAGTTGAATATAAATAGCTCCTAATGCTTTATCACTTCCATTGTTTTCTCCTAAATTTCTCTTAAACAAATTTTTATGGCACTTATTATCTTACATGCTTTATTTTCAGACTTCAAAAAAAAATTCTTCTTAGAAACATAGAGGAAAAAAGCAAGGATGGGAAAAACAATTCAGAGTTTCCAAGAACTGTGGGACAATATCAAGTAATCTAACACAAATAAAATTGGAATACCAGAGGAGAAAAGAGAACATGAGGCAGAAGTATTTAACGACATAATAGCTGAGAATTTTTACAAATTAATGACAGATACCTAACAACAAATCCAAGAGATTCTGAGAATATCATACAGGATGAATGCCAAACAAAAATAAACAACTAGATATATCTAATTAAATCAGCTGAATACTAGAGATAATCAAAAACTCCTGAAAACAGTCAGAGAAAAAGAGATATATTACATAGGGAATCAAACTCCTTCTGCAATATACTATTGAGGGAAGGGGACTGAATATTACCAGAGTCTCATTTTGTGTGCATGTGTGTGGAAATCTCATAAAACCCCAATTCAATAACTTTATTACTGTCTAATAATTTCACCTTAGCTTGAAAAAGTAAAACCAGTTAAACCAGTTTAAAATTGCTTGTTAAGAAAGGAGATGGTAAACCAATTGGCACAGGGCCTCATTAATTTAAATTTATTTATTTACTTGCAAGTCTACTAGAAAAGATCACTACATTGTCCAGTTATAAAAGGAGTTTGTCATCTGTAAGAATGTGAGCAACACTAAAAGTCTTAAAATGAGAATTGGTAGGCTTAAAGCACTTTGAAAGCCTTAATTTAAAAAGAAAATCTGTAACTATGTATGATGTTGAATTTTAGCTAGACTTATTGTGGTGATCATTTTGCGATATATACAAACATCGAATCACTATGTTACACACCTGAAACTAATATACGATGATATGTTAATTATATCTTAACAAAAAAGAGAAAGTCAATTTAGAATCAGAAGAATTCTAGATCTGAGATGAAACATAATTTAGTTTATTGCATTAATTTTGCCTATGAAGAAAATAAAGCCAATCAAATTATTGAGACTGTTGCCCAGGAAAGTGGCACAATGTTAAAAAACCCTCAAACATAAAGACAAACATATTTAAACAATTGAGAGAGATCCTCAGAATACTAAGAAAAGAACAGAACCGGGACCACAGAGTTTCCCTACTTATTAGGTCAGTGTCTAGACAGCACAAAATGTCACTCCTATTTTTAAAATGATTACAGACAACTAACATGCTGATTGAAATCAATATCATCTATTCATTATGTACTAGAAAGAAATAGTTAGAATATATCATAGTCTATATAAGAATATATGTAATATACAGTATACATATGTATTATATATGTATAGAATAATAGATTTATTTTAAAACATTCTATAATTGGTTCTTTTTACTAATTTAGACCCTTGTTGAGAATTTTGTGTGTCTTACGGTTATCTATTATCTTATCATAAGAGAGAAGAAACAACACACTCCAGAAAATAGATGAAAGAAATATCACAAACCTATAATTCTTTTTACAGATTTTTTAAGGTGCAATTGATATGCAAAAACACTGCATATGTATATAATTTGATGAGTTTGGACATATACCTGCATACCTGTCATACCATCACTGCAAAGGAGGTAAAAAATATCAGTTTCAAAATTTTTCTTGTGTCCCTATGCTTTTTTTGTTGTAGTTAGAACACATAACTTGAGATCTACCCTCTTGGTAAATTTTTAAAGACACAATACTGTATTGTTATCTATAGGAGCTCTGTTGCACAGAAGATCTCTAGAAGTTACTCATCTTGTATAACTGTACCTTTATACCCATTAACAATTTCCCATTTCCCCCTCCCTCTGGCAAGCGCCATTCTATTTTCTTCTTCTATGAGTACTGCTATTATAGATATTTCATATAAGTGGAGTCATACAGTATTTTTCCTTCTGTGACTGACATTCCCTTAGCATAATGCCTTCCAGATCCATCCATGTTGTTGCATATGGCAAGATTTCCTTATGTTTATGGCTGAAATATGCTCCATTGTATGTATATACTATGTTTTCTTTAGCCATTCATCTGTCATTGGGCATTTGGGTTCTTTCCACATCATGGTCATTGTTTTGTTTTGTTTTTTAATAAATTTACTTTTTTATTTTTGGCTGCGTTGGGTCTTCATTGCTGCATGCGGGCTTTCTCTAGTTGTGGTGAGCGGGGGCTACTCTTTGTTGCAGTGCGTAGGCTTCTCATGGTGGTGGCTTCTCCTGTTGCAGAGCACAGGCTGTAGGTGCACGGGCTTCAGTAGTTGTGGTGCACGGGCTTAGTTGCTCCATGGCATGTGGGATCTTCCCGGACCAGGGCTAGACCTGTGTCCCCTGCATTGGCAGGTGGATTCTTAACCACTGCACCACCAGGGAAGTCCATTGTTATTGTTAATATGCTGCAATAAGCATGGTAGTACAGATTTGTTTTGGGATTATAATTGTAATGTTTTTGGATATATACCCAGGAGTGTGATTGCTGGATCATATGGTGTTTCTATTTTTTCACAAACTGCATACTTTTTTCCCACAGTGACTGAACCATTTTACATTTCCACCAACAATATATGTAAGCGTTCTAATTTCTCCACCCTCACCGACACGTTGTGTTTTGCTTTCTTGATAATAGCTATTCTAATAGGTATGGGATAACGTCTCACGTTAGTTCTGTTTTGCATCTCCATGATGATTAGTGATGTTGAGCATCTTTTCATACACCTACTGGCCATTTGTATGTCTTCTTTGAAGTAATGTCTATTTAGTTCCTTTGCCCTTTTTAAAATTCAGTTATTTTGGTTTTTTGCTATTGAGTTGTAGGAGTTTCTTATATAGTTTGGAAATGAACTCTTTATCAGATACATGCTTTGTAAATAGTTTCTCTGAAATTTAGGTTGCTTTTCCATGCTGTTGTTTCTTGTGCAAAAGCCTTTTAATTTGATATAGTCTCACTTATCTATATTTTATTTTGTTGCCTATGCTTTTTGTGTCATATCCATGAAATCACTGCCAAGATTAGTGCCATGAAAATTTTATTCTGTGTTTTCCTCTAGTATTTTCAGTTTCAGATCTTACACTTAAGTCTTAAATCCATTTTGAGTTGATTTTTGTATGTATGACTTATATATCAGACACACCAAAAGGCAATAAAGTGACAATTTTACAGTGTTAAAAGAAATTTTTAATTTATAATTCTATGCCCAAAATATCATATGGAGAATTAAGACTATATGATAACAACAATTGAGAAAATCCATTGTCACCAAACTACAGAAATAAAGTTATTCTGTTAAAAATAATGATACCAGACAGAAGCCTAGATCTGAACAACTACAACTAAAAAGAGAATTGAAAATGAAATAAATGTAGGAAATGTAGGTAAAATTAAATTTATATTTTTTCCTTTTAAATTACTCTAAGAAAACTAACAAAAGATTAGGGTGAATGCAGAAATATCAAGGGAAATTACTAAGTAAAAATGAAAATACAACGCACCAAAATTTGTGGAATGCAGTTAAAGCCATGCTTAGAAAAGAAAAATTCACAGCACAAAATGCTTATATTGGAAAAAAAATAGTAAAGTCTCAAGTCAATGACTACAGATACTACCTTAAGAAACTGAACAAAACCTAATCCAGCAGAATAAAGGGAAAAAACATAAGGCTGGAATCTAAAGTAATAAAAGACAATAAAAAATTGAATATCCACACCACAAAAATTGGTTCTTTGATGTCAATAAGATTTATAAATTTATAATCAGGGTGATCATAATAAAGGAGACACAAATGACCAATAACAGAAATGAGACAAATGACATCACTACAAATACTTAAAATATTATAGGATAATACTACCAATAACTTTATAATCATAAATTTGACAACTACATGAATTGTACTAATTTTTTGAATGATTCAGGAAGATATATATGTAAATATATATGTAAATGTATTTCTGTATCTACTAAAGACTTTGAATGTATAGTTACAAGCTTTCCAAGAAAGAAAACTCCAGGGGCTACAGATGATTTTTATAGGCGATATTTTCAGAAAAGACAAAGAGCTTCAAAACTTAGTTTCAGGAAATAGAGCAAATCCCAACTGTCTTGTTTCACTCTTTATATGAATCTTCTTGCTGTCATATAAATATCAGATGTATCATATATATATATATATATATATATATGTAATTTTCAATAAATATCTGGCTACAATTCAGCTTACAGTTTACTTCCTAGTAGGAAGACAAAAGATAAGTGTAAAATAATTGAATACTTGTCTCATGGAATAACATATGATGAATACAAATTATGAGATATATTAGGAAGAAAAATTGTCTGCTTGTGTATCATCAGATTAAGGGAGAAAAATAGGTGAGGGATAATCTCTTAGCAGTAACAGAAAGTGCTCTTAAATAAACAGCACATGTTAAGTTAATACTGTCATAGCACTTTGACTCACTTCTGAAATTTATAGTAGATTTTTGCTTTGGAAGAGACATACATAGTTAGACAAAGATGTAAAAATAGTGTAATTTTGAAAGCCAAGATAGATCAAGAACCACTGAATGAACACAAGATAAAGTGCAGAATTGATAATTTAATGCTTACAGAATAAGTGGAGCTAAAATATAAGAGATTATTCCACATGTCCCACTTCTTCCTTTTCTGATTTTTAAGGCATGTGGTCAGGAGCATGATTAACAATAATCTCTATTTCAATACATTTAGCACTTGGATGGGTGTAGGTGTTTCATCATAGAAAATTTATTTTTCAGTTCAAGAAATAGTATCATTAAGGCTTTAACTAAATACTAATGCTGGCTATTATGAAATTATTAGATCTGTGACTTTTCATAAAATAACATTTCACCAAGTGAGAATATTACGTATAACACACTATTTTAATAATTTTCTTTGTAAATAAACACACTGATTGTTGCTGTCACTGAAACTCTGATATTTAAATCAAAATAGTTTATTAACACTCTACTTTCTATATTGAATATTTTGGACGATTATTTTTCTCTAAACTTTAAAATACTTAAATGCTGCTAATGCATATACCTGTAAAACATGCTATTGTGTTCCTTTTCTCAACCTCCAGAAGAAAACTTTACATCAAGAAAAAAACACATAAAGAGTTGTGCTCTTATTACAATAGCAGTGAAGTAAAAATCATCACAATAATATGTAGTCAAACAAAAGCCACACAAGATGAAATAATACAGAACTAATGTCTATTTAACTGCTTTTTCAAATCACAGTAGTCATTTTGCTCTCCAAATAAAGGCAATTTCTTAGAGAAATTATTTTTATTGTGATAAGAGCCCTTCACATGTGAGCTCTTTCCTCTCAAATTTTTAGTGTATAATACAGTATTGTTAACCATAGGCACTATGTTTTACAGCAGACCTCTAGAATTTATTCATCTTGTATAACTGAAACTTTATACCTCTTGAACAACAATTTTCCATTTTTCCCTTCCTCTAGACTCTAGAAATCACCATTCTACTCTCTGCTTTTATGAGTTTGAATATTTTAGATATCTCACCTTATATATATGTGAGAGCATATAGTATACATACTCTGTGATTGGCTTATCTTCCTTAATTACTTTATAGTCCATTTCTCTCATTTTGGGGGGCCTTTCTTCAGATTAATCAAGTATCTTTCACTTATGCATGTTTGCCCTTATAGATTTCTTTTGATATACATTTTTAAACTATTAATTTAGTGCTTATCCTTGAGATTACATTTATATACATGTCGTAATAGATCTAAAATAAATCAAGTGTTTTGTGGTTTTAGCACTAACTACAGCTATGTCCCTATTGCCTATTGTTTTATTGTTGTTCCCATGCATTTTAGTAATACATATATTTTAAACTAAGATACTAGTACTGCTTTGGATAATTAATGCTCAGTTAATGAATAATTAATGCTCAGTTAATCAGTTAGATGATCCCCTTTCAATTTTCATTTCTTCGCGCATACTGGGCTTTAGTCTGGGATCTTTCTCAACTTATCTGAAGTACTTTCTTTTGGGTTTCTTCAAGTTGGGTCTTCTAGTGATGAATTTTATGAATTTTTGTCTGAAAACATGCTTATTACACCTTTATTTTTAGATATTATATTTTGATATGTATATTATTCTGAACAGACATTCATTATTTCTATTGAGATTTCAGCTGTCATTTTCATTTTTACTCCTTGTGTGTGGTTATCAGCTGTTTTTATGATAATATGTTTCCATATAATTAATTTGTGTTTATCCTATTTGAGATCCACAACATTTCCTGAATATTTGAATTGATGAATTTTACCAGTTTGAAATAATCTTAGCTAGTATTTCCTTATTTATTATGTCTGTCCCATCTTCTGTTATTTCCGTCTAATATCCAAATAACACACCTGCTAAACCTTTTAACTGTCATCTATGTCACTTAAAATCTGTATTTTAAATAAGACAACAATGAGATACCACTACACACCTATTAGAATGGCCAAAATTCACAACACCGACCACACCAAATGCTGGTAAGGATGTGGAGCAACAGGAACACCTATGCATTGCTGGTGGGAATGCAAAATGGTACAGCCACTTTGGATAACGGGTTGGTAGCTTCTTACAAAACTAAATATCCTCTTAATATATGATCCAGTAATCATGCTCCTTGGTATTTACCCACAGGAGACAAAAACTTAAGTCTACACAAAAATCTGCACAGAGCTGTTTATAGCAGTCTTAATCATAACTGTCAAATCTTAGAGGCAACCAAGATGTCCTTCAGTAGGAAAATAGATAAATAGACTGTGGTACATCCAGACAATACAACCTTATCTAGTGCTAAAAAGAAATGAGCTTTCAAGCCATGAATAGGCATGGAGGAATCTTAAGTGCATACTACTAAATGAAAGAAGGCAATCTGAAAAGCCTACATACTATATACTTCTAACCATAAGACGTTCTGGAAAAAGCAAAACTAAGGAGATAATAAAAAGATCAGTGGTTGCTAGGTTGGGGGTTAGAAGATGAATAGCAGAACACAGCAGCTTTTTAGTGCAGTGAAAATATTCTGTGTGATATTATAATAATGGTTCTATGTCATTATACATCTGTCCAAATGCATAGTATGTATAACACCAAGAGTGAACCCTAAGGTAAACTATGGGCATCGGGTGATTATGATATATCAATGTAGAGCCATCCTTGACAACATGATCTGGTAAGTGATGTTGATAATGTGGGTGCTCATAGATGTGTGGAGGCAAGGGGTATATGAGAAATCTCTGTACTTTCCTCTCAATTTATGTTGTAAACTTAAACTACTCTAAAAAATAAAGTCTTTTAAAAAAACTCTGTATTATCGTTATTTAATTTCTCTGATACAGGTTGGAAATTTTCTACTGAACTGTCTTCCAGTACAATCTCTTGTCTTCAGCTCTATTTAATCTGCTGCAAAATCTATGTTTTGGATTCTCAATTTTATTTATTATGGTTTTATTGAATAATTTCATTTGGTAATTTTTATAGACTTTTAGTCTCTTTGGACCTTTTAAAATGAACATATGTAAGTATATTTCTAAAACTTAAAATACTGTATTTCTTGTGGGTCTATTTCTAATGTCTGTTTCCTTCACTTGATTTATACTTATTTTCTCTTACATACTAGAATGCCAATTTCTGATTAAATGTCAGGCATTATAAATGTTGGATAGATGATTTGAAAGTCTAGATGATACTGTCTTACTTGAGAGAGGATTTTCTTTTGCTATTAGCATATGTATAGACTAGAGGCATATCATTTTGACCTAGTCCACCAATATACTGATTTGAAGTAAGGATTTAGTACTTGAAAAGTGGTCTATCATTGGATAATATTTACTCATGTTAGTATAAGTAGCCATATTAACCTTCAGGCATCTCAATTGACAGTCTGTGATGTATTCCTGGGCTACTTACTCTTGCATTCTCTTTACTCCTACCTCAATAAAATTGCTTACAACTCTACTCAGTCTGTCCATATCTCAGTCATGAGTTTCCACTTGGTTCTCTGTCTCTCTAATCTTTTCCATGGGGCTTCTTCATCACTTGATTTTGTGTTTCAGATAATTTCAGCTACTTGGCTTCTATACCTGGATGCTTTAGCTTAGAAATGGTTTCACTTCAAGGTAAAAATCTACCCAGAATATTGTAGTCACTTCTGTTCTTTATTTCTCTCTTTGATCATGGATCCTTCATATTTTCAGTGCATTGGTAGATCTATTCTTTTAGGGAATATTTATTAAACATTACTCAGATTTTCCAGTTATGCATTATAAGAGGCTTTGTTTGATACAAATACGGCTGGAGGTAGAATTCCTGCATTCCTGAATATATTTATTAACCAAATATGTTCTGAACACTTACTATTTACTTATTCAGTATATATTTATGTACCTGGTATTCTTCAAGGATGACTCTATTCTTATACAATGTATAATCTAGTGTGGAGGCATGAACGAAAAAACATAAATGTACAGACATATAATATTATTTGTCATAGGTAGGTAAATATTCTGTAATGAATAATAACATAGGGCAAGAAAATAGTGATACGAAGTGTACTGTTAGATAGGGTGGGTAGGAGATTTCTCTTTGTGGAGGTAAAAGGAGCACCACGAGTGAAGTGAGGCACTAAATTATTTGAGGGAAGATAATATAGAGAAAGCACAAAAACCTAAAAGTAGAAGACTACTTGTTTTTCCTGAGATTAGCAAAAAGTCTAGTATGATGGAGATAAGTTATTGAGTAATAACAATAGGATGTGAACCCAGATAGATTTAGGGTACAGAGCGTGTAGGGGCTTTCAGATCATAGTAAGAACATGGGATTTTATTCTCATGTTCTTCAGTGACATGACACTAAGTTTTGTTTTCATTCAATGTAATAGGGAGCCATATAAGAGTTTAAAACAGAGCAAACAAGATCAAATTTGCTGTTTTGAAGCAATCACTGTTACTGAATGTGTGGGACAACTTGGAAGAGAGGCTACAATGGACAAAAGTAAGTAACTTAGAAAATTAGAAAATAACAGTACCAGCAAGAGAGCCTGGTGCTGCACTAGGATGATGGTTATGGTGATGAAGATAGAGGAAAATGGACATATTCAAAATGATTTCCTTTATTTTCTACTTTTGGGTTTTTAGCAATGCATAAACTGAATTAGGATCCTTTTATATTTTCATGAATCTCTTCACATAATCTCTTTCAGAGATTCATGTGATTTTTGTGCTGACACTTTCAATAATTTCTTCCTGATGAGAGAAATGGCATGTAATACATTAATATAAACAATATCATTAGTAAGAACTTATTATAATCTATGGAGTGTTTTCATAAATGTGAGTTTTGAAATTTAGAAACAATACTATATGCTAGTAATATAAGTGCATAAAAATTTTTAATACTTGTAGCCACATTTATTATTATTATTATTAACTTCTAAGTACTATTACAGGAGATTACCTGTTTTTTTCTTTATTCTAAATTACTCTGTGAGGTATGTGTTTTTATTATGTCCTTTTTTTGGCAAAGAAGCTGAGAATAAGAGCTTAACTAATATTCTCAAGATCACACAGCTACTAAATGAAAGAGTCAGAATCTGAATTCAGAAAGAGATATTGCTCTAAACCACTACATTCTAGAGCTTTTCAATGCAGAAAAAAAGGATAATCCTAATAGAAAGAAAAACCTGAATTCTCTCAGTATGTCTAACCTTAATTGTCCAAACAATGTAATTTTCTTACCTCCTAAATCACTTGACATTTGTAGCTACATTCAGTTATAAAACTGAAATCTTTAGTTATCTTAAATAATGGTCCTTCAGAAATATTTAAGCATCTGAAGTCCACTGAAGTAGTTTTTTTTCCCATAACAAATGTATTGGTTTTTAAAACTTGTACATACATTTGAAAAAAAATAATTATTAAGGTTAAATATTGCCCTGCTTCACATTTCACTTCTGGGAAAAAGCCCCCAATTCCCACTTCTCCATAGTATTCCCTGCCCTGAGAGGTCCTGCAAGATTCGACCTGCCCCTGAGGAGATGTCAGGCACGCATGCATGCTTGCCTGAGGTCATCTATACTGTGACAATAAAGTGGCTGAGATGAGGCCAAGTTGTCAGAGAAGATGACAGAGCCTTCACTGAAAAGACAGAAAGAAATATACTGCATCTCAGGTTCTGCAACATTTGCCCATGGGTGGTGCCAATCTCAGATCAGTGATCAATCATAAGTATAATTAGATCAGGTTTGTCGCTCCATATCAGAATGGACCAAAAAAGGACCAAGCCTTTCCCCATGAATTTAAACACTCCATCTGCTACTACTCTCCACTACTGAGGTCATATTAGAAAACTCATGGATATGCATCCAGAAGAGAAATGCGTAGACCAGAAAACTATGAAAGAAGTCATCTGGGTCAAGCAAGTAAAACCTAAGGTATCTAAAGAAACAAACTAAATTACCAGACTAGACTAAAATATAACACGACTTCCTTAGACACACACTAACCTTAGTGAGTTTGCTACTCATAAAAATGTTCTAATTATAGAGAAACAAAATAAATAAATCTTACTTTAAAAACATTTAGAGTTGAGACCGTATCTTAAGACTGAAGAGTAATATGCATTGACTATGAATGTCCTGGAGCTGCAAAAAGAACATAGTTTATTTAACACTGAGTACAGGGAAAGAAATCAGAATAACTTATCCAAAAAAGTTTGAAGTACCAGTTCAGTACTCATTGTTACCCAGGGTAAACCAGCAGCAAACACTGAAAAACAATATAGCCAACTCTTCAAGAACTATTTTCTGAAGGTAAAGAAAAACAGTTTGTGTATAAGAACATTACTAAACGTAAAACAGATAGCTAGTGGGAAGCAGCTGCATAGCACAGGGAGATCAGCTCGGTGCTTTGTGACCACCTAGAGAGGTGGGATGGGGAGGGTGGGAGGGAGCCAGATGCAAGAGGGAAGAGATATGGGGACATATGTATGTGTATAACTGATTCACTTTGTTATAAAGCAGAAACTAACACACCATTGTAAAGCTATTATACTCCAATAAAGATGTTAAAAAAAGAAAAAGAAAAAAAAGAACAAAGAAGAGGAAAGAGAGAGGGTAAGATAGGAAAGAGGAATTTCCATAGAAAATCTGAGCACTAAAAAGAGTTAACAGTCAAGAAAAGAAAAAGAAGGCCAAAATCACACGTAATGTAGAAAAATAAAACACTATTTGAGGGGTTTCTGTAGTTTTTTTCAATAAATTTTTTTTCTTCCTTGGTTGAAAAGAAAACCCTGGCCTCCGGCCAAAATGAGATGTTCTGAATGTAAAGAAAACTGGGAGTACCAAAATAATTTGAAAAATGTCAGCTTTAAAAATTGTACTGTAATAACCAATTTTTGTAGCAGCTCAATGTTTCATTTTAATTATAAATCTGGCAAGGGCAGTGGTAGAGGCTTCTGAAGAAATTTTATGATAAAAGAACCAAGCAGCAGCTTATCATGTTAAACACGTGTGTCTCCTAAAGGTATGCAAAACATATTTCCATTAAAAGTTTATGCAACAGAGCATCAAAGAAATAATGCAAACAGACTGAAAGGTACTTGGGTAAATGAATGAGAAACTAAGTTTCTATATTACCCAAGCATGAAGAAGTATAATGCAGTCTCAAGGACAGAGACTCTGGTGTCAGACTGATTAGATTCAAATGGTCACTATGCCACTTATATGATGTGGAAACAGGTACAAAGCAAGATACTCAACTATCTTTCCATCCATTTATTCTTTGTTAAAATAGGGACTGTATAGTATGTACCTCACAGAGTTATCATGAACATTAAATAAGAATATGCATGTTAACACTGTAACTCAATTCCTGATAAATAGTAAACAGTGAATAAAATGTAGAGGTGATGATGATGATATGATTCTTTAGTTGAGGATACATTTTTGGGAATTTCTACTTCTTCTACTTTTCAGAATATAAGTAATATAAATATTAAGTTAGGACATCTAAAAAAGATCTTATTTTTGCCTCAGTTTGTATATGTTAACCAATCTACACATATACTGTAAGTAGTTTTTATTGTAAATATGGCCACAATTAATATCTAGATATTCTCATTTTTTATTATATGTTAGGTACTTCCTACATCAACAATAGAAGGTACTTGATAAATGTCTGCTGAACAATAGGAGGAAGGAAAAGATAGAGGGAAGGAGGAAATGAGAGAATAAAGTGATTTGACACTAATCCAATGTATTTAACATATGCAAAAAATTGTATAGATAAGAGTTAACCCTAAGAGTTTATATGAATTCTAAATAGCCTACATTAGCTATTAGCACAGATTAAGCCAGGCAGGTAATTAACACAGATTATCTCTACTAATACTATATTGACAAAGCAATACATTAGAAAACGTGTTAATCATATTTAATACTGTATCTTTCATAGCATTATTTGATGGATACCTTTTGAATAAAAAAATTTGAAACTAGATTTTCACACCTGATTTAGAATTAAGTATACAATGGAGTTCACTGCACTAATAACAATTTATTTGAAAAATCTACTCTAATTTTTAATAAAATATATATCTCAAATTCATTGCGTAGGAATGTTAATAACAGTTCCTGTCACTTGTATCCTAATAGGTAGGTGATTCAAATGACAATATCTATCCTACAGTTATTGTTTTCAAAATTTTGATATGAAATATTATTTGAAAACCTAGTATGTACAGGAGCTATGGTGATTTCAGGGACCAAAACCTTAGTTAGGAAGAAGCAGCTTGGGGCCAAGTTTGACACTCATTGTTCTATACAAGCTTCTTCATAATTCTCAAGAGAGAATTCAACACACAGCTGAAGAAAATTACCAGATGGAAGCATTAGCAAAGTTATTCTCATAAGTAACAACTTCAAATAAGTGTGAAGCATCCTTGGGATTCCTGTCCTGATGCCATACTTGTTCTTTGGAAGTTATTTTTGTTTGTCTGCTTGTATTTTAGATTTGAAGATGTCAAGTATAACTAGGTTAATTCTTTAAAATGGAGTATGTATTGTAATTCCAATGGGACAGACTGGATCAAATATAAAAAATAAAGAGATAGAGTGAAATTTTTCCATTTTATTAATATCCCACTGAAATAAGGTTGAAAAATTTTAAGTAGACAACAGAGATGGATATTTCTTATCCATAGAATTATGGAACTATTTCAATGAAAAGAACTTATACAAGAGCTAAGGATCAATTTCAATAGTGAAAAATACATGTAGGTTAAAAGCACTCTCCAAATGTTTTCTTTCTCAAAGTTATTTCATATGAGGAATCCTGAAAATACTGGAAAACCTTCGATAAAATGGTGGAATAGTGTACACTGGGGAAATACTTATACTTGTGAGTCAAAAAGTCTAATCAATATTTCACCAACCCATCTCTTTTTAATTATGTAAAAACATGGCCCAGGAGCTTTTAAATAGTGAGTACTTTTAGCAACTTAACGATAAGCATTGCCAAGCAGACTGTCAAAGCTAAAAGAACTATAAATTGGGAAAATCTTAATATTGCTATTATTGAAAAGTTAATACAAGATAATTAAGATAATTTTCTGATTTAATTAACCTATAGGTGTCTAGTTCAAGATGGTGACATAGGATGATCCTGACCTCACCCCTTCCCATGGACACATTGAATCAACAACTACATGTACAAAACTTTACTCTGGAAAAAACTGTAAACACTAGGTGAGTGATTCCTATATATTGGGCAAATGAAACAACAAACAAACAAACAAACAAAAACATCAAAATGGGTAGCAGAGGCTGAGACACAATCTCACCATAACACCCAACCCTGGAACTGCAACCTACAATCGAGAGGGAACTAAAAACCTGGAGCTTCTCCCTAAGGAGTGAAGGGTTTGAACCCCACATCAAGAACCCCACCTTTTAAGACCTGCACCTGAGAGATGAGACCAGAAACATTAATTTTGAAAACCACTGGGGCTCACATCCATGAGACCCACAAGGCTATAGCACACTGAGAAGTGGCTCTTAAAGGGCTTGTACTTTGGTCTCACCCATCCCAGGGACCAGTACAAAGGCTGTCAATTAATCGCACCCAAACTTTATGTGAACGAGCCTTATTTGCTTATCTTAAAGCATCAGCCTGAGGGGTAGGTATGTAACTTAACACACATCTAAGGGCCTGCTGGGATACTCTCCAGGGATGAAGGCTGGCATGAGCCATCTTTTCACTCTCTCTGCCTCATGCCAGTCAGTAGGCACCGTCTTTATACTCCAGCTCAACGATATCTCCCGGAACAAAGGTTGTAACCACCTCTAGTTATCTGATTTTTGTGGCTGCCATCCAGGAGACATCACGAGATTGCCTGGCTCTGGTGGCCAATGGGGCTTATGCTCCAGAGTCACACATGGTAGCAACCAAGGAGAAAGAGGTCCTAAGTGATTATCACCTTCAGAGGACAGCAAGAGGCAACAGTCTCAAGGGCCAGATTTTACAAGAAAGAGGCCTATTAGCTTATCTTCATAGCTGTGGCCTGGGGAGGTTTCTAATTAAATACAGATCTAAGAGCCAATCCTTTCCAGACACCTCAGAAGTGCCAGGTCTATCTTCACACTCTCCCTCTGCCACACTCCACAGCACTGGTGTCTCCTAGCAGTGAGCTTTTACATGCATCTGGTGCCCTATTTTTTGTGGCTGCTGCCCAGGGGACACCCTTGATCACTTGGCTCTAAAGACCAAAGGATCTTGTGTTCCTGGGACCCAAGGACTGTAGCAATCAGAGAGACAGTTCATGATTGGTTAACACCTGAAGACGCTGCATAGATAGAAGACTGAAACATACTCCCAGGCTTTCTGTGAAAGAGGCCTATTTGCTTGTCTAGGTGCTTTGGCCAGAAGGGCAGACATCTGGTTTGGCACACATCTGTGGCCTATGAAGGTGTTCTCATGGAACAGAGGCCAGTGGACACAATTTTTGTGTTCTCCTTCCACCATGCTCCAGCCCACCGGTACCACCTTGAAAGGAGCTTTTACCCTTTTTTATGGTGCTCTGATTTTTGTGGCTGTTTCCAAGCTACACCTCTACATTGCCTGGCTCTGGTGGCCGGTGGGGCTTATGCTTGTGGTCCCACAGTACTGTATTATCTCTATACATTGAAAGCTGCTGCATGAGGATCCAGCTTCCAATCAGCCTGAATCTAGGTGCTGACTAATATCCTCCCACTTGGGACACTCACAGGTCTTAGTACACCCTCAATTACCGGGAGCCATAAAAATAAAATAGGGTGCTTGGACAATCACAAAGATTGGAGGAACAACCAAGAAC